>NC_090934.1:1470331257-1470647287 GCF_040938575.1 Ambystoma mexicanum | reverse complement strand
GCACGACTCACCTGATTACAAAGGACTAAGGAGGTCCGATCGGATTACAAAGGACGCTCTCGGTTGGCGATTTCGGTAAATCTGCCCGCCTCGATATGTGGACCCTCGTCTAGATCCCATCTCAGAACGCAAGCTCACCATCCAGGGATCGGATTGTGCAGTAATGTTGAGGTATCGTGTCTCATCCAAAAGGGGCCCCTTTTTCTCACCATCCGATCCCAGTCCGATAGCCACGTCTTTCCTTCAACGAGGTGGCATCAATCTTGAGTGTCCCTATTCGGTTGCCATCTGAAAGAACAAAGAAATATCGAGGCTGAGCACCACAAATGAAATACACCAATCACAGGCTGAAAAGATACAAGTATCTTTTATTACTGTGCACTTTACAAAGCAAAACAGATAGCTATCTGGCCCCAACACCTTGCCGTGTGTACCAGCCGACACAGTGAGCAGAAAGAGGTACTGGACATCTAAACACTGGCATTTTTATGCATTTCCTACAATATTGTCGGGCCTCTCTTCACCTTAATAATTGGTGTCTAGAGTTCGTGCCTAGTTCATATGACCGATTTTACAATATTATGCAAAGGATTACATGAATTTACATTTCCATGAAAATACAATGGTGGTATAGGTTCTCGGATCTGTGGTAAGCCTTGGTTCAAGAATCTCTTACAGTGTAGTTCAGCTAAAACATACGATCGTCGTTTACTCTTCATTGTGTCAGTGGTTATACAAGGATGAGGCTTGCGAGCGCAGACAACACTCGAATAGCAGTTCATATGACGCACAAGGTTTCTTTGCTTTGCTTAAACAGTCGGCTCGCAGACAACCTAAACATTAACAGAACTTAAAGGTCGGTCAGCTCGACTTGCAAGACGAAAACACAGACCACCATTTTAGAATATGGAACACAAGTGAAAATGGCGGCCAAATCTTAAAATGGCGGCAAAGTAAAAACTCAAAAATCGAAGCTTTTGCAATGCGGTTTTCCGTGTAACGCGATTGGGCTTAGGCCAGGATTAAATATAAGGAGACGCTATATAATTACGGTTTAACAATAGCTAGAATGATACAATCAAGAAACACAAAAGTGCTATATATGTGCAGTTTTTTTAACTTCTGAAGCTACAAGAAACATAGTTATTGTATTTAAGGCCTATTAAGAATGTCCATCAGACCCAGCAGAAATTGTATGATTAACAGAATTGTGTATCCAGCATGAAATGCACACTGAAATACTGAGCAGGTTACAGTGCAGTATGTTGAATGAATAGCGTTTTAAGGCTACATTTAACAATATATGTTGGAGTAGAAGCATTGCCATAAATGCAGAGGGATTTCCCCCACTGAACTGCTTTGTATTCGGATCAGATTGGTTTCTAAACTACATTTTATGGCGGCATTATCGGAATATGGGAGACTGATCAGATACATGTGCAGAAATAAGGTGGGCAAGCGGGGAAGTATCGTGCTGATGATCCTATTGTAAGGAGGAATGTTTAAGAGCTCAACCAAATAAGAGATAAAAATTTGGATTCCAGATGTGTGGGTGGCACACCCTAAGAATGTAGTTGCACATGCATGGATGCACCCTAAGAATGGAGTTCCAGGTGTGTGGGTGGCACACCCTAAGAAGGGATTTCCAGATGCAGGTGTGAACCCTAAGAATGGTGTTCCAGATATGTGGGTGGTACACCCTAAGAATGGAGTTCCAGGTGTGTGGGTGGCACACCCTAAGAATGGAGTTCCAGATGCATGGATGCGCCCTAAGAATGGTGTTCCAGATATGTGGGTGGCTCACCCTAAGAATGGTGTTGCAGATACATGGATGCACCCTAAGAATGGAGTTCCAGGTGTGTGGGTGGCACACCCTAAGAATGGAGTTCCAGGTGTGTGGGTAGCACACCCTACGAAGGCGATTTACAGATGCATGTGAGAACCCTAAGAATGGAGTTCCAGGTGTGTGGGTGGCACACCCTAAGAATGGAGTTCCAGATGCATGGATGCGCCCTAAGAATGGTGTTCCAGATATGTGGGTGGCTCACCCTAAGAATGGTGTTGCAGATACATGGATGCACCCTAAGAATGGAGTTCCAGGTGTGTGGGTGGCACACCCTAAGAATGGAGTTCCAGGTGTGTGGGTAGCACACCCTACGAAGGCGATTTACAGATGCATGTGAGAACCCTAAGAATGGAGTTCCAGGTGTGTGGGTGGCACACCCTAAGAATGGAGTTCCAGATGCATGGATGCACCCTAAGAATGGTGTTCCAGATGTGTGGGTGGCACATCTTAAGAGTGGTCTTCATTTTCAACTAGAAGCACAGGAGATATGAAATGGTGTTGCTTCTGTAAGGCCATGGCTCTGTGGGCATGGTGTTTAGTTGCTTCCCTTTATTGGGCATTTGTTTGAGATTGATATGTTTATAGGTACTGCAGGTGTCAAATGTGATGTGGACCTGTAGGGGGAGACAATAGAGGTCATTATAAACAGGGTCTTGTCAAAGCGCCCGCCACCAGCGATTAACAACTTAGGAATTAACTATGCAAATAACTGTTATTGCAAAAAAAGAGGTTATCTTTGTTTTCATAGAATTGCATAACTATTATCACCACGCGTTGTTTTTATTTTTCTTTGATTATTTTTTAATGTTTTATTAACACAGTTGTATGAATGCTGAGTGGCAGTGACCTGTATGTGCAGGGTGAATGGAACGGACAAAACAACTTCTGTTTACAATATAATATGTGTGATTGTGATAAATTGTTGCACATTGTGTTTTTCTAATCACCACAATGCCTCACTGATTTTCTTTAAGAATGTGTATGGCCAGAGCTTGAGCAAAGATGATGGCATCTGCTCTGGAGTCACCCACGGTAACGTCCCTTCTGTACAGTGAGAGGTTAGGCAATGCATTTAGGATCCAGAGGGTGGGGTGGATGTGTCCAGGGGGAGTTCAGACAGTGAGGAATTTCCAGTATGCTGTGTCAAAACAAGCAGGCCATCAACAACGGGCAAGGCAATGAATGGTATGATGTTTCTTTGTATCTTCTTAAGATGCTGCAGCTGGTTAGGGCATCTTTTAATTTGTCTGATGAAAGAGCCATTTCAGTGAAGTGTGCATTGTCAGGGTTTGGCAAGAGTGGCGAGGTCAAAGGTGTGTATGGATATGACATCAGGCAAGTCATTTCTTCATACATTGACTCAGTGAATTGCTTGCAATGAATAAACATAATATAGACCGTGCTTTCAGATGGCAATGCATGGTCTTGTTGTTTGAGGCGTGTGCTTGATCTATGGCATTTATGCCCGTCGAACTGAGGGTATTTTAATATTCCATTATCATCAACATATGGCGTAGTTCTAGCACATGTTTTTCCTTAGTGCACGTGCTTGGTGGTCTTATGTTTGCACATTGCGAGAAGCAAATTCAATTTTGGCCGTATTCTGATTCCAGTTTTCGAGTGCTTTCTAAATTTATTTTTCTTGTATTTTTAGGTTTTGAAGGCTGTTCCATGGTGCCCACAATCTACCCACTGGAGACGCTCCACAATTCCCTGTCCCTACGGCAGGTCAATGAGTTCCTGACAACTGTCTGCAACAGTTGCACCGACTCCCATTCAAGGGGCTCCACAGGTAACGCGTGCTTTATCACAGTTCTACAGTGGTATTTGTGTTGTATGTTATACTCTCAACAACTCTGCTCACTATATAACATAATATAAAAGCTGTGGAAGACCTTTCGGAGTACACTAAAATACTAGTGATCTCGTGGCTGTGTGCCCTGCAAGAATAACTCGCTCCCTAAAGAGAAGCTTTCAGCTATTGTGCAAAAGGTCCAGCCTGAACTAGTGTGTTGATTTTCCAACCAAGTAGAAGAGGGACTTCCCAAAGGCTGCAGCCGCAGCTGAGAAGGCCCTTCCCTGACAACGCTTCCATGAGCAGACTTTCCTCGTGGGCCGAAGGGTGCCATGTCATTTCAACGGATTAAATGACTCGATCGGATGTACTTCCTGTTCATTACTTCGACATTTTTCTTCAAATACATTTTTTGGGGGGGGTCCCCCGTCGGGGGTCACCCGTTACCCCTCCACTATCACCTCAAACCACTCTCGACCCCTTTTTGCCACTTACTCCACAAATACATATAAAAAACGTAAGTAATACCCACAAAGTAAATATAAGTAACTTACTTTTTGGAAACAACGGGATACTGTGCAGACGAGACATTGCCCAAGAATGTCACGTTCTCCAGCATGGGTCAGGCATGGATTCACATGCGAACCCTCCCGCCTACCCCTCTGCGGCTCTTCACTTGGTCATACTGCCACTTTACATGCTACCAAATCTGAGGATGGCTGTCGGAGGCGGGGCTTAGGGAAAGGGCAGTCATTGGCTGTGGGCAGTATGACCCAGAGATCAGTGATTGTTTACTACTAGGAAAGACAGATCAGAAACGAAACTGATACTGATTTTTTTCTGTACCGAGGATTCTCAGCCTGACGACGGGGAATATTCATGAGCATGTGAATCCATGCCAGACCCAAGCTGGAGAACAACAGTTACAGGTAAGTAACTTGTTCCTTCTCTATCCAATTATACTAACCCCATTTCTTGAATGGTAGTCTTGAGGCCGCATCAAGGGAGTGGCTGGATCTTCGATACTAGAGCAACCATGAAGCAGTGCAACTCCCTCAGGGCTGAGAGCCATGGACACTCCCTGTCTGCACCAAATAAGTCCATCTCTCACACCCTTAATGTGCTCGAGACGTATGTCGTGTAACCTGGTAAATCACACCAGCATAGTCCAGGCCAGGAAAAGGGGCTTGGGACTGGTCCTTGAGTTTACGACTGTGCCTTGTTTCCCCACCCAAATAGTAGCAGCCGATGTTAGCAATATAGACCCAAGGATCATATTGTCGTGCAAGTCATGAGGCTAGATTCCTATGCTGACACATGGAGAAAAATTACAGGGTGAGTTAATTGGTATAATACAATACTCAAAACGAAATTGTGTCTGCATACTTCTGAGTGAGTGCCCTAAGAACTGAGCCCAAGGAAGTCTTTGTTAATGGAGCCCAAAGCAGATGTGTGCAATGCAAATCTCCCGGATCATTAGTCGGCACATTTCACACCGGCCTCCAGTGAGTGGGGGTGGTTGGGAGCGGTGCTCTTCTATTTTATTTTGATCAAGTTTTACCGCCATACTTTGATTTTAAAGCGAAACCGTTCCGGAATGGTTTCCATTTAAAATAAAAGTGTAGGAAGAAGTTAAATCTTGCAGTTTATTGCACTGCATTGAACGGTCCATTAAACAGCTGGCACGTTTGGGGGTTTGGATTGCACATGGGATGGGCCGTGGCGATGGGGTTTATTGGGAGCGGGGCCAGGGCAGGTAGTTCCACTACTTTTTTTTGTACACTTCGACCAATGCTGGTCTCCAGTACTAAATGCTTGTATTGCATGTCTACTTAGGACCAGTATTACTGACCTCTCAAGCCAAGACCAAGACCACACAGGTTATGAAAGATGCCCCTGGGCATTTAACAGTCATTCAAAATACACCCTTTGTGCATGCGACCTGAAATCAGTCTGAGCGCCATGTTCTTGGTTGCCTGGAGCAAGGGATTTGCCCACAGGAGGCCCAGCTAAGGAGCACTCCATGATTATGACGCAAGCAATGAAAAGTACCCCCTTCCACCACCTGTCCCATAGAGTCTAATATGAAGGAACGGTGGATGCAGCAATGGGAGGTTTCCCCATTGATGCGTGGGATCTCGATGGTGATGTGCAGTTTGGATGCAGCACTGGGAGTTCTCCCCATTGATGCGCAGGATCTTGATGGTGATGTGCAGTTTGGATGCAGCACTGGGAGTTCTCCCCATTGATGCGCGGGATCTTGATGGTGATGTGCAGTTTGGATGCAGCACTGGGAGGGTTTTCCCCATTAATGTGCGGGATCTTGATGGTGATGTGCAGTTTGGATGCAGCACTGGGAGTTCTCCCCATTGATGCACGGGATCTCGATGGTGATGTGCAGTTTGGATGCAGCACTGGTAGTTCTCCCCATTGATGCGCGGGATCTCGATGGTGATGTGCAGTTTGGATGCAGCACTGGGAGTTTTTCCCCATTGATGCGCGGGATCTCGATGGTGATGTGCAGTTTGGATGCAGCACTGGGAGGTTTTTCCCCATTGATGCGCGGGATCTTGATGGCGATGTGCAGTTTGGATGCAGCACTGGGAGGTTTTCCCCATTGATGCGCGGGATCTCGATGGTGATGTGCAGTTTGGATGCAGCACTGGGAGGTTTTCCCCATTGATGCGCGGGATCTCCATGGTGATGTGCAGTTTGGATGCAGCACTGAGAGGTTTTTCCCATTGATGCGCAGGATCTCAATAGTGATGTGCAGTTTGGATGCAGCACTGGGAGGTTTTCCCCATTGATGCGCAGGATCTCGATGGTGATGTGCAGTTTGGATGCAGCAGTGGGAGGTTTTCCCCATTGATGCGCAGGATCTCAATAGTGATGTGCAGTTTGGATGCAGCAATGGGAGGTTTTCCCCGCACTGTTCTGGGTTTCCCATACCATTCTGCTGGTGGGAATAGTGGCAGATCACTGAACTTAATGGTATTTCAGTAAATCCACATCCATTATTTAAAAAGGAAAAATGTCAGTATATTCCCCCCCTTGTGGGGTGGCACCATAACGCTACTTCACCATTCTTCCCTATGCACATAGAGCTCAACATTGACCGTTCTGTCGCGAGAAAGGGTGGGCTTTAGTGATGCCCACTTTTTCATCCCCCAAAGAAGTTCCCCCAGTAGATTTTCTGCCCCAAAGGGAAGATATGTGTTTGTGCATCGCTTCAGAGATGTATTTTAAATGATGGTTCCACCTCTTCGATGCCAGTTAAAATGTTGGTACTTCTTATGAGGTCCTTGAGCTCATAATGAGGTGGTTTTTACTGAATGTGGTATTGGTTATAACTGGGTATATGATATGCTATATGATATGGCATTTATAATGCGCCCATACACAAGTGTTTCAAGGCGCGATGAGGCAAAGGAGGGGAACAGGGTAAAGACTGAGACAACGATCCCACTAGGCCAAGTGGCATTGAGATCACACAAGTGCAGGGGAGGGGGGGAAGGGGCAAAGTGCGGGGGAGGGGGCAGTGCAGTACATGGGATGGACATTAAAAATAAATTTAATAAATACAATAAGTAAAAGTGCGGCCAGCTGGTGTTAAGGGCAAGAAAAGCCACGTAGTACTGGAATAAGCAACTGTTATTACATTTACAAGTGCTGCCAAACTCGAAATGAGGCCTGAATTGTCTACTAACAGCCCATGTGTTGTTGTTTTTTACTTTGTCAGCTTGTGACGCACCAGAAGGAGGACTCCGACTACTATGTGCCATGTTAAGGGTTTTTATTCAAAATAAAAGTAAAAACGCGTATCTAGTCCTACTGGAATGAAGGAAGTTCCCTGCCTAACCAATTAAAAATAAGGGTGCCCATCAAAGTCCAAAAATAAAGAATAAAAAAAATAGTCATAGGCGCCCCTTATACCGAGTTCCAATCCTTTTCAGCAACTGGCCCTACCACTTTCGAAAACTTAACAAGAAGGAGGCGGCCAGAGCAATTGCCTCTATCTTTGGCTTCTGCCTGGCCCAATCACTTGGATCTCTTATCCATAGGCTTAAAAGTTTGTCAATATCCCACAACACAGTTCATAACCTCTCTGCAGGTTCTGTTTGTCAGATTTTAATATCTTCCATACGGGTTCCTTTTCCACCATAAAAACAAGGTTCTCAATACAATGTCCCTCTGGGTTCTCTTTCTCGCCAGGTCTCTTTTTTGAACTTTGTGGTTCTTGGACTTCCCAAAGTCTTGCTTTATCTTGGTGGGGCATCTGCCTGTTCAGGTTTTCTTGGTTCCTGTAACCCAGGTGGCTATCCCATCATCGAAAGTCGGTCTCTCGGTTTCTCAGGGCTCTCTGACGCCCTCTGGCCCTCTTATAGCCTTTTTTCAACTTGATTTAGATAGGGCATCTGCCTGCTTTGGTTTAACAGGTTCCCGTAACCGTGGCGACTTTTCCAGCCTCAAAGATTAGTGTCTCTCGGCTTCTCAGGGCTCCCCCAAGTAATCTGGCCCTCCGATGCTCTGGCTTTCTCGGTCTTCGTGCAGCATCTGCCCTTTCGTGTTTCTCAGGCTCCCTTAACCTTGGCCAATTTTCCAGCCTCGAATTGTCCTTCGTGCCTCTCAGTAGCGTTACTTCTTCGGGACCATTTGCTTCTCTTGCTGTGCTCGTCTCAGTGGTTAATACACTTCTTGTGTGGATCTCGGGACCAGGCTCTCCTCTGCAATGTGGTCTCTGCATGGGTTACTGGGTCCCAGGCCCACCACGTCTTCTGTGTGGTCGCGCCACCAGGCGAGGTGGTTACTTTTCCGTCTCCATTGCTTTCCCGACCATGGTTTTGTGTCAGTCAGAACAGCAACCTTCCGGCTAGCGATTTGCTCGCTCTCCACGCCACTGCCAGCTCCATGGTGTAGTGCGACTCCACCCCTCCAGGATGTCTTGTTGTCAGAGGCTTGTCTCTGCGTAGGAGTCTCCCTCCTGCTCTTCCTCAGTGATTCAAAGTTCCTCATGGTTTTATGTAAGCCATCAGAAACAAAAAAGGTGTATCTTTCCCCATTGATGGTGGACTTCAGGCAAGATCCAGCATTACCTGAAGCCAAAGAGTTAGAGGAAATGTCACAATTTGCTGAATCCACAATACTATCACAAGTAAAAGGGTTGTGTTGTTGCTCTTTAACTGGGGAGTGCAGGCTCGATCCAGCTTTACTTGAAGCCAAAGAGGTCGAAGAAATGTCACTGTTTTGTGGATTCAAAACAGAAGTAACAACTGTATTTCCAGTGCCTGTATAGGCAGACAAAGTGCTCTGGACCGGGAATTACACACAGGAATGGGAGTCCTTGTCCCCAAGAGTGGTGTCGCCCCAGTGAGGTCCCACTTGCCCAGACCCCAATGGAGGGTCTCAGAGGGGGCCCCCCTCTCGGGAGAAGAGCCGAATTGTTCAGATTCATCACAGCTTCTTACTTTCCGTTGGGATTGTGTATTTTTCCTGATATGGGCTTAATCCCTAAAGTGCCAAGGACGAGCATGCTTGTGCTTTTTGCATAGACTTGCATAATAGCCTGGCAGTTAAGGGTTTAATAAGATCCAGATTTATTTTCAGTAAGTCCAGTGTCATATTTATTTATTTATTCGTATTTTGAAAGCGCACAACAGCCCGTGGGCATCGTGGCGCAGTTACAGAAAAACACATCAAGCTTGTTTCAGAGGAAGGCTGAACTTCATTGGTCTAATGATCAGATATCTAAAACACAAAATACACCACCAAAATATGCATAGACTCTTAGTTGGCACATTCATTATTTTTTTTAAGTGCATATGGTAGGACGTTGACAAACCTTTTACACAGTATTTACAAAGGTTACGTACAGCACTAAATATGCAACATTACCGTTGATAAAATGCTTCTTCTAAAAACAAAATACATTTCATCACGAATCAATATAAAGCAATCAAATACAAACTGTAATAGAAAAAATACGTTATCATGACACTTCACAAAAATAGTATGTATGTATTAAAATGTGTAAGTTTCGGTTTCCTTGCAATCGCCAGTTGCCATATATGATGAGCAGCAGTTGACACCACCAGCGACTCGGCACTAAAAATCATACTCCAATACTGATCAGTGTACTAGGACTCCAATGTAGAAGAGCCTTTCTCATAGCAAAGTCCAAGTGCTTTACTTTGGGTCAGGATATGGCGAGAGGTTTCTACTTCTCTGCTGCAGAGTCTACAGAGCCGCTCCTCCCAGGGAATTGCCCTCCAGGCCCCTGTGTTCTCCGAAACAGGTAATGTTTGTAGACGTAAACATAAGATGAATGGAATCAGTGCAGGTATAGCTATGCAGGACTTCGCTAAACCTTCCTTGTTGGAAATAGAGGGAATCTCTGCGTAGCTTTGCCAAATGATCCAATGACTGATACGATCATAGAATCTGGTTTTCATTTTAAATTTGGTCAAATATAAGGCTTGCAATGAATCAGGCACACCGGTTAGGCCGATGTCAATAAAATGGCGATAAACCAAACATTCCATTTCCCTAAGCCATGTACCGCGAGTACATCTCATTGTGTGCCCCACTGTAAGGCTCAATAGTGTACCATCCTCGGACGTGCCATTTCGCATTTTGGCCCATAACTTAGACTGAAATTTTACCATAATGAAATCAGAGACTGCAGGCCAAGTTCTAATCTACCAGCTTCTACTGGAACCGCCCCAGGTAGGCCAAGCAGTGAGCACAAAATTGTAGTCTCCAATTTCGTCAACCAGTTAACCGCCTTCTCGGGAAATGCTTCTAAAACAGAGAAGATGCCAGGAATAATTGATATCCTGTACGCATTAATCTTGGCCTTGATGGAGCGGCCCCCGGAGCCATTGATGACTTTTCTAATAGACAGCCACTGCTGCTGGACCTTTGGGGTACGGCATCTGGAGAGTAGGTAAAGGAAGGGGTAGCTCTGATACAGATGCCGCAATACTTATATTCTCTGATTTGCTCCAGTCGTGTCCCACCAAAATTCCAAATAAAAGACGTGCTGCCATATGCCCTTTGGCCAAATGTCATAATGGTGGTCTTAAAAGCGTTGGTACAAATGCCATTTACACCAACACATTGATGTATGGGTTTAATGTTTGCTGAAGGCCCACAGCCGTTCGATCTAGTATGACTGTCATCCGTGTACGTTAAACAGTGAATATTTTCACTGCCATGACGAAGCAGATGATTGTGAGCCATTTTCAAGACCAGGGCAAGGCTGGCTATATGGAGATTGAAAAGTAAGGGTTGACACATTGTATCCCGAGCAGAATGATTGACCGCATAATCTTATAGTTTAAAATGAAAACACAGTATCAATGTAAGAATAGCACTCAAAATATTAAAGAAAAACAATTGTAAATGCTTGTTAATTAGGGGAGTCCTCCCCCTGTTTCCCACTCTCGTTCGGAGCCTCATTCCTTTCCTCCCGTTCATTGACCAAGCAAAGACTATTGTATTGTATTTATTGATTTGCTAAGCGCCTTAAGCCAAAGCGCTGTACAATTGACAACATAACACATAAAGAAACAATAACAGTTGAAGCAAATACATGATGAATCAATCGACAAAACAATGACAAGAGCAATTAACTGAGGGAGTGGTTGGGAAGGGGAGAGGGAGTGGTTGGGAGGGGAGTTGTGAATGTACTGTAACCCAACTTTACTTGAAATATGATAATAATCGGGATGTTAAAGGATAGTTCCGGGACTTTTTTTTTATTGTCCCTACGGTTCGGCCATGTGTTTTTAAGCATAAATCGGTAGATCGTAGAAAACTTTCCTATGGACCTTACCCGACTTTTCGTCCATTAACGCACTCGAAATCAGCCGCCATTTTCTGATAATCCTATCATTTCCCCCCATCGACCTGGCTCACCTGCTTTTGCGGCACTAAATCAAATCCCCCGCCCCTGAGCCTGACATCAGCAGACGCGTACCGCCCATTTCCCAACGCCAAAGCACGTTTCGTGTCAACAATCGCTGCGCCTCAGCTAATGAAGTGTCGCCATGGAAATGGCAGGACGCCTCTTTCCTCAATAAGTATAAACACACCGTTTCACAACACACAGCAGCAGATTTTCGATTCCATTACTCTCTCTTTGTTACTTTGAGTATTCTGTGACTCGTTTCTGTGCTCTGGTCAGCTACCTTCGCCGCTTCTAGGCCTTGTGAACACCTGTACCATCTCTGTAAATTATTTTACTTTCTTTACCACACAATAGCTACAATAATGCCGTATATGTACGAGCCCGAGTACACCGAGGAGGAACTACTGGAAAGGCAAGCACGCGAAAACGATGGGGATTCGGACGGCAGTTGGGAGGACCAGTCAACGGATGAAGAGCCTGGACCATGTCGCATGGACGGCGTCTCCACCTGGTGCACGTGCAATCGGTGCGAGCTAATGCCAACTGAGGAGGAGAACTGCTGCTGCCGTGAAAATTCCGGGTGCTTGGCCTACATTTCGGAAGGCGAGCCAAGTCCGCAATGCATCACCGAGCTGCCAGAGTTCAGGGAAGCCTGCCTCTCACGGACCGTGTTGAGGATGATGATGGTGCTTATGCACGAACTTCGCGGCACTGTTCGTCCGCGTAATCCGAGTAACGAGTAAGTATACTCTGGTTGTGATGTCAGTGATGCCACTATTATTTCATGGTCGTCTCCCACATATAAAATTACATCTACATATCATTCGAATGCATGTAAATTGGTTCCATATTGTGCATTTTCTAGATAGAATTTTTTTCAAAGCAGAATGAAATTTTTTTACCTGAATCGACAGTGATAAGAAAGTTTTGTCATTTTAATACAGTTTGCATCTTTCATTTTCACAGGTGGTACAGGCTGGTGGCCTATCGTTGCTTCACTTGGTGGCTTCACGGGAGGCTCGGACACCGCGTTCGGAGAGTAATACCTGCCTGTGCGGTACTTGCCATTAGACAACATTTCCCCAGCGACAGTGGACAATACCGCGGATTTTCCCTGGATGTGCTGCAACCGGAACTTTACAATGTGTAATGTTTATTATTTATGTTCAATTGAAATTAAGATCTAAAATAAAACCCAACATATATTTTAACAATGCTTGTTTTGATTTTTTAAATGAATCTAGTGTGTCTCCATTGAATAGTCTTCCTGTGCCTTGTCTTGTCACACCACATGTCTCCGGCCAGCATCCTCCCTCACGCTGGCCGCCCACCTTCAATCCACATAACCGTTGAACCCATATGCAGCAGACATACATATGTTATTTTGCGGGTTGGCATCAAGCCTCCCGGCCTTGCCTCCTCCCCCAAAAATACTTACCACACCACTTTGTTCAAGCGTTGGCAATAAAAGGCCGTTGGATTTTATTGATACAAAACATGGTTATAGGTAAATAATCAATATGGTTGATCATAATAAATCATCCTTTTGGGCACCGGGTACAGAGATGACCCCCTCTGGCCCGTGCCGCCTTGCCACCACAGGCCAGCCTGCTGCTGACTAACTGCCTAGGCATCCAGGGTCTCCAGGGTGAACTGCACCCATATATTCTCCTGGGAGGGTGAGGTATTTATAAACTCACCCCCCTGCCTTCCATGTACTAGATCCTGCAGCCTGCCTCTTACATGCAGTTAGATGGCCTCTCCTTGGTGAGGCCCTGCGGCAAACGAGTCTTGTCTGCACGACCATCGCCCCAATCCACCCCCCCGCCCTATCAAAGGCAGTTCGCACCGGGGTACTTGCGCTGGCAAGTGGAGCTGTCAGGGAGCGATAAAGGCCAAGAGGTGCCAAAGACCATGTACACTTCAAAGTGGTCTATAGAGCATGGGTTGTTGTTCCCATGTCTACCTCCAGACCCCGTGTCTCCTGCCAAGCATCCCCCCTCACGCTGGACGGCCCCCTGCAATCCACATAAGTGTGTCTCCATTCACAAGTCTTCCTGTGTCTTGTCTGCACGACCACCGCCCCAATCCACCCCCCGCCCTATCAAAGGCAGTTCGCACCGGGGTACTTGTGCTGGCAAGTGGAGCTGTCAGGGAGCGATAAAGGCCAAGAGGTGCCAAAGACCATGTACACTTCAAAGTGGTCTATAGAGCATGGGTTGTTGTTCCCATGTCTACCTCCAGACCCCGTGTCTCCTGCCAAGCATCCCCCCTCACGCTGGACGGCCCCCTGCAAACCGCATAATGCCACGACATATACACGTCATTCATTCACAAACACACCCCTGTTTCAAATTCTTTATAACCCACTTCATATTTCTAATGAGAACTTCTTTGCGCTTTGCTAGTCAACCCGTGAAGGTGCTGGTTATCTGCTCTTCGTCTCTGTGAACTTCCGTGACCACTTCGAGGAAACTCGTCAGTTTGCAACCTGTGAACTGCTCCCTGTTCTACGACAAGAAACTACTCTGATCCCTGCATCTAACTGTTTGTTCGTCAAGGTAAGGCCATGTACCATAATCATTTTGCGTCCAATTTCTTTTCGTTCAAGACAGTACATGCAAGGAACTAGTCACATGTTCTGAGTTTAGTCAAATTATCTTTCTATTTTTTTAAAGTTATTCAAATACTTATCCGCATGTGAATAACGTGTATAGTTCCAAGAACCAAAACGAACCTTGCATTGAACCTTTTATGTGTCATTTAATTTTTTAACACATTGGTATTCATAGAGAATTGTTGATCTTTACTTTTCAGAACTTTCCACAATGCCTGCCTGTTCCATTGGCGGTTGCCCTTCGAAGACCCATAATAAATCTGAAGGTACTATAATGCATGTTTTCCCTAAGACAATAGATCAGATAAGAGAATGGGTCCGATATTGCGGATATCCACCGTCTGAGCTTGAAAGTAGAGTCCTAGAAGTCTTTGCGGACAAGAGGGGTGATCGATACCGCATCTGCAGCAGGCACTTTAGCTCATGTACTCCACATCATTGCTAATAAAGAAGAACACACCGCGAGCGAGGCGAAAATTGCTCTCAACCGCTATTCCCACTCTATTCGTCCACATCCCTCCACTGGTGAGTCAAGTTTACGTATTTATCTCTCGGCCTTGCGGTAGTGTGTAGCATTAGCTAACAATAATTTCCCCATTTATGTATCCACTCAATATGAAGGCGGAAGATTCTCCATCCGTGTCGTTATTGCAGTCATCAGCCACTTCAAGCGCCTATCGGGTAATCTTACTTGGCTATTCTGCCACTGACTTGTTTTAGGCATGTAAATCAATAGTTTTAATTTATCGTGTAATTATTTTACCTAATGGTACACCCTTGTACTCGTCCTCTAGTCTTTGTTTTCAGTTATAATTATTGTTATCCAAAATAATGCAAGTACTGTCTTTCAGGGAGATGCTGAGGAGTCCAACGTATTGACGACAACCGTTGATGTCACTCAGATGCTCGAGGTACGTTTCCGGACAGTTCCATCGATGGAGATCATCAGATCTTGCATTCTTGTAGCGTGATTGTTACACACAATGTTTCTTTCGTTTTTAGCCATTGATATGTCCTTCTGTCGTCGCCCTCCTATGTGTCTTCTTTTTTCAATATTGTGTTCATTACTAATGAAAGTCCTATGTTTCAGGGAGTCGATGGAGCATTAGTTCAAGAAGAAGGGGGAGCATGCAGTTACGGGTCGGCGCAACAGCTTGCAGAAGTGTGCACCGCAGTTACATCGTCCCTTGATGTTCTTATGCATTTCGAGGTATGGATACTGACAGTTCGATCAAGCGAAATCATATGACGTGATTACATCCGCTATACTTCCTTCTTTATTAACGCAAGTACTATGTTTCAGGGAGATGACAGAGCTTCTTCTACAAGAACATCACCCCTAGTAGTTGATGCAGATCTCTGGGTGGTGACACTTCCAACGATCGAGCAAATCGAATCATATTTACATATCCATTATTTATTTTAGACAACTGATCATTTGTGCAGGTCTATTTAGATGAGCCGTTGACGCCTGCACAAAGTTTGTTCTTTTTAACAAAATAGAAAACCATACTAATGCAATTACTGTGTTTCAGAGAGTTACTGAAGCATCATCTTCAATAATATCATCAATGGAAGTCTATGAGGAGCCCGAGGTATGGATCTTGACAGTTCCATCTAACTAGATCAACAATGCGTGAATAATTGTCGTTTGAATGTTCTACACAAAGCGTTCATTCGTGTTTTGCTATTGAGATGTACGTGGGTATTGGTCCCCAAGTACATTTTGTGTTTTCAATATTATTATACATACTAATGAAAGTTCTATGCTTCAGGGCGTCGATGGAGCGTCAGTGCGTGATGGATGTGCTTATCATGAAAATATAGTCGTTGCAGCGCAAGAGGAAGTGGAGACATGCACACACGAGTCGGAGCAACAGCGTCCTGATGTTGAAGTTCGAGGCAAGAAAGTTTCAAAGAAAAGAAAGCAAAAGAAGGTTAGTGTCCTGGTCACTATATTATGTTGTTTTTCACTGTTAATAGTTCAATACTGTAAGTTGTGTTTAAACTGAACATCCCTTTTCCAATCTGTCCTCTAGTTGCGAGTGGGTGTACGAACTAGATCTACACAGACAGTGAAGCGAACGAGAGATGTTGCTTGTCAAACCTTTTGGCAGGGACTTGAGACTGGAGATGCATCGTGCCAATGGGAAGAATATGAAGTGATTGACAACGGAGCTATACCACCACCAGCCATTGATAGTGAATGTCCTCCTGGTAGTTCGGATGCAGTCGGAGATCAATTTACAGAATCCACACCTGCAAAAACTAAGACCGCGAGAAAGTTGAAGAAATTGTTTTATTCACCCATCGCCGGAGAAGGAACAGATGTTGCAATGGAAGAGAATGAAGTGGACGACAATGAAACACCATCAATATCACTGAACATAGCGGAAGACGATATCAGAGATTCTACCTTTCTACCTTTCATGTGAGTGACATGTCCTCAACGTTACAGGCCGAACCAGCTGGGATGCAGAGTGACAGTATAAGGAAAGAGGCCAAATTCATTGTATTCGATAGTTGTTTGATTGATATTATTATTTGGATGAAATGTGGGCATTCGGTTGGTGGGGAAGTATGTGGGGAGCCATTGATTAATGTGACTCGTGCAATTCGAGGCACTAACCTTAAAATACATGCCACCTGTACAAAATATCATCCTTTCTCATGGTCTGCACAACCCATGCTGGGGCAACTGCCAGCAGGCAATCTACTTTGTGCAGCGGCTGCACTTTTTAGTGGTTCAAGTTTTAAAAAGTTAGAGTATTTCTTTCAGTTTGTGGGAATCCATTTCATTGTGAAAACTCAGTTCTACAAATACCAAACCGATTATCTATTTCCAGCCATTAGCGAAGCTTGGAGAATGGAAAAAATGTCTATTGATAGTACATTCGCGGGCAAACGGTTCAGGCTAGCCGGTGATGGACAGTGCGACAGCCCAGGATTTTCAGCCAAGTACTGCACCTACCACTTTCAGGACATGGAAAGTAAGAAAATTGTGAGTTCGGTTGTCGTGCAGGTGTCACAAAGTACATCCTCAGTGGCCATGGAGAAAGTTGGCTTTGTAGCATCATTGCAAGAACTACAATCGCGGGGAATGGTGATCGACCTGATAGCCACGGACAGACACGTTTCAATTGCCAAGACAATGAGAGAAGAGTACAAAAATATAAATCACCAATTTGACGTTTGGCATCTTGCAAAAACAATCAATAAAAAAATGTCGGCTGCAGGTAAAAAAAAAAGATATGCAAGGTATTTCACAGTGGTCCAAATCAATCAGCAACCATCTTTGGTGGAGCTCAAAAACATGTGGAGGGTCGTTGGAAATTCTACTGGAAAAATGGCGGTCAGTAATGCTACACTGTAGCAACGTTCACCGCTGGACCACAAACCAACATTTCCACAATTGTGAACATGGCCATTTGTCCACAGAGGAGGCACGGAAGAAGAAGTGGTTGATTCCTTCATCACCCACTCACAAAGCCATTGAAAAGATTGTATTTGATAAAACTATAACAAGAGATTTGAGGGGACTCACGGAATTCTGCCACACAGGAGATTTGGAGGTGTTCCACAATATGTGCCTAAAGTACAGGCCAAAACGATTGCATTTTGGCATGGAGGGCATGATAAATCGGACTCTTCTAGCGGTCTTGGCACATAACCATAATGTTGGCCGTCAACAAAGTAGGACGACCGGAACTTTAGGGACGCTTCGCTACAATAAGGCCTTCACTAAAAGAAGTAAACAATGGGTGATCAAACCAGTGTTTGAGGATATGCAATATGAGTTTGAGAGACTTATTGTTGATGTCCTAGATAGGCACATACATGGAGTTGTGAACGAACCTGTGCAGGGGACAACTGCATTGCCACCCAACATTGCTTCTGTTCCATGTCCACCTAAAGCAGAGCTCATTGAGAAATGCACATCACGGTTTAAATGATTGTAATTTGATTGTCTGTTCTCTCGAGTCTCCTCATGTCGCAGGCCCATTGAATATGTGTAGCTATGTATTGTGTAAATAAAAGTGATTGCTCAGTGTACATGCAATGTGTCTCTCCACCCTTGTTCATTTGCGCATTAAATTAAACCAAACAGTAATATAAATCATTTTTCAAAAAATATAGAATGTCTCCGTATTTATGGTTCGCTGGGGCTGCAAATGCACGCAGACAAAATGCAAAGATGGAGTGTAAATTTCAAGTCCTGTGAGATGGCCTTACACTGAATGTAGCTAACTAGGAATGTGTGCTCGTTCAAAGTGAAGGTCAGCTGCTTTGATTTTTTGCTCGGGTGCCGGAATGGCCCACGACTCAGTATAAGGTTCTATTGTTATTTGACCTTGACAGGCCGGGACCATCCCGAAAGACTTCTTTTTGGGGGTGTGGGGCAATAACGTAAGAAACGATAATGAATATAATTTCAGAAACGAAAGCCATTTAATGTTCGTTCATTAGAAGAAATAACGTCGGCATAGAAGGAGTGGTATTTCGGGGCTGCCCTACGCACAGACACAATGGAAAATGCAAATATAATGTAAGTAACTCTTTAGATGAGTTTATACCGCAATTTAATTACTATACAGTAGCTTTAAAGACGGGTTAAGTTGTACTTGTTCGTTCTATGTGGCATATTGTTTTGTACCGCGCACTATCTTGAGGAGAACCATCTCCTTTTACGGAAGCACCTCAAAACCTTCCTCTTTGCTTCTGCTTTCTCTCTCCCTCTCCCCTGCTACAACTGGTCCACTGTCTGCGACCTCGGTCCTGGGCCCTTCCACTCTCCACCTGCACTGCCTCCCTGTCAACCCCTGCACTGGGGGACTGTCTCAGTATCCTACAGCCCCCCCTTGACGTATAATACCCAGTTGCACTGTCCTAGCTATGAAATAATTTCCCGACCTAATATATAAAATGAATAATTTTAATAAAGATCTGATGGTGAGACTAATTTCATTTTTTATGTTTTTAAAACAGGTACATCCTTCATTATTGTATGTGTCACGAGTACCAGACACCGGCGGATGGCTTTTTCAACCGCCAGTTGCTTCTCCGCGTGAACAACGTTACCACCCTGACCATTTTATGGGACGATCGCCAAGTACAAGTATGCCCTTACGCGGTACTAACGGCTAGATGCAACATACAGACCGTTGTGGTGGCCTAGTGCCTCGTTGTTGGAACAGCCATGCGATTATCAGTGCGACCGAAGAGCTTATTTTATCGTAAACCAACACCTTGTGTACTGCACACGAACATCGCTTGCCTCAAGACGAACTATTTTGGATCGAGAGCAAAGAAAAATGCAAATCGCTGAATATTCTCTAAACATTTGATGTCCAATAAATGTACTTTGCCAAATGTACAATCTTGCCGTTTGCTTTTAAACCACAGTTTCATATTCCGAATTGTGGCGCTGTATTGTGAAATGATCTAAGACCCTGTGTACAGCAAAGGAACATCGCGTGCCTCAAAACAAACTTTTTGGAACGTGAGCAAATAAAAATGAAAATCGCTGAATATTCTCTAAACATTTGATGTCAAATAAATGTACTTTACCAAATTTACAATCTTGCGGTTTGATTTAAAAGTACAGTTTCATATTCCCAATTGTGGCGCGCTGTGTTGTTTTCCGGGTTCTGTGTGGAGTCGCGTAGAAGACGCCTGGGTGCGTTTGCCTACGCAGCACAGTCACGTCACGGATAGAGGCGGGGAATATGAATGTTTTGATAAAGTCTGTTTCAGGGGCGGGGGATTTGATTTAGTGCCCCAAAAGCAGGTGAGCCAGGTCGATGGGGGGAAATGATAGGATTATCAGAAAATGGCGGCTGATTTCGAGTGCGTTAATGGACGAAAAGTCGGGTAAGGTCCATAGGAAAGTTTTCTACGATCTACCGATTTATGCTTAAAAACACATGGACGAACCGTAGGGACAATAAAAAAAAAGTCCCGGAACTATCCTTTAAACTCGTTATTTGGAACTCTCGCTGAATTTTAGTGAAGTTTCCAGAAACCGATCCAGTATCTATTTATTGGACATTTTTATGGCACATATACAGAAGTGTTTCCAGGCACCATAAGACAAGTTTGGAGGGGGTGGGGGAGGCGGAACATGGGCAGAAAGTAGAACATCAAAAACAATTCTATTAGCCGTGTGACAATCATACCGTGCAAGTGCATGAACAAGGTGGTGTGTGCAGTGAGTGGTAGCAGGAGAAGTGCAGGGCCCAAAGGGAGGGAAGAGATGAAGTGCTCGGGGTCAAAATGGCAAGTGCCAGGGGAAAGAGGGGGCGGAGGGAGGATGAGTGCGGTGGACAGGGAGGACCAGGTTAGAGCTAGTCTGGAGAAGGCAGCCTGAGGGCAAGTGCTGGCAAGGGATGCTGAGGGGACTGGTAAGGGGCTGGGCTAGCCCCTGTATGACTCTGATGGGAGCAGACACCAGTTGCAGTGGCAGAGGGAGAGTTAGTACGGGTGTGGGAGAGGGAAGGAAGAGGAGAAAGGGAAAGTCTTGAGAAGTTCCCGGACTTTAAGAAGATCCGGCTGAAGTCTGTGGGTAGCAGGGAGGCCGTTCCAGAGGGAGGAACCAGCCGAGGAAAGGGATCTACCTGGCGAGCAGAGAGTTGGAGCCGGAGGACCAAAGGACTGTGGCAGGGAGGTATTTATGGAGGGAAAGCTGGATGTAGAGAGGACTCGGGTCGCACACAGCCCTGTGGATGATGCAAAGGGTCTTGAATTTGATCCTTGCGGTCACCGGGAGCCAGTGGAAAGCGTTTAAGTCTGGAGAGATGCAGTCCCTGGGCTTGAGGCCAAGGATAAGTCTTGCAGTCCTATTATGGATTAGTTGAACGGGGCAAAAGTAGAAAAGAGTCAGATAGAGGAAGAGGCTATTGCAGTAGACCAGCCTAGAGAGAACCAGAGCTCTGGAGAAATTGAGCTTCTGGGGGAAGGTGAGGAAAGGTAGAATGCCTCTGATCATTGGCAAAGCACCATGTCTGAATAGCAGTCAGATTTGAGAGAGGAAGAGGAGGCAGAGGAGGAAAGCTTGAAGGAGAGCTGCGTTTCGCCTGCATAACACGAAGTGGGTGGGGGTCAAATGGGCCAAAGGGGCCATGTAGATGTTGGATATTATATTGCCTTGCATCAAGCAAGACTTGTGAAATAACATGTACTGTAGCATAGTAATAGAAGACGGATTGCACCAACTTAAGAGAGCAGTCGGTGGAGAACAGAAAAAACATAATTGAAGAATGCAGTTCAGATGGGATTTGTTCTAATTTGTTTCTTTGGCGGCTGTTACTGTTAGGCATATTGGATACTTAAGGCAAAAATGATGTTTTGCACAGGGGGGGGGAAGTCATGCACTCCCATCCTATAGCGTGGGCATGGGTGAAGCCCACCACCATCCATTCCTATGACCCTTTCTCTGCCTCTATCCCAAGTCTGCAAAGAGAGTCCAACTGTTGCTATTTCTCTGGGCCTCTCCTTTGACTAAACCTTTTGTTCTTGGGCTCCTTGTGAACATTTAGTCTGATCATTCCAGACTGAAACTGTACTATGGAGATGGCCAGTTGCGTTTAATAATGGTTTGCTGCAGTTTCCACGGTGCTTGATATCTACGCGTGGAGGACTGAGCACTGTGTTTTCCTTTCTTCCATTCTACCTGGATGTGCCTGGATAAAGTGGCAGCTGTCCCGTAGAGTGTGAACTGGTAGCTAAAAAGCTTGGACGAGGAAGAGCATGGCATTTGTAGTTTTGACCTGGGGAGTTAGAGCACAGATTCATGAACTGCCGAGGCCGAGGTAGACGGCCGGAAACACAGTGTATGCATCTTACTTCTAAAGAGGAACACAGTGGAACAGTAACTACGCCGGGTACCTTTCTTTCCATGTAAGCAGCGAGTGTCACATGCTCACATTTACTTCTTGGGAGCGAATTGTACTGCACAGGCTCCTGTTGGTGGTAACCTGATGTACTCTCAGAGAATGTTAGGCAATGTTTAAGTTTGGGGTAAAAGAAGATATGTGCTGGGCCTACAATAGCAAAACGTGAAGGTGGCATTAAGTAGCCAATTATCTTCTAGATTAATTGTACAATCCCGGGTTTACATTATTCCTCTAAACTCAGATGCTTTAGTGGCAATTGTTTGCTGCTTCTGTAAATTAGCAAATTACTAATAAAGTGTACTAAAAGCGTATGAAGTGTGTGCCTTCTTGTAAAACAATATAAAGCTGCTTGCAGTCAAAACAACCAGCTGCAGCTCTTGCTTTCAAGGGGACGCAATTGAATAAAGCAATTAAGTGCCCGCAGAAAAGAAAGCGTGTGGCAGTAGCATTGTGCGTGTTGGCAGATTGTGCGATTGAAGGAGGAGTTTTTGGAAAACTCTCTAATTAGCGAGGCAAGACCTTAAAAGAGAAAGGGTAGAATTAGCATCAGTTGCTGGTGTTTTGAGGAAATTAGCGCTATTAGGAAAGGTCGGCAAATAGTGGAATGCAAATGTTGAAATTCAAATATGGGATTTGTGTGTGGTGCCATTTCTAGCTTGCTTTGAGAAATCAAGAATACATTATGTGAGTAGAATGCAATTGGACAGTGATACTTTCTCAGTAAGGATAGGATTGCTCGTTCAAATACTTGTTTCTAATAACCGTGGAGGGATTTGCCAAATGAACAGTGGAACCGAAGGTTGGCCTGTGTTGGCATAATTCTGTGCCTGTTAAGGCAACCCCCCCATGCCAGGCGAAAGGCACGCTCTGTGCCCAGTGGGAACTTTGGCTCTGCTTGGGCCATGCACTGGACTGCGTGTCTAGTGGGCACTTCACATGTGTTCCCGGTTCCCGTGTCCACAGAGCATGTCTGGCATCAGTTCCCAGGGCACACTGTGGGTATGTTGGGGATTATCATTAAACAGAAAACGTTCCACTGCATACAACTATCAGTGCAGTTCTGGTTAAACTTCTGTAATAAAATCCTTGCAAAGTCACAGGAAAAAAGCATAAACTGAAGGGGCACGATGATTGGTTATGAAATCCCTTGCCTGTGCCTTGCGGCGGTGCATATGGTGGTCACCACTGTAAGAGAGGCATGTTATCACATCTATGACACTGACACAAAACGTACAATATGTTAAACCTTTATTCAATTCTCGGGGTTTGGAAAAACGTCTACTTTGCCCTATAGCTAGAATGGGAGTAGTCTCTACATCAAATAATAAAGAAAGCACAGCCCTAGTCAGACGCTGTAAAAAAAAAATTGCCTATACTAATAAAACCTAATACATGCCCTATCTGTTATACAAAAAGTGTAAGGGGTACAGGTATGCAAAGGAAAATCTGTGTTCGACTATAAAGAATCAAAGTGGCTGAGTCAGCTGTCCGCCCTACGTTGGACAGCATGGTGTAAGGTGGTCCCCATAGACAGGATGACGCACACTGGCTCAGGTTCTCAAAATAAAACAGTTCAAAACGTGGATCGAGGCCTGCCTGGCCTTCGCGTTAAAGTAACCTTTTCAGCGTTCAAAAAGTTCTTTCACAGTTCAGCAAAATAGGGTTCACAGTTCAACCAAAAGTTCATATAGGTCTCCCTCTGTCGGGCTTGGACCTCGCAATCACAGCACTGCAGGGGTTTCCTTCCCCAAGCTTTATTCACATTCGTTAGGGGTTCCCTTCTCCTACCTCATCACACTTCCGGTCTCCCTCAGTTGGCTTTGGGCTTTTTCCTGATCAAATGTGCAAGGCTTTTACTATAGACCTCTGCAGGACCACTTCGACTTTCCCTTCAGCTGGCACTCTTGTGTTGTTTGCTCCAGTGTTTCCTGGTCTATGTAGTTCAATATCATAAGCCCAATAGTTCAATATTCACTCTCCACTTCCCCTCTTGCCGGGGTCAATCTTGAACATCACGCTTTTAAAGTCCATTCAGTTTGTTGCCTTTTGCTGAGACTTTCGAGTGGGCTACTTCCTTTCGCAGGACCGCTCCGCTACTCTGTATCACCAGTAATTTTAAAAGTTCTCCACAGATCTGCCTTTCTTTCTCATCCACACACTTGCAGCCTTCAATTGTAAGAAATATTGTTGCTACTTCAATCTTTCCCTAACACACACTGGTCTGGCTTGGCCTCGCCTCCCCAACTCTGTCATTCACCCGTGAGGGTCATGGATGCCTTTGAAACAAAATGCAGTCTTCTTGTCTGGGATTTGGCATTCTCAACATCTCTCTTACGGTTCTTTGGAGGCAACAACCCACTGCTGGGAACTCCTGAGTCTGTTTACCCTTGATTCTAGTCCCTCTGTCCGTCGTTCTGCTCCAGTAGGTTTTCCTTTGACCCAGAAGTTATGCTGCTTCTCGTGTTCCACCTTGCCCAAAGTGTGTCTCTAGTTTCCGCCTTTTATCCATGTGGTGAGAGCTAATGGGTATCAGATGTACATGATTAAAGTCAAGTGCCTGGCTTTGCCTGACCCGATTAGCGGGACATGTCCAATGAGATGTATAAGGGTTATCCTTGTTACACTTGTTCGCCCGTTTTCTGGGCCCAGTATTTGTGTAGGAAAGGGGGGGTGAGTTGGGACATCTAAAATCCCACGAAATAGGAGGGATCATGGGTACGGGAAAGCCGGGAATACTGTATCTCTTCATGGGTTGCTTCACCCCCACCGCCCGAAGACCCCTCACCCAGGTGATCCTCCCGCACTGGTCCACCCCTAGGAACTGGATTCAAAAGCCATGGCTGTGTCCTGGCCACCTGATGACAAGTCCCTGAGGACTGGTGGGTGAGACACCCTTTGGTTTCTCACGCCACCCATCCTATAATGCTTGGCCTGGAGTGGGCACATGGGAATCCGTGAGAAGTGTGAGCGGGCACCACAGTTTTAAACTGCATCAATCATGAACAGTATTTGGGGTAAACCAAAACCTGGAATGCACTTTTCCAGAGCAATAACATTATTACACTGACTTTCTTTTTTTCAATGTGTTTTGTTTCCGAAAAAATGTTAACTAAACTCAAATCATTTTTTATTTTTTTTAAGTATTTTTTTTTTTTTTTTACAATTATTTCAGGAATGTTCACCAATAGTTTTTTTTTTTTTTTTTAACTATTCCCAACCCCACCATCCCTATATTGTTTTTTTTTCGTTAAAATAAAATAAATTTGGGGAAAAAACATCGAAAAAATGACTGTCGCTGTAACAACGTTGTCCCACAATAACTACCCAAGCAGACTGATGATTCATTGATCCAAATTGGTGACTCTCTGCACTCTTGATGCATCTGCCATGTCCCTCGGCCTCTAACAGACTTCTAGCAAGAGAATATATAAACTGAGGACCCTTAATGATATGCTCCCCATTTATGTCTACCTCTGAGAAATCGAATGCCCCAAAGTCATGAGGAATTAAAGAAATTCTAGGCAGTATGCTGCCAGTGTTTGTTACAAAGTCACCTTGGTCGAACCTGGAAAGAAACAGCATGAGAGCACAGGTACAAAAACACCTGGAAAAGGAGCTTGAGGACGGGACGGCACGGCAGACTCGGTGCCGCACACGTGAGATCTAAGATGTGGTCCGAGCCTAAAGTCAGCCCGGCTAGCATCGCTGTCTACCCTGGTAGGTCACAATTTGAACAGGTGAAGTAAGTCTGCGGCCCAGAACCTAGAAAGGAAAAAAAGTGACATCGACATGGCTGTAATGAGCTGGAGATCTGGGTGCCGCGATAGCTAGAGATGGAGAGAAATGAAAGGAGGGGTGTCTAGAGCTAGTTGGCTAGTTGAATGAAAGAGCATGGTGCGAGAAGTTGGGAGGTACATCGCAGGAAGGAGAGGAAACATTGAGGAAGTAAAGGAGCAGTTTGGAGGCAATATTGGAAAGACAGGAAAGAGGGAGAAGACACTCCAGTGCCTGGAATAAGACACCAGGAGGAGTTTGAACACAATACTAAAAAAAGGAACAAAGAGAACATACAAGAAGGGGGAGCTGGAGCAAATGTGGCAGAGAGGATACTGAGGGTGGAGCCAGTAAATAGGGAACTGTGGAAATGGTCCTGTAGAGCAGCTGGGAGGCGAAGACAAAAGAGGACTACATCAAAGATACGTTTTGGAAGGTCAGAAAGAGGGCGCCCTGACACTTGGCCAGGGTGAAACTGAGATGGATGGAAGTACGAGCATTTAGTGAAAGGTTGTGATGATACATAAAGTAGAGGGTGAAGAGAAGAGAATGAAGGAGTGACCAGAAAGGTCCACTTAAACATGAGCATGTGGCGACCCATAGAGGAAGAGAGGGTAGATGGGAAATTGGGTGGCAGGGCCAGGACTCTGGTACAGGGAGGTGCAAGATAGTTAATTTTACTATCTCCCTTGTGGAAGCTCCTGGGCTTTGCCAACTACTACTCTGCCCCAATCTCAAACTGTGTGCGGCCCTAATATAGAGACTCACCGAGGCCCCAAACTTCATGGAGGCATCTCACAGATCGAAGGGTCAGAAGCATAAGACCAACAACTCACACACCATGGAGACAAGGCATAAGTATGGGTGACACGTTAAAAACCCTATAATGACTGTCAATTTATCATTGATCCCGGAGAAGGAATCCTAGCTGAAGCTTGGTTACAAAGCTTTGAACTGTTGAGCCCAATGAGAAGCCATCCGTGGATGTTGAATGTTTGATGCTTTTTATTTAGTTTCTCTGTAACTATTGTCAATAACCTGCACTCTGTCTGCCTTGTGTTGATCCTACTCACTTTTGTGACAGGTTGCAACCTACAACCTAAACACCACATAAATTCACCAGCTATGTCAACTTACGTATACTCTTGTATACTATAGGGCTCATTATGAGTTTGTCAGTATATGGTAAAGTGGCAGTAACGGAAATACCGCCTCTTTTACTGTATTGCCGAATCATGAGTCAGTGGCAATACCACCATTGGTAGTACAGTGGGTGGAATTTCTGCCAATGGTATTACCACAAAGACCCCCAATGTCAAAGTCACCTGTGATCCTGACTGCCTCAGAACACTCTGCTGTGTCTGCTTCCCTAGTTCCACCCATGATGCCATGGTCCTGCGGAACAGGACGCTGTCTGGATACATGTGGAGGCGTAGAAGGCAATGGATGTGGATATTGGGCGAGTACAAGTGCCGTCACAAAAACTTTTCTTGCATCACTAGTGAAATGGTTTGTGAAGATGGAGGAGGGTGGGGGGGGGCATTGCAAAAACTGAAGAATGCATGCCCTGTCAAGGCCCTGGTGAAGTTGGGTGGAGGGAGCGGGACTACCCACGGCCCCCATACAGGAATGACAATGCTGTAGTAAGTCACCAATCCATAGTGCCCTGGCAGGCTATGAATATATACACACACACACACAAAGGACTAAAGGAACCACAGTGCAACAGTAGACATCCCTATACACTATACAAAAAATGAGACTCTTGACTACCCCCTCATTGTCGAACCGGGATTGGGCTTGTTATATGTAATGTCAATTTAGTTAATACCTTCCCATTTGCTGAACCGATCACACGTATCTAAACAGCACTACCACATGCTGTTTGTGCACAACAGAACACGTTGCTTATACATACTTAAACACACACTGAAAATCACTATTCATAAATAAGTCCAATATAAATGTATTGTTAAGACAAATTTAGAAAAATGGATTAAAACTTTTTTGAAAAAAATGATAAAACCATGGAGAAAAGAAGACATACAAATGTAAATTACAATTCATCACTGCATGGTCAACTTAATCCATTTCTAAAAACAGTATCATCTGTACAGGGTTAATTGGATAAATCAACTGACTTCATTTACTTAAGCAGTATAGCGATACATGACTTCAATTTCTAAAGAGTCGTTTGTCAAAAAAGTTTTTCTAAATTTGTCTTAACAATAAATTTATATTGGAGTTATTTATGAATAGTGATTTTCAGTGTGTGTTTAAGTATGTATAAGCGACGTGTTCTGTTGTGCACAAACAGCATGTGGTAGAGCATTGTAATTCCAAAACAATAATGCTGTTTAGATACGTGGGATCGGTTCAGCAATTGGGAAGGTATTAACTAAGATGACATTACATATCACCAGCCCAATCCCGGTTCGACAATGAGGGGGTAGTCAAGAGTCTCATTTTTTGTATAGTGTATTGAATGGTTTTCTCCCGTTTCGAGACTCTGACCCCCCCATTAACAAAAATGGAGGGAGATTACCTTTTTTGAGGTAACAAGACATCCCTATACATACAACAACACAGTTCAACACTGCACCAACGGAATACTGGCAGACGGAGTGCCATGTATTCAGGCAACCACCATATGTAGCCATCATGGAATAGACGCAGACAACACAAACATGCAAAGGTACAACTAATCGCCCATCACGGCACATGCAGGAGAGCAATGCACAGGCCCAACACAGGCACCATAGCCTTCTGCCATGCCTATCAAAGACACTGACAGCAACGAGTGTTGGCCGTGAGCTGTGTGCATGGTGTCAGACAACAAAGTCAATGTATCTCCATTGTGAATGACTCCACATGCAAGTACTGTGATGTGAAATCATGTCATGCGACAATACTCGCAGAAAACATGCATGCACAGAGTGTCTATCAACATGCTGTGGTAAAAGGCGGCACATCCACAATGCTCCCCGACAGACCCCTATGGCCTTTGCTCTTGCAGGTAACTCTGGATGCCCCCAGCTACCATGGCTGATGACACCTGTGCAGAATCCCCAGATGCACAAGAGGTGCCTACTATGAGGCACACGTCTAGACCAGGCTCTGCATAAAGCAGACCCTTGGCCTGTTGAAAGCTAGTTTCCGGTGCCTACCCCTGGACTGGAGGGGCCTTAATGTACAGGCCAGAGAAGATCGGGCAAATTGTTCTTGCCTGTGCCATGCTGTGCAACATGTGCCTCAGGTGAAATATCCCCCTGCACCCTGATGTGGACACGCCTTCCCCAGAAGAAGACGATTCACTGCCTGCGGCTGTTGTGCTGCCGCGCACTGAGCTTGAAGAGGGTAAGTGTGGACATCTTGTCCAGCAAGAACTGAAGGAAAATTTTGTTAGCACATTTAAATCCACATGCTATGCACCTCTGTAAATGTAGTCACGTTACCAATTAAACAAATGAACACAATGAGGAATGTCCCAGCATTGCTTCAAGTGAACTATTATTTCTATTAGGATAATGGACTTATCCAGCATGGGGTCCTGCATGGATTCTAATGCTCATGAATATTCCCCTTCATCCGGCTGGGAATCCTTGGTAAAAAAAAAACTGTTTCACTTTCACCTTAAAACTGTATTTCTCCTCTAAACCAATCACTGTCCTCTTAAGTCATACTGCCCCATCCTTTGACAGCCATCTCCCAAAGCCCCGCCACTGGCAGCCATTTTCAGATTTTTACCGCACGCTTCAGTGTTGGGAGTCCTCGAGTTGCTCTCTGAGCTATTTTGTAGGTTTTTCGCATTAAAAAAAGTATTTCAGTTCCATCGGAGCCCGTGTTTTCCTATCTTCACCGGCCGGCAACGAGGATCTATTGTCGGTGGAGTTGCGCGCCCCCCAAGGGATATTTTTCATCAAAGTTTCTGGAAGGCCGTCTTGTGCCTACTTCGCGCCTTCCGACCATGACGAAGGAGAAAAAGGAGGGGGGACACTTTTCAGGCCCTGCACCTGTCATGCCCGCGCCGCTGGCGCACGCATTGGCAACCATCATGGACTACTTGGTACTCATTTATCATCCTCATACTCCTCGAACAACTCCTTTTCACGCCTTGGTCTTTTATTTCCATTTGCTCAACTTTGGTTCTTTCTTATTTTATTCAATTAACTACATTTACCATAATGCACCTGGCTGCAGTCCTCAATTCCTGGCTATTCTCATTCATCGTTATTGGGACCACAATCCCCAGAAGCCCTAGCGGCCAGTGCTGCTTCACCTGCTCAGGACCAGAAAGGGAGGAGGCAGATTGTCTTCAGGTGTGCTGCTACAGGTGCTGTCAATTAGCCTGCCTCAGAACAGGGCAGGGCTGTATATAAGCAGCTGCCTGCAGGAGCACAGTGTCTTGCATCTTGAGATCTCCCCGCTCCTGTTTGCATTGACCCGCTACTTTATATGCTGTTCCTGTTGCTGCATTATCCTGTTTTGATCCAGTGCCCTTTCCGGGCTCCCTGCCTTGCAGCCGATCACGCTCCGCTGCCTTCTACCTACAGCCCTTGTCCTCTGGGCTTCCTGCCTTGCAGCCTATTACAGTCCTCTGCAGCCCTCTACAGTCAGCGGCCCTGCTCCTCTGGGCTCACTCCTTGCTGCCCTGCTCCTCTGGGCTCCTTGCCCTGCAGCCTGCCTCACTCCGGCTGCCTACAGTCCTTGCCCTCTGGGCTCCCTGCCCTACAGCCTACCTCACTCCGGCTGCCTACAGTCCTAATCCTCTGTAGCCCGCTTTTCAGCCTGCCTCACTCCGGCTGCCTACAATTCTTGTCCTCTGGGCTCCCAGCCCTGCAGCCTGCCTCACTCCGACTGCCTAACGTCCTTGTCCTCTGGGCTCCCTGCTCTGCAGCCTGCTTCACTCCGGCTGCCTACAATCCTAGTCCTCTGCTGCCCGCCTTGCAGCCTGCCTCACTCCGGCTGCCTACAATCCTTGTCCTCTGGGCTCCTTGCCCTGCAGCCCGCCTCACTCCGGCTGCCTACCGCCCTTGTCCTCTGGGCTCCCTACCGTGCAGCTTGCAACCTTCTGCTGTCTCCAAGCCCTTGTTCCCTGGGCTCCCTACCTTGCAGCCTGCACCTCTTTGCTGCCTACAGCCCTGCTCCTCTGGGCTCCCTACCTAGCGGCCCTATTCTTTTGGGCTCTCTGTCTGTCGCCTCGTACTAATCTCTCTCTGTCCTGTTCTTCTGGACTCCCTGCCTTGCAGCCTACTACAGTCCTCCGCAGTCCACTACAGTTTGCCTGCACCTAGTCCCACTTTTGACTGCAGACCTGCTTCCTACTTTGCAGCCCTTCTGTTTTCCTGACTGCTGCTCCCTTGTTCTCTTCCTTGAGTCCTCTGTACTCCACCTTAGGTTATCTAATTCAGTCTAACTGCCTTTCCTTCATTTCCTTCTGCTAGATTGCTCATTGACTTCCTTTTCGCTGGATATATCTGTTCTTGTCTTCTCATGTGTCTTATGTAATCCCTTTGTACAGAGCTTGCCTGTTGGTTTCCGGCAGGCAACCTCTGCCCCTTCCTTTGTCGCGTTTTCAGTGTTACAGACACCCACTGCTGTTGTTCCCAGCCATGAGCATACAGCGTGGGCCTCTGTTATAGCAATCTGTGCAGAAGGCTGGAGTTTCCTAAGGTTCGTGGAACACTCTTTCCCATTTCAGCATACACCCCAAGAGGGAATCCAGTTTGTTTGTACCTTTGTATCTTTTGCCCCTTTTGGCTCACAGCTACTGTTTCCTACTCTTCTTGTTGAACTTCCTGCTGTGTGTGCTTATCTGCTACCTTACCTCAGCACAGCCACCCAAACCCTACTTGGGTACCCTGTGCCACTCTTGACAGAGTGCCATTCCTGACAGCACCCAGTGCGGGCTAAGGAACGTCTTTGTGGAGGACATACATCTAAAGTGTCTATACTGCCTGCACCAGGACCACAACGAGAATGGGTGCGAGATATGCCTGGGCTTCTCCAAGAAGAGGAAGGACGACGGATATAGCAGACTGGCGGCATGGTGCAAGCCAAGCAAGACCTCTGACCCGTGCTCCGAGCAGGGTCATGCCTCACACAGGACCGGTCGGTCCAAGATGCAGTGTCCCTCCAGGAGGAGGTCGAAGTCCTTTGAGGATGCCCCATCCATGGGGGTCCAAGACAAGGCCAAGAGCCGCAAGACCTATTCCGCCGGGTTCACCGCTGATGCGTATCCCAGGTCAGATAGGCAGCGATCACCTTCGTCGTCCGCCTCCTTAGCCAACCTGCAATCGGGTTCCTCCACAAAGAGGAAGTCTTCCACCCCAGCCAAGTTACGAGAAAAATCGGAGAAACAAAGGCCGGAGGAAAAGAAGGCCTCACAGGTCCATCAGATGTAGCCAAAGATGCCATCAACCACTTCGTTGACATCCTCTGGGATGACCGCTACGGTGGGTGGTACCAACCTGACAAGGGTGGTCCCTACAGTGCAGATAGTATCCCTGCTTCCCAGGTGTGACACGGCCGCTGAAGCAGCAGCAAAGGCTGTGGGCACTCCTAGGAGGAGAAAAGCACCAGTTCTGGTCCCGGTACACGGCCCTCAGGAGGGAAAAAGGGGAGGGGGCCCCAAAGTAGCCCTCCCAAGTTTACGTTTTGCTTATGGCCATCTCCCCCACAGACGACGACCAAAAGCCCGTCCACATAGTCCATGAGGAAGACGACGGTGCGGGACCTAGCGCTCCATCATTCCCTCTTCAGCCAAGGGACATATCCATGGGCATCCTGTCAACCCGCCACACCCTTGTGATGGAGATCCAGCAGAGGTTGCCTCTGCAGGCCCCTGACCAGCCTCTACGCAAGAAGTGGAAGCGTCACCCGATGCCGCAGCATCAGCCTCCCCCAACGCGTCGGGACCCGACTCCACCAGCGGACCAGGATACACACACGTACACTGGTGTGGAGACGACCACAGAAACCGATGAGGATGTGGACTTCGTCCTGACAGATGGCGAATTGCCACACCTGGACTCCAGTCATAGAGGCTCTGCACCAGACGAGGTGGGATCATTCCACTCAATGATCTTCAAGGCCACAGAGCTGTTCCATCTGGTGCCCGAGGAAACCAAAACGAAAGGTGTCCAACAGGGAGAAGATCATGGCTGTACCTTTTTTGGACGATATTTAGGAGGAAGGCCTGGCCCTCATGAAGAACCCATGCATGGCTCCCACCAAACGGGACAGGTTGGAGAAGAAATACAGGGTGCCAGACTCTGCACCTAAGTGTTTGAGGTCACAACCGTCGGCGGACTCAGTAGTGTCAGCTGCTGCAAGAAAACATTCAGCCAACCCGGCATCCGCATCATCAGTCCCTCCGGACGACGAGGGGAAGAAGATGGACGCCATAGGGAAGAGAGTCATATACATGGCTGCATCCACGATGAAAGTGGCTAATGCTCTGGCTATCTTGTCCCGATACAACTGGGAGCTTTGGTACAAGCTGGGTTCTATCCTGCAATTCCTTCCCGACAACAAGAAAACGGAGGCTCTCACACTCTTCCAGCAAGGGGAGGTAGCGTCAGACCATGCCATTACGGCAGCACTAGACATCACCGACTTGGGCTTCCGGCAGATGGGAAACAGTGTTTGCCTTCGTCGCAGGGACGGTTAAAGGCCACTAACTTTTGCCAAGATGTCCATCCAAAGGTGTTGGACATCCTGTTCGGTGAAAATCTATTTGGGAAGGTGGTCGACGAATCCCTTCAAGCCATAAAGACTGAGACAGCACATACCCTTGGCACTCTGCAGTAGCATCGCTCTACGTCTTTTCGCTCCTCCAGGGGGAAATCGAGCAGATCATCCAAGGGATACTCCATGCATTACAGACAACCTCACCGATCATCCAGGCAGGAAGCCTACAGGGGTCACTGCTAGGCTTACGGCAGTGGAGGTCAGCGTCGCCGTCACCCACAATGCTTGGTGCCGGCAACCAAGCAAGCCTGAACTGGCTAAGAAGTTGGGCCCCCACTCGTGCACCCTGGTGGGAGGCTGGCTGACGAGATTCATCAGCATTGAAAGATCACCACCGACAGATGGGTGCTGGACACTCTTGCCCAGGGACACTCCTTGGAGTTCCAACGCAGGTGCCCACATATTCCACTGGTTACCTGTCAAGAGAAGCATACCCCTCGGCTCCTGGAAGAAGTGCGAGCCATGTTATGGGGCAATAGAGCCCATTCCCCAACGGCTTTGGGGCTCCAGAGTCTATTCCAGATACTTGGTCAGAAAAAATACAGGGGTTGGTGACCCATCCTAGATCTACCTAGAGGATGCGTACTTCCATGTCCCCATCCGCAGGAAACATCAGATGTTCCTTCAGTTTGTGGTGCAAGGCCAACACTACCAATTCAAGGCCCTACCATTCACAAAATGCCTGGCCTCGGTAGCGCCCCCCCCCTCCGTCTACAGGGCATACACAAATACCCGTGCCTGGACAATTGGCCGATACGCTCCCACTCCCAGGAACTGGCCGATGAGCACGAGCTGGGGCTCTCCGTAAACTATCTGTTCCACAGCGCCAGACTCAACACAGTGGCCTGCCTGATGTCACCCTCGGAGGAGAGGCTAGCAGCATTTCAAGAGAAGGTGCAGCGACGGTCGTTGTCGAAAACAACCACGGTTCGGGCCGTCAGTTCGTTGCTGGGCATGATGTCGTCCTCCATCTACCTTGTCCGTCTCTGCATTTTACAGATGCAACCCCTACAGGAATTCTTGGATGCACGCTGGATACAAGTGTCTGGGAGTTTTGCGGACAAGATCCCCCTCAACGAGGAGTTCCATTGGGCGATAGAGTGGTGGGGGGTGCTCTCGCACATCGCCCAGGGGATGGGTTTTCAAACCCCGCTATACCAGGAGACAGTCGCCGTGGACGCCTCTCTGGAAGGTTGCGGGCGCTTGCACCGGACATCTACACGCCAGAGGTCTGTGGCTTCCAGAGAATGATCGGCACATAAACATCCTGGAGCTACGGGCAGTTTTCTGGGCCCTCAAGTCTCTCCTGCTGTCTCGGCAGGGCAAGGTGGTGAGGATCTTCACGGACAACACCACCACCATGTTCAACATCAGGAAGCAAGGGTGCACTTGATCCCCAGAGCTCTCCAAGGAAGCTCAGGGATTGTTGCATTGGGCCATCAGGCAATCCTTCATCATGAACCAGGATCCCTGAACCTGAAGGCATGGCTCCTGCAGCCTTAGAGTTTGGGGGTTATGAGCGGGCAGCAGACTGCTGGATGGTCCTCGCCAAAGCCTGGGGGTTGACACTAAAGTGCTACGGCCATAAGTGGAAACATCTTTCTACGTGGTGCCAGTCGCAGAAGATTACCTCTCTGAGGGTCACGGTCACACAGATTCTATACTTGCTTTCCTTGGCAAAAGCTGGTCCGGCTCATGCGTCCATCAAGTGTACACCTCGGGTCCATCTCACGCTACACCAGATCCCCGGGAAGAACCTCACTTTGGTCCCACAGACCTGTCAAGGAGTTTCTCAAGGGGCTTTTCCGATCTTTCCCTCTGGTGAAGGCTCCTGCCCGGCATGGGAACTCGACGTAGTCCTGACAAGACTTATGGAGGCACCCTTCGAACCTATGCATCAAGCCCCACTCAAGTTTTTCTCATGGAAGACTGCATTCCTCGTGTCCATCACCTCAGCCAACACGAGTGGGTGAGATCCAGGCTCTGTCCTGCAAGCAGCCATATCTGATTTTCCACAAATCGAGGGTGGTGCTGCATACGCATCCCTCTTTCATGCTGAAGGTACCGTCGGAATTCCACCTCAACGAACCTTTGGTGTTACCTGTTCTTCCCGATAAGTTTGTCGCCGGCAGACAGGACCTTGCATTCGCTGGATGTTACTTGTGCCTTGAAGTTCTACGTGGCACGCACAAAGAGTTTTCAGAAGACTTCTCAATTGTTTGTGAACTTTGGACCTGTGAATAATGGGAATGCCTTGTCCAAGGCTTCCATCTCAAGATGGCCCTCCAACTGCATCATGCACTTTCGTTGACTGGCTAACCGGCCTGTGCCGGGCCGCCCGATAGCCCACTCCACCTGAGCGATCGCTGCAACGACAGCATTTCTTTCTGGTGTACCCCTGCTCGACATCTGCAGGGCTGCAATGTGGAGGTCCGCTCATACCTTCACAAGTTTCTACTGCGTCAACAGGGGTTCCAGGGAGGAGTCCAGAGTCAGCCAGGCAGCGCTACACAACCTGTTCGCTTGAGGTGAATCTGTTCCAGGGGTAAGTGTTGATTACTTCTGTTGAGCCTTGCCACCTCCTGTGGTTGTGTAATGTGTACTGCTGTGTATTCGTTATTCATGAGTATGTGAATCCAAGCCAAACCCAATGCTGGAGATGGTTTAAGTTACTTACCTCTAACTACTGTTCTCCAGCATGGGTCTGGCATGGATTCACATGTGGACCCTCGTTCTAGCCCCTCTACAATTTTTCTTGGTCATACTGCCACTTTACCTGCTTACCAAATCTGAAGATGGCTGCCAGAGGCGGGGTTTAGGGAGAGGACTATCATTGGATGGGGGCAATATGACCCAGAGGACAGTGATTGGTTCAGACGAGAAATACAGTTTTAAGGTGAAAGTGAAATTGTTTTTCCTTTTACTGAGGATTCCCAGCCTGACGACAAGGAATATTCATGAGCATGTGAATCCTTACCACCCCCACACCACCACCACAGCACACCCTCCTCACCCACCTCCCTTGTTCCTGTATACACCGTGCTATGTACAGTCACTTCCCATTACAAGCCTGCTCCAGCACTTCTGCAGCCAGATCGCGTGTATATCAGAGCCTTGAGGTGCTGGACAGAGACCCCTGTGCGGGGGTAATGGAGGTGGACTGGTCTAACAAAGAACCCCGGATGTGTTGCAGAGTCAATAGCATGCTAGCCTGCATTGCCTCTGCAGTGGCTGAGATGCTCTTAGTTATCTCCTTCACTGTCTGTCCGACAACAGTCAGGGTGGGAGATGAGACAGCCGACTGTCGGTCCCAGTCCATGACCCTTGCTATCCTCCAAGAGGCGCCCTTGACACAGTCCCTGATGGCCTGCAGGTGTTGGACTTGTGTATCAGCCAAGGTCTCTTACCACAGCTCGCACCTGTCGCTGTTTGATGGTGTCCAGCCTCCTCCACATCACATCCTGTGACACTTGTGCTGTGGGCTATGGGGAGGGCTGGACCTGAAGTAGGGTGAGCCTTAAGACCTGCCACCCACACTACTATCCGTGTCAGGCTCTGACTCCAAGCCATGCTCACCATCTGGCTGGTCGTCCTGTTCAGGTGTCAAGGGGGTGTCGTGGGCCAGTTGGATGGGTGCATGCACAGCTCCTTGTGCATGTCTGCCACCATCTGGCTCCACTGTCGCAACACTGTGGCTGGCTATTGTGTGGCATTTTCAGCTAGCAGGGGTGCAGTACCTGCCGCTGTCAGCACGACTGCCATCAGTTGCCGTGCCGGAGCTGGTATGTGTAGTGCTGCTGGTCCCCTTACTCCTTCCCTTCCCATGCTGGGTGGTGCAGGGGTGGCAGCTGTTGGCGTTGCTCTGGAGGCCCAGCCATGGAAAGTAGATGGGCCTGTAGCCTCCTCCTGAGTCGCCTGTGAACCTGTAGGTCAGGACAAAGACATGTTGTAACTCATCATGCATACTTGTTTGCTAGTCACACATGCTGCATGGTGATGTGACATCATGCACATGGGGTCTGATGGGTATGGTCAATTACAGTCCAAGGCCTATGTCCAAGGGGAGGTAGGTGGTAGTGTCTGCTGAGTGTGTATACCCTATTGGCATGTGCCCTTTTCCTCTTGTGCTACCAATGTGGCCTCTACATGCAGTTGTGCTGGAGCCCACTTTGCACTTGGCCTTTCTCAGCACACATGGGTGCTGCACATAGTTCTTGCACTCCCATGCTCATTCATACTGCTGCTCATGGGTGTGCGCACAGTTGCCCACTGTGACAAATCCCTGTATTGTCACTTCTCCCTGGGAGGGGAGTCAAATGATCGAATTTTTTTTTTAATTATATATATTTTTTTGGTTTTCGTTTAGGGAAAAAAAGTGGGTTTTAGCACAAAAAGGGGGTTGGGGAGGGGACCCCCCCAAAAAAAAAATATTCGATCATTTGACCTGTCGACCCTTTGGTGTTGACCATTTGACCTGTCGACCTTTTAGATTCGACCATTTGACCTATAACCAGTATGTACACCATCATGCTGCCAGATATGATTCACCCAACCATATAAATAGGACTGAAACACCCCCATCTTCTTGGGTAGATGGGGCTCGCGCTCTGAAGCACTTGTGTACGCACGCGATACAAATAAAATATCATATCATAGCAAACACCCCCACCTTCTGGGGCTCCTCTTTCTTCTACTAATTTCCTCATACATAGCAACTATGTCTATCAGGCAGATGATATTGTGATGAGGAAGAGTGAACATGGATGACTCCAAAAGTACTGCCACGAGGTAGAGCAGGGCGATGAAGAGCCCTACGCTGAACTGATGCAAACATACTAGCTATTGGAAGCTAGAAAGTAAATACGCTATAAAAAGTAACGAGGGACTCTCCTCAACATCAGTCCTGCCCCAGAGCAGCTTCACGCTGGGGAGCAGAGCAGCGTGGAAAGGAAGCACTGCAGGCCTGAACACCTGGAGTAGGAAGGCAGGGACCAAGTAACCGGAGGAGCCACGACCTACTTGGTTGTTGGGGAATCCGATGTCCGGTGGCAGAAATCAGCTACTGAGGGGCCAGGTGAGACCCGATGTGTGGGGAGAAACCAGCGTGGTGGAGCCGCCAAAAGCAGAAGGAAGAATGCCAGAGCCAAGTGGAAGCTGTAGAAGTTTACCTGTGCTGCTGAGGAATTGAACCCTTACGGACCAAGTGGAAAGGTACATGGGGGGGGGGGGCCAGGAAGGCACAGGGAGGCCCCAGAGGCTGTAGTTGGGAGGAAGTGCAGAATCATCTTCCTTATCCCAGTGGGATCCAAGAGAGCAATCAGTTGAGAACACAGGGGGTGAGAGAGCACCCCAAAGCGACTAGAAGAGAGACCTGGCAGGAGAGTAAATCAGGTCGAGTTAAGAGACATGACAAAGCTGAAAGAGGGGCCTGGGTCCTGAACCTTGACCTGCGAGATAACGTCTGGTAGGTTAGTGAACAGGGCTTAAGAAATATACCGTACAGAGCTGAAAAGGTGGTCTGGGGCCCACACACAGGTCACGAGAAGTCCAGGGGAAGAGATCCTCGGGTCACGAGAAGTCCAGGGGAAGAGATCCTCGGGTCACGAGAAGTCCAGGGGAAGAGATCCTCGGTCACAAGAAGTCCAGGGGAAGAGATCCTCGTGTCACGAGAAGTCCAGGGGAAGAGATCCTTTGGCACAAGTCACGAAAAGCCCAGAGGAAGTTAGATATATCCTTTGGCAGTAGGTTGAACAATAAGACAGAGGAAAGATAGCTCCGGGCCAACGCGTTTGTCTTGAAAGCAAAACAGCGCAGCTCAACACAGGCTCAAATCCCGTTCCCACGCTTAGAAACCACTTGTTGGTATAAGCGCCTTATAAATGAATACATTAAAAAAAACAATAACGCTTGGAGAAGGGAGACACCTTCCCAATCTTGTTTTTTAATTTGGGACTTTGATAAATCATCAGAGAAGTTCTGGAGAGGGAAAGGTCTCCTCCCAGTCTACTGGGAACAACAAATTAGAGCCTAGCAACGGCTAGGAGGAAGAAGGCTATTCCCCCCCATTATTTTGAACTGCTAAAACATCCCGAAGGAGGGACTCCTCCTGTTAGAAGCCGGGTGTAGTTTAGTTATAGGTTTCTTTTGAAGTGTAAGGGATGGAAATATGTTTGGGACATAGGACAGTGGACTATTTACTTTTGGAGGACATTCTGACGTTATCCTTAATTTTGGTTGAGGCAGGGAAACCCCTCTTACTTATTGGGATAAGTTGGGATTTTCTTTACTTTCTATTCAATAAAGGTTTGTACCAACACACATGACACCATTGTGTCCTGTGTCTACTTCTACACCCTTACACCACCTACCCTTGCATCCAGGACCGACGTTAGCCCTGGCATTGCCTGTGGAAAACTGATATGTGCCACCCACAGCAAGCAGGGGGGCACAGAATGCGGGGTTGCTGTGCCACACTAGCATGGGGCAGCCTTTCAGACCCATGCTGGTGCAGCTGCGGTAACATATTGCAGTGTAAAACACGCAGCTCCTGTGCAGGATTGGGGAGTTAATCATTTCAACTGAGCGCTGCTTCTAGACCAGCATGTTGTTAAGAAGGATTTCTGAACTCTGTCCAGGGGGGGCAGAGGTTCAGAAGGCCAATCTAGTTTCTTGGAACAGGGTAACCTCTGGACAAGCCAGACCTATCAGGGTAGCTATGGCAGGCGGTCAAGACTAAGTCTCAAGAGGGGTGAGGGTGACTGAAGGACCTCAATGAGCACACAGAGCAAGGACACTTACAAATTACTCCAGACAGGTGTTATATTAAAAATATAGACACATTTATTACAAGCCCTTTGTAACATAGACTATAGCAAAGAATCACAGTAACACCAAGTAAAACAATACATCACACTCAATACAATATATATAGAAGACCAGGGGGCACCAAAGGGGTGACTGCACGAAATATGTTGACAACCTAGAGGGGAAGAAAACAGGCAGTGCTGTTAATCTTTAGACCTAATTCGACATCAGTTATTCACCTAAGAGGCAGTCCAAGCCCTAAGAAGAGTGGAGCCTTGTGCTCAATAGTACATGTGTGCCAATGCACGCGGTTGTTCCAAAGGACAAAGCAGGGTCTCTTTAGGGGTCTCTAGCAGCTCGGGAAGGTGGATAAGGCGATGAAGAATACGTTCCCACTATTCAAGAAGGACCTCCACTTGAAGGCAGAGGCATATGCCGTTAACATGGCAGGAAAGGGTTAAAAATAATGCAAAACGATAGCTGCCACCAGTCCTGTACATGACACATCTGCACAGTTCATAAGAGTCCAGCGAGAGTACCTAGGGCCTTTAGAAATTACTATAGACCCAAGTGTGCTGTATGGTAAGATACACTGCACACTTGTTACATGTTGCACAAAAGTTGCAACATGAGGAAAGGACTAAGGGAAACAGTCTCCCAGTACTGTCTGTCTTAAGGGCATGTCAGTTTCCCCATAAAAAGTGAGCGAAAGCCCAGAGGAGTGCAGCTGAAGGCTGTGCTCCTCTGGTAAAGTCCATAAAAAGTGAGCGAAAGCCCAGAGGAGTGCAGCTGAAGGCTGTGCTCCTCTGGTAAAGTCAGTCAGTGGTGTCTAAACAGCAGCAAAAAAGTTTGGGGGTTGACACATGGAGGGAAAATTACATACACATATGAAATCTTTCCTAACAGGTGTTCTGTTGAAATGATTGACTGCCAGCTCCAGCACAGGAGCTGGGCGCTTTACATTGCAATTGGAAGCCTTTAACACGACAGCAAGGGGGAGCGGTTGTAAGTCTCCTCCAAGCTGGCGTGTCAAGGGGTGCTGATGTGGCACCCCAGGCGACCGCCAGATCACCCATGCCCGAACCCGGCTCTGCATGCACATAAGGGGCATTGCCTTTGGGTGCATTGCCATGTAGTGGCACCTTCCCCTGTCCATTGGACCCAGCTATGCTTGGGGTGGTAATTTGGCCAGTGCATTGTCATGGGATGCGGGGGGACATTCAGACTCGCCAGATTCTCCTTGGCTGCTGGCTCGGCCTCTGCGCTCCCAAGTCCCTCAAACTGGCCTTTCCCCTCCCACGATGTGAAGGGTGCTACAATGCCATCTCCTGTGGTTGTACTCTTCCTCCTGTGGCTGGAAATGAGGCCGTGGACCCTGGACCTGAGATAATTCCACCGTTTGTGGCAGTCCTTGTGTCTCGTGGAACGATGCCCTCAGCAGTCACCTTGATTGAGGACCATATGGCAGCCTTCCTCTGGGTAGAGGTCTTACGCTGCCTGCTGCCAAAAAGCATCTACGCATGGTGCACCACTTCCTCCACCAGAGTGTTTAGTTTCGACTCAGTAAAGATTGTTTCCCTTCTCCTGCGATATTTTGCCTTACTCTGGATTCTGGATGTCAACAGGAAATGGGAGATTGACAGCGGATTGAGATTTGAAAGCTGGCTGCCGCTATGCTTCCCGTTCCGGTGGCGACGTTTCCGCTGGTGGTAATAGTGCTGCGTGTGCCGGCGGTAATGGTAATACCATTTTATCTGGGTAGTATTACTGCCCGATAGCTATTATCGGTGGTCATCCCGCAGGGCAGTATTACCGTTACCGCCTGTGTAGTGTGCGCACGCCCGTCAATCATGATACAGCGGTAATTCCACAAGCCATCACAGCAGTAACAGTAATACCGCCTAAGCAGATTTACCACCTTATTTACGTCCAACTCGTAATGAACCCGTATTTCCTTTAGGTCCTTCCTGTGCCCATCCCAATGATTGGGAGCTGAACCTCCAACAACCGATTATGAACTTGATGTGGAAGTGAAGAAGCCAATAGTGGTCAAGAACATTTAATTCCCGACTAGTACGACAAGCAAAGTCAATTTTACGTGTATCAGCAAGTGGTCTGAATGATATCACTAACCAAGAGTGGCGCTCACTCTACATGGAATAAGCCCTGGAGGCACACACATATATGTGGGTGGACAAAAAGGACAGAGCAATGTTCCTTGATTGAGCCTGATTGGTACAAAATTGATGCCCATCATCACAGTTGAGTTTACTAGAGGTAGGGGCCAGAACTCCATTTTCAGATAGGCTCTTTGCTCAGTGGCAGGTGGATGACCTGTTTTTTCATGGAAATACAAGTTTTTCCTTTAGTGTTTCAGGAATCTGAGATGCTTGTTACTAAATTGCATACTGGGTGATACACTGCAAGATTAAGCCTTGGGCTGAAAGGCCCCCACTGAGTGTAAGGAAAGATTACTCTTTTGTCAATTTTCCCTCCATGTTCTATTGACCCTCAAACGGGTTGCTTTTGTTTTTGAACCCGACCCGGCTTTTTACAGGTAAGTGAAGCCTTCAACTTCACTCTCCTGGCCTTTGCTCATTTCGTCATGGGGACACTTAACAGTCCTTTAGTCTGTCAGTACTCGAAACAGTTTCCCTATTGTCCTTTTACCTTTCTGCCTTTTTGGTAACTTTGTGACAGCGCACACAGAATCTTACAATGCAATGTAGTGGGGATACTTCTGCATCTCCCTAGTCTTGTACACTTGGGATTTTTGGTTACTTGTATATGTGCCTAAAGACAAGCTGGTGCCAGCAGATACATTTTTACAATTTTTTAATTATTTTAGTGTGCACATTCGTATTTACCCCGTCTGGCTACTAAACGTGGCTAGTGCACTAAAAGGGCTGTTCCATGAGATTGTTCGCTTGTCGTTTCGCCATATTGTTGTTTGGCCTTCTTCCTTCCTTCTCTGGTCAGGAAGTCCCATATACGGTCATGCACTTTCGTGGGCTAGTGATGCCCTTGTGTGTTTTTGTGTAGCCCAAGAAGTGAATGTGACTGTCCGGTCCCACTCCACATCTGTGGTGCCAGAGAATCTGGGTGTCGGGCATGAGTGAAACCTACTGTGGTCCCCGATTGGACAACTGCTGGCTGCTTGAATGGCGCAGATCTTTACCATTGGTGGACTTAGATAAGAAGAGGACTCCTGCAGTCATTTTTTCAGATCAACTTTTGAGACGATTATCCTGTGATGAAGAGCAACTGACTGAAGCTTTGTGGATGACTACAGACGAGGCCTGTTATCCCTTCCTGCGTTTGGCCCCCGGTGAAGCCCTGCTGGACTACCTGATCTGCGAAGCCCCTGTGCGATGCTTCAACCCTTGGACTGGTGGGACCCACCAGTCTCCATGCATTCTCGAGGATCCAGATGTACTGATACTTTCCGGAAGTGTCCCTGGCCCACCCAGTAGACTGACCAGCTCTCCAATGGGCTAACTCAGTAGAATAATCACTGTTCCATGTTCATCGCCGGAACCCTTGCCACAAATCACCTTCCTGCCATGTTTCAGCTTCCCAGCATCAAGGGATCCTGTTCTGGAAGGTCTTCTTCAACCACGACTGGAAAGACACCTGCTGTCGCCCCTGTGCGGTAGCCGTCACTGGAACTCATCTTCCCCGTCTGGTGAAGTGTCCTGAAAAGGTCTGCTTCAGTGCATTCTGCATTGCTTCTTCACAATGGGGTTTCTGAGGAATTCGACCATCCACACGGGGAGTGTGCGCTCGCCTGTTTTTTTCCTGGGTGGAAGCTTTGTAATTAAAATTAATGATGGGAGATCAACCTCAGAAAATGTGTGGGGCTAATCCGCACTCATTTTCCTCTACTCATTGCACAACAAACACATAGTCAAGTGTACTTTGGGGGGGACACAGCATACAGGTGCAGTCCTCCCTGTCACATTTAGCTGGAAGGTGAGAGCCGCGAGTACATCAAAGCTTTGCAGGAAGGGGGAAGGCAACACCATCTTCCGGCCATGGCCAGCCTAACTAAAATATTAAAGGCCCCATGGATCTGCCCTCTCAGTTGTCTAAAGTTCTGCTGGTGGCAGCGCATACCGATGAGAGTTAATGGAAACAGGCCTGCGATTGGCCTGAGTGCCAAACTGACATAGGGGGCAGGGCACTAACAGATAGGCAATGTGTCAACTTGAAGCTAGCTCCCACCCCTCTGTATGAAGGGCAGTGAATGGCATGTCTGGGACAACTATTTACAGTAGACAATCCCTGCTGGGGTACTCCCCTTCCAGGGGGAAGAAGTATGTGATTTGAGGGGGACAGAAGTCTGTTCTCACCACAAACTGCAAGGGAGACCTGCGCTTTGATCAAGAGTCACACAGAGCTCAATTAACCAGAGAGACACTTTGATCCACAACAGACAGGAAGATGGGTGGGACTTAGTAGTACATGTTGTCTCCCCTTACCTTTTCTGTTGCAAAGCATTCTGGTTATGACCTCATGCATAACAGAAGATTGTTGGTGGGGACCCAGGATTGGTTCATTAAGGTAGGCTTAGCCTGCACCAATCACTTGGGCCCATTTGACTTTAAAAGAGGGCTGAGCCCCTCACTTAGCAGATCATCTGATGATTTTGAAAGGAGTAAGAAGGACTCATTTGGACTGTGGCTGAAGGTACAGTCTGCCTTGCAGCTTCTGCCAGTGAAGGAAGGTCAGGATTTCCAAGAGGGAAGCAACTTCCCTGCCCTAAACATCTCCCACGGAGCAGAGGGAGATACCAAACTCGGAGAACCCATCCAGCAGCTCCAGAACTGGTATCCAGTGTGAGAAACCTGAAGATATCCTCCCAGGTAGAGCTGAGGAATCCCTTATCCAGGTGGCCAGGACACACCATTGCTGTTGGATCGAGTTCCTGGTGTTGGACCAGTGGGGGGAGGATCACCTAGGTGAGGAAGATCAGGATTATGCTTGGGAGGATATCCAAAGTGAGGCATGTTACTGTACCAAGGAGGGAAAAGAGGGTGAGATCCCTGAGGCCTTCGTAGGTTACAAAACATCTTTCCCCCCAATTAAATCTCTCCTACCCAGATCCAATAAACCCTCTGTACAAAACCCATCCGCTAAAATCCCTAACCCTCTTGCATCTTATTTAAACAACCCCGGGCATTCCTTTCCACATTCCTGTAGTCATTTTCTCCCAAACACCCATCTACTAGGACAGAACACTACTATTCCGACAATTCCCTATGTTTGGTTCCATCCCGGTCACTCTCATCCATTTCACAAACCATCCAGTAGGATACTGACATTCCAACCCCTCCCCTTTCCAATACAAAGACTATAATTCCTGATAACACCATATCCCATTCTACCACGCAGAACATGTAATAAGCCTGTTTACCTGGCATGTCCCAACACGAGGGTCAAGCAAAATCAGGTAATTGACCTGAACCACACACACATGACGGCCCTTCATTTTCCCCTCAGGGATAAAAGGTGGCGCAAAAGATGAGCACGGTGAGCAAGGCAGATAGCACGATGAGACAGCTAATCAGAAACAGCAGTTCAGGAGAAGGGGCTAGACGCCAGGAATTGAGAAGGTGGCAAGGAGAGAATTCCCAGACCTGCGGAACCTTCGTGGAGGAGAGCCTAAGACCGCAAACAATAGCAGACGTGTCTTGCAGCAGATGACAACGGTACACAGGGCAGGCATACGCTGATAACGAGGAGCGAGGGAAGCTCCCGTGCCCGTGGTACTGGCCTTCACTCCAATGAGGAGGAAAGCCAAGCGGTTCATCACAGCTGGTGAGTCTGACAGGAACCGGTCTATGTTGAGTGAGAATCGCAAAGTGGCAAGATTGAACCAAGTTCAATGAACTATGAAAGAACAGTTTAGTTTAGTTTATTATTTGTATAGCGCCGCCTGGCCCTAGGGCATCCAGGCGCTTGCGATGAATACAACAAGAATAATGAATACAACAAGAATAATGCAGCAGAAATGTACAAATCGATTACATATTTACAAATTTACAGTCTTGGTGCATGCTAGTGCGGTAGGGCTAGGCAGTTTCTTTGGATAGAAGCCAAGTTTTGGTGTTGTGTCTAAATCTGTGAAAGGACGGTTCTGATCTCAGCTCGAGTGGAAGTGAATTCCAAAGTTTGGAGGCAAGCACGGTAAAGGTGTAAAAAGGGGAACTCAGCTGCCAAAGGAAACCAGCACCACGTGGGTACTAACTCAAGAGACTCTGATCAATCCCTATCTGAGAAAAACTACAGATACCCGAAGGCCATAGGGGGGGCCACCGAAATTGGTCAAAGTGATCATACTGAGGGTCAAGCAAAATCCCCATACAATTGAAAGACTTTGATCTACAGACTGTGTGAAAGAAAGGGAGGTGAATCCTGCAAGCAATTGTGAATATGAAGTTAGCAAGAGTGAACCTGACCGAGGGATGCTGACGAGAGGGGCAAAGTATAAAGTCATGAGAAACCGGATATTTCACAAACGGGAACCTGAACGCGGGATGTCCGCTATGAACTGTTTGAAAAGACATTGAGAAAACAAGTGAATCCTGCTAAACGGAAGAGAAGGGTCCGAGCCCGACCAAAGGAGATCCAGAGGTGAAGCCCTCACCCAAGTATTTGCAGTCAAGAGGGGTCTGAGCCCGACCGAGGGAGATCCAGGCGGTGAAGCTATCATCCAAAACCTCATGTGAGAAAAGAACTGATATATAATGATGGAATACGATACGTTGGGGGTCAGCGCCCGGAAGAGGGGGACCCAGGGGTGAAGCCATCACCCTATGTGAACTGTAGTTAACAATTGAGAAGGGTCAGTGCCAGGGGGGCACAGGGGTGAATAGGTATCACCCTAAAGAACTTTTATTTTATTATTTTGAAGACATCAGGTCCTCTAAAGCAAGAGACTTTCAACTGAAACGAGACTTGGCCTTCGACGGCCCTGATAGCTGAATTCCTCCGAACTGTCATCTTGTGCCAGGAAAGCTTGGCAGGGTGCTTCAAGATCCCATTTTACCCTGTCCTCCAAACGTGGGGAAGGAAGACCTGCATACTGACATATTATTTGAGAGCACTTCTTTATTTTCTTGAGAACTATCTCACACCCTTTTTTGTATTAGTTGTAAGCTTTGTCCATAGGTTTCTTAGTATAGGCTCTTTTTATTTGATACAACACCACTAGGACTGCCTTATTTTTCATTTGATGGTTGACGCTTGTTCCCATCTTAGATTTAGGTTTAGATTAGACATTTCTCCAACCTGCATACATCATTCATTGTTTAATAAACATCCTTGAAGTGTGATCACTTGTGTCTGTCTTACTTGTTGCCACCATGAGTTCCTTACACCAGCCAGCACACAGCTTGCCCTGCTAGGTTCGCCAGCAAGCTTCCTAGGTGGGAAGTGCCAGAGAGTCTCTGAACAAAGGACAAGGTCATTGCCTGCAAACACTCATCAGCTTTGGGTCGTACGCCTTAAAGGACAACAAAAGCCCTGCAAAAAATCTAGGAGGAGTGCCACAACAAGCATCAACCAGCGTCCATCTTTGAAGGGCATTTTCAAGGCAGTCGAGCCCTCGAACCGCAACCGGCTACACTACTGATTGTTGTCACGCTGTAGTCACTAAAGCCATCCAAGACGCCGCAACCAGCATTCCAGATCTTCCAAGCAGCAGAGAGACAACGATTCTTGACCCTGAGCCACCGTGCAGACCAGCCTGCCGCCGTCCGTCCAGCCTTGCTTGCCGAATTGCCTGCCACCTGATACCTGCAGCTGTCACCCATCTTGATCTCTTTGGCCGGAGCTGCAAAGCGTCCTGGAAACGTCTCGATGCTGTTGAGCATCAAGATCATCTCAAGCACCAGGCCCATTGTGGTTCTGTCCCACTGGTCCTTCTCCGAAGACCCCTAGTGACATTTACGACCCCTTGATCCCTTGATGCTGAAACCATATAACTTTGAACAGTTAAGACTGATTGCTTTACCGACTACCCTCCTGCCAGTATCCAGAGTGCACCCCTTTCCTTCTTGAGACTGTCTGTCCTCTGTGTTCCTTTACAGGGTGTGCTGTATTTTGTAGTGTGCTAGAACTGTCTGTTGTGATAATAAAGTAGATATTTTTATACAACCTTGATTGGACAGTCCCTTTTATCATAGGGTAGTAATTGTATTTTCGCTGTGTTGCAACTAATCAACGATTCATGTCCTTGCAGAGATAAGCCTGCCGTTCCTTCCACGTTATCAAAAATTGGACAAGGAGATTGATAATTCCAATCTTTTCGGATCCCTTCTGGTGTACTAGAGATGTGGGGCTGATTGATGGTTTAGAATCGGATATTAATCCCTGGACCACTGGTGCCCCGGAAGTCTATTCATCCCATTGGTGGCAAGTGGTCGGATCAGTTGCAGCCTTGCACACAGATTAGTCATCCAACGCTAAAAAAGTGCTGTTACAGGCACAGTTTTAGTCACTGCAAGGTATTAGTAATAGTCATGGAGCTTGACATGGTAACTGTAAAAGGCATGACCAAGGATGTCCTGCGCGTCTCATGTCAAAAGAGGAGACTCCCCCCACAGCACTAACGTTAATAAACCTGAATTGCTGACCAGCCTCCAAGCATGGGTAGAAGGGAGGGCGGTTGGGGAGAAGGCCCCAGGGAAAGGGCTATGCTCTGTGTACCCAAACGGACAAGACCTTCCCGGGGGGAGGGGGGTGGGGGGGGATGACGAGGACGACTGCATGAGCAGTGTTTCTCGCCACTCATCCCGGCCCGGGGCAAGTGTGATTTCTCAACACTCTAGAGTGTCAGTGAGGGCAGGTGCTAGTGCGGCTTCCCACAAGTCCTAGGCCTCAGCACAGTCTCTAAGTGGCACAATAATTGTTTCCGGCTGTTAATAAGGTAGCGGCTAGAAAGCGCCTGCTCGAGGAGAGGAGACTAGCGGGACAAGGACACCATAGAGCTGCGCAAGCTGGCGCCTGAAGAGCAGAAGGAGGCCAACAGATCCACCTCTAGCGAAAGCAGCAGTAGTGGCTCAAACCAGAGTGCCCGGGATAAGCCCCGGTGGCACATCTCCAAAGATTTAGTACAGGCTTATAAAGTGGGGAAGGATATTGTTGACTGGTTTGAAGCGCTTGAGCTGGTATTCCAGCTGCGGGAGGCGGATGAGGTACTGTGGGGTGAAGCCTTCAGTTAATGCCTAAGGAAAGGCCCGTTTAGGAGAGCCTGAAGTCAGCCCTTCTCAGAAAGTTCTGTAAAACCCCATAACAGTATCTCAAGAGCTTCAGAGAGCTCGGAAATAAAAGTGGGCAGACATTTGAAGCATTCACATACTTGTCATTGAAATATCTGAGCGGGTGGGTGGCTGGAAACAAAGTTGACACATTTAAAGGGCTGTACAATTTGATTGCGTGTGAGTCATGTATTGAAACATTGTGAGGCTGACCTACACCAGCATCTTGTGGACAAGAATATTACAGACCCTAGGGAGCTTGCAAAGGCTACCTACGGGTTTGTGAGTAGTCCAGAAAAAGGCTCAGACGAGCACACCCAAACTGGTAGAGAAATCGGCGGACAAGAAAGTAAACCAGGATGGGAAGGACAAAGGTCCAACCCAATCCTATTCGAACTCAGGTCCCCAAAAGAATGAAGGGAAATCCCAAAACTCTAGTTCTGCCGTGCACACCGAAAAGAAGAGCACAGGCATCCCTAACACTTGGAGACCTGCGTTCTCACCACCCAAAGGTTGTTTGGTGTGTAAGGAGCTGGGCCATAGGAAAGGAGATCCTGCTTGCAAGGGCTTACCGAAGCAAGCCATAGTGAATGTTGGCCTCATGGTGGAGGCCATCATTAGTGTGGGTCTCCTAGAGGAGGACTTCCCACTAGGCCAGGGAGTGGCCAAATGTGGATTGGTTACACTGAGTGGGAATGGTACCGGGTCTCCAGAAGAGACCTCAGTTCCCAATAATACTCCACTCTATCTAGAACATGTGTATATCAATGGACACCGCGGCTAGCGTCACTACTGTCACCTGGCAGTGGGTACAGCCAGGCCAGAATATTGATGGGCCTGATATGTGCGTCAGTGGGTTTGATGGAAAAAGTATGTGCCCCTGACGATAGTAGAGTTCAGCTAGCGAGGTGAAACGACCCAGCGCCTTGTATAGCGGTGAAAGACTCCATCCCTGTCCCATGTCTGTTGGGTAATGATCCGCAGCGGCTACCCTATTGAGGGCCAAAGAGAGCGCCAGATTGAACACTCTGAGAGCCTTGGGGCCTGGAGTGCTTCCAGGGGCTTGTTGGAAGGACCGGCGTGGCCGCTAGCCCCTGGTCCAGTTCCACAGACTACTGAGTCACCTACTCGTGTGGGAGCAGGGGCTAGTAGGCACTGAGGACCCTACTTTGGTAGCAGGGGACTCAGTGATTTCAGAGTGACTTCAGAGTTGACTGGCGCAGCACAGGAATCTTAGCTGGAGGACCACGTAGGCGCAGATCTGAAGGGCCTGCCCAAGCTGGATGAGTTCGCATCAGGTGGGGGCTCAGGTCAAACTGACTTCTTCACAGCACAGAAAGAGTGTCCCACTCTGGCTGGTCTGTGGAAGCAGGTGGAGGAGAAGCCTAAGGGTGAGGCCCCTGGACTCTTCAAAGTGTACTGGGAGGATGGACTCCTGTACAGTGAGCCAAAGGATTCTGAGGACGGGTATACCAGAAGGTTGCTGGTTCCCCAATCTCACAGAAAGTTCCTTTTGGATTTGGCTCACCAGATTCCTTTAGTGGGTCACTTGGAAGTTGTCTGTGCACTTTTACTGCCTGCAGTTCAGCGTAAAGGCTAAGGAATTTGTCCCGTCCTGCCCAACCTGTCAAGCTTCTGGCAAGTCAGGTGGTGCTACAAAGGCCCCCTTAAATCCACTACCCGTGGTTGGGTGGCCTTTCGAGAGAATAGTGTGAGAAACCTCACCCGCTAGTCCCTGAGGATCTTTCATCCAGGTGGCCAGGACACGGCCATCGCTTTTGGATCCAGTTCCTGGGGTTGTACCAGTGCGGGAGGATCACCTGTATGAGGGGTCTTCAGGGAGTGGAAGTGGGACATCGGATGGCAAGATGCAGAATCCCCCTTCCCTGTAACACCTTTTCTCCATCGTACCAGGTAGGGTACCTAGGAACTCCAACCCCACACCACTTGACCCCCTTTACCGACACAGTTTCTCACGGACAGTTCACCGTGAGTGACAACAGAGTAACACCAGAGCCGTATACCTGACATGTCCCAACACAACGATCGGGCAAGGTCAGGCAATTACGGATCATTACACACACCTGACTTCCATAACACTTCCCCAGACGGATAAAAGGCAGAGCACAAAAGCACACTGTGAGTGAGGCAAAACACATGAAGAAACAGCAGTTCCAAGATGGTAGTTTAATACAAGGAGAAAGACGCAGAGGCCGGAGAGGGTTGGAAGAAGAGAAGCACCCTTGACCTATAAAGACCGTTACTTGGAAAGTAAGAGACCGAAGACCAAGAACTAAGGCTGAGCAAACCTGCACAGTGTGTCTAAGGTACCAAGGGCTCTCCCGTGCCGAAAACCGAGGCGGGGAGGAGCGATTGCCGCCGTGGTTACTGTCCTCGGCTCCTACAACAAAGCTGTGTCCAAAAAGGCAACACAGCCGGTGAGTCGGAAAGACTGATGCCAAACCAGCTTGTGTTTTGAACCAAGGTTGCAAGCAGCAACATTTTATTAAGAGAACAGTGTGTGAAGCGTTTGGAATGAGTGACGCAACTGCAATTGTAAGCCAAAAATAATTTGCTTGACCTTTATAACTGAACTCTGGGGAAACCAAGAAAAGATACCATACACAGAGTGGTCCGACACCACGTGGGTGCTCATTCGAAAGTCTGTTAGATATCCAACTGATGCTGAGTGTGAAAGAAATATTGAAATCAAAGTGGTCATGCAATGGGTCAAGATAAACCCAATGCGCATTCGAAACTCTTCGATAGTTTAAAGTAAATCCAATTGGTCCGAGCCCAGTAGAGGGACACTAATTGAACCTTGTTTGTGAATAGGATCGGAGCCTGGCTGAGGGGGATCCAAGATGAACATCCAAATTGAATACTGTAAATACTAAAGAGAACGTTTGCATATTTATTTGATACAGCAGGCCCTCTGCGTCAAGATACTTGTGAGAAGTAAAGAGACTTGGACACAGAAAGCCTTGAGTTTTGTGAACTGTGAATCTGGAACTATATCCTCGTGCCGCCGAAGCCAGAGTGTGCGCTTTGCTCGAGTGTACCGCCTTACCCCGTGCTGAAAATGTGGAGTAGGGAAGCCAATAGCCCAATTATCCTGACTTATCATTTTTGTGAACACTTCTTTCTTTTTCATGAACTTCACGCCACACTATTTGTAACATAGTAATAAGGATTGGCAATAGTTTTTTTTAGTATAGGCCCTTTTATGTTGACAAGACTCCACTAGGACTGCCTTCTTTATTATTTGATGGTTGTATCTTGCTCCCATCTGTAGATTTAGATTTAGGTTTAGATAGGCGTTTATCACACCCTTGCAAAAGTTCAATAAACACCCTTGAAGTGTGGTCACTTGTGTCTGTCTTACTATTGCCACATTGCGTTCTATACAATAAGCATGGATATTGTGGGACCTTTGGATCCTCAAACCAGCTCAGGGAACAGATATATCTTGGTGGTGGTAGACCATGCCACAAGATACCCTGAAGCTGTCCCTCTGAGGAGCATCAAAGCCTCTGTAGTTGGGAAGGCTCTGATTGGCATATTCTCCCGTGTTGGATTCCCCAAGGAAGTCGTTTCTGACAGGGGATCGAATTTCACATCAGAGTATGTGAAGGCCCTGTGGGGAGAGTGTCACCTATAGGTTCTCTACATCCTTCCATCCACAAACAAATGGGCTTGTTGAGCGGTTCAACAAGACCCGGAAAGGCATGATGGGTGGCTTGGAAGAGCACCTGAGGAGAAAATGGGATATTCTCCTGCCATGCCTTCTGTTAGCCTACAGGGAGGTGCCACAGAACGGAGTATGATTTAACCCCTTTGAGCTTCTGTTTGGACACCCTGTACAAGGTCCCCTCAGTCTAGTGAAGCAGGGATGGGAAAGCAAACCCTTATACCCTACACGAGATGTGGTGGACTATGTACTCAGCCTTCGATCTAGAATGGCAAAGTACATGGAACAGTAAACCAAGAACCTAAAGGTCAGTCAAGAGCTGATAAAGCACTGGCACGACCAGAAGACCACAGTGACAGTCTATTCTCCAGGTCAGAGGGTGTGACCTATGGTGCCTGTCAAACCCAGTGCCCTTCAGGACAAGTGGACTGGGCCTTACTGTGCGCCAGAAAAGATCAGTGAGGTGAATTATCTCATCGACGTGAAAGGACCTAAACATATGTGCAGGGTCTTTCACCTCAACTGGCAAAAAACCCCTTATAGCCGGGATGACTTGGTCATGGCATTCGTGACTGATGAAGAGACTGAGGGGAGCCATCCCCTTCCAGACCTCCTGCACACGGAAGCCACAGATGGCTTCAGCGGATTCTTGAAACACTCGTCTATAGGCGCATTATAAATGCCATATCATATTATATCATGGGTCAGTTGAAGGTGTCAACCTTGCAAGGGACCTGACAAAAAAGCAACTGATAGACTGTCGCCGTTTACTGGGACAGTTTGCAGGTCTATTTTCTCTGACTCCCGATCGTGCAAGATTGGTGCACCCATGATGTGGACACTGGAGGACAGTAAGTCGGTGAAGAGGAGGATTCACTGGATGTCCGATAAGGTCCGGGACACCATCAAAGAGGACTTTTCGTAGATGTTCCTAGGAGTGATAGAGCCATCCCACAGCCCCTGGATTAGCCTAATGTTACTGGTCCCTAAAAAGACCAGTGGTGGGTAGACTGAAGTTTGCTTTTGTCTGGACTACGGGGAGCTCAATTCTGTCACGAAGACAGATGCTCACCCCATTCCTCGGGTAGAGGAGCTCATTGACCAGCTTGGCGCTGCCACGTACATTAGAACTTTTGACCTCACCGCAGTGTATTGGCAGGTCGGCTTGACAGATGGAGCGAAAGAGAGGTCGGCATTCTTAACTCCGGAAGGACTTTATCAGTGTACTGTGATGTCCTTCGGATTGAAGAATGCCCCTGCCACTTTTTAGCAGATGGTTAACCAGGTTTTATCTTGTCTGGAAAACTTGTGTAGCCTAATAAGATGACATTTCTGTCTTCAACCACATCTGAAAGGGTCACTTATCCCACCTGAAAGCAATGGCTTCAGGCGCTGCAGAATTCAGATCTAATTATCAAGGCCATGAAGTGCCAGAATGCGCAGGGTACGGTCACTTACCTAGGCCACCTGGTTGGTGGAGGTAAGAAACAACCCCTCGAAGCAAAGGTACAGGTTGTGAAGGATTGGGACATCCCCACCACGCAGACGCAGGTGAGAGCCTTTCTAGGTCTCACTGAGTACTACTGGTCGTTCATCACAGGCTATGAGACCATTGCCAAGCCCTGGAAGGATGTAACTTCCAAGAAGATGCAGAAGAAGGTCACTTGGACCCCCGCCTGCCAGACCTCCTTTCAGGATTAAAGTCCCCCCTTTCATTGCGACTCCGCTCCATGCTCCTGTAGTTGCTTCCCTTGTTTTGAGCAGTGCAGATTACTGCAACTCGCTCGTCCTAGCACATCCGCGATATTTGTAACGATGGCTTCAGGTCCTACAAAACACCACTGTGCGAGTCATGCTCCATGCCCCATTCGCCTACCACATTTCGCCAGCTGCACTGGCTCCCGATTTGAGAATTGAGTACAGTTTAAAGCCCTGTACATTGGGCATCAGGAATTCTCTGGGCTAGGGGCAGAGTACCTCTAACAGAAATGTCCTCTGTATGCCCCCAGTTGAGCTCTCTGCTCTCAGGACAGTGCAGTTATCTGTGTTCCCACGATTCGGCTTCTTTGTGTTAGCGGCCGCACCTTTTCCGTGGCATCTGCTAAGCTCTGGAACTCGTATCCTCGGTGCTTGCGGGTTATGGAGAATCATTTATCATTTTGGCGAGCTTTAAAAACGTCCCTCTTTTAAGTGAAAGTGGCTGAGGCTTTATGTTCTGCTGGGTCTAATGGCGCCAAGATGCCTACAGGTGCACATGCGTTTAATGAATATTGTAATGATACCTCAGGGAAAGGAGTGATGACAATATCCGATTCATCACAGTGCATTTAGAGTATAAGGAGGGGGTGGCTATGTGTAAACTATACATTTCATTGAATGGAGCCAATGCCCTGGAGTGGTGTGAGTAGCGGTCCTTTCGGCCAAGACGTGACGATTTAGAGTGCATGTGAGGCACAGACATTGGAAGGGCTGGGAACAAGGTACCCACAGGTGTTTACAGACAAACTAAGAATGTTGAAGGATTTTCAGACAGAATAGTGTTGAGGAGGGGTGCGCTACCGAAGGCGCACATGGTAAGCAATGTACCTTCATAAACAAGGGAGTCACTGAAGAGAGTTGCTCAAGTTGCTTCAAGGGGCCATCACCAAGGATTCAAGGCATCAGATTGGTGGTCTCCGGTCATGCTGGATGGCAGTCTGAAGATGTGTAAAACCAGGCACACATTAGAAACCATTTCAACTCAAGCCATGGTGCAAGATACAAGGCAAACATTACAGCAACTAATAAGAAATACATTGCTGCAACGCTGATGTTTTGTGATACAAAACTGCAGAGACTGCACATGCCCTCTCTGGTCCTACTCTTTGTATTTGTTACATAAGGAAATTGGAGATGGTTTTTCAAACGAGAAAAGCTCTGAGATGTCAGTGGGTTATGTAAACATAGAGAAATTGTGCTATCAAAACTCTGGGATTTATGTTAATTTATTGATATCAGTTTTTATCCCCTGTAAGCATATCTTGCGATATCGGTAACCATGGCAAATGCGTAGCTTAATTGCGGCAAGAAGCTTCATTCTTAGTACATAACAGGATTGAGGGGAGCTGGGAGTGATTTAGCTCCTGCTTGTAGCCTCGATGAGCCTGGTTAGCTCGATACCAACAGCTGCCGGGAGCTACGTCGATGCTGAACAAACACAATTATGTGGATTTTACTCTGCGCTTGGGGTTATCTTTGCATGCACATTAGGACACATCTATACGCCATTTAAAGCTTAAAAGGGCAATAAATAGTGGACATAGTGATACGTTTGCATCCTATGTGGAGGGCAAATATTTTTGATTGCTATGTACGAGCTCCTGGTTAATGTGAGATACCCAGGAGCTGATTTTAGCTCTTGCTTATGCAACCTTAATAGTGAACCCTGCATAAGAAAACTAATTTGATAATTGTATTTCGGAAATTAATTTCCTTTGATCAATCTCTCATACCAGTTGAATTTTTCTTCCATGTTGCAGGTGCCTTTGACTCCATGATCACCAGCCACTCATCAGGTGATGTCTGCATGCCTCCAAGAGTCCTTTCCTCCTCATCTCTACCACTTCGCCAGCGTTCGGAGAAGCCACCATGGTGTAAATCTTTCTTCTTTTCTTTCTTTTTCTATAAAGTTACATTCTTTGTCGGTGCATAACCAGAATTAACCATCGAGGAGAAGGTGTCAGTCAATAAGTTTTGCTGCGACACAGACTTCATTCACTGATATAATCTGCTGTTCTTGCCTGCCTTGTATTTTCAAGGTGTTGAGAACAGACACTAGCCCTTTACTATAGTAGCAGAACCTCACGGGGGGAGACTGACAGTGCAGCATTCCTAAGTGGGGTGGAGTAGCCCCAGCTGGAGTGCAGAGCCCCCACTGTAGCTGGCAGGTATATTGAGAACTGGAGGGTGCCCTTCATCTTGTGTGGTACAGTTTTACCAGAGATGTCTTTCTCTAAAACTCTTGTTACCAGTAATTACCCTTCCCTTCACACTGTTGAGCCGCATATGGTCCAGAGGGGGCCTGACTGCGTCCTATTCTGGATGAACCTAGAAACAGCCCTAATAAGCTCTGCTTCTTTCTCCCACACACCGAGTGCATTAGCACTTTCGGCCATTTTGGATTCAGCAGACTCCACTTAGTGGGAGTAAGAGACTGCTTCGTACACTGGATTGTTGACAAGTCCACTTTTAGAGCATTCATTTATTTATTTCCCATGTGAATAGTGGACTCCTTTCCTGAAACGTTCACCCTCTGCTACAGGGCCGGAAGCCTTAGTGCTTGTGAAAGGCCTTCCAAGTTTAGTGTTGCCGTCCTAAGATGGTGGCCAGTCCAGCTGCCAAGGATTTAGAGCTGAGCACTGATTTCTTAAACAGTTTTAACTTTCGAAACTGTGCACGTGTTCCTTACCTTCAGTACTAGATCTTAATAATACTTTACTATTGTCCTCCAAAAGCTGTGAATAACTTGACTTCCTTTTTTATTTCCAACAGACAGCAGTGGTCCTTCAAGTACTGTATCTAGTGCTGGGGCTTCTTCACCAACCAACTCGGATATTTCATCGCGCTTCTGCTTCAGTGAGAAATTTCCCTCCATTGCACAGATTAGTGAAGCACAGCAAAACAAACTTTCAAAAGAGATGACGCCTCAAAGCCAGCAGCCCCCCAGTTATGCATTTTCTCAGGACCTTCATCCATCAACTAAAAATACCCCTCTGGATCAGCGTCCACTCACAGAGGAGCCTTGTTTAACAGAGCTGTTACACATCGAGGAAACACCGCCGAGCCAACCGCTGCTTGATGACTTGACTGTTTTAGGCCAGCAACCATCAGGTGAAACTTCTCTACCAGGACCACATCCTAGCACTGAGCAAATCCTTTTGGGGGAGCAACCACCTGGGGAGCCTTCACTTCCAAATCAGCCACTGCCCAACCAGGCACATTTTCAAGAACAGCACAGACACATGTAACCACTGCTTGATATGCCAACTCTTAAAAATCAGCCAGCAAAGAGATTGCCCAAAGCCAGTAACCAACAGCCGGAGTCACATTTCTGTAGCATTGTTTATCCATTGAGTCAGTTCAGCACAACAAGGAGCTGGTCAAGAGCAGTTTTGTTTTCAGATGGTGGCCATGCGAAGGAGTCTTCAGAGTACAACATTCTTCAGCCGATGCTGGCCCACTAGATTTCAAATAATCGGCTATAGTAGAACTAGCACCTCTCCTCTCCACAGACTCAACAAAACCACCCAGCACCAGCTGCAGCCAAAGCAGCAGTCCTAGTGCTCTCTGAAAATGCAGCTTTCAAAGACAAATGTGGCTGGCCAATCTCTTACTACTAAGGACGACTCTGAAGAATCACTGAAGAACCACTTTAACAGGCATGCTGGTAACGGAGCCCGTACAAGGCAGACATTGTCCTTAGCTTTCTATAGTCAGCAAACATGCGGTACTCTATCTTTCTCTGTAAAGTTCTTGTGACATGAAAGACACATCCCCTTGGGTATCCCCATTGTGGAATTAATAATCTGTCACCCGTTGTTGCACTGCCTTGGATGAGGTGTCTTTTGATCACTACATAGGATTATTAACAGGAGCATTAACTTGATGTAACATTGCACAGCCTAGACAACGAAATCCTGCCAAGTGCATCTCGAGGGAAACCTTCAAGGAGTTTGAGGATATGACTCCTAACTCAGTGGCAATACGAAGGGATCTCTTGAGTGACGCATCAATGAATAGCATTTACCTTACTAAAGACGTAAAGGAAACAAAGTGTTGATTGTCCGAAACTGACTGAAAAATGTCTCAATCACAAATCAATTCACACCTGTTTTGTTTGCACAGCAGGGATTCTGTCTGAAGGAAGTAGGCGCACCCAAGGGAAATTGCAGCCTCATTGTGATTCCTAAAAAAGAGGTCCTTCCCCAGATCCCTGCCCGAGCCTTTAACGGGGATTTTAGGTTTCTCTCTGATCCTCCCAGGTTTTATCGAGGCAGACTATTTTAATGGATTTAAATCATGTTTGAGATGCAGAACGTGCTTAACCTTAGATGATGATTTTTGTGTGGAAATTAAAAGCAATCAGGCATGCATAGTGGGCTGCCTAGTCACCCAGTTTGTTGGGTAGTTATTTTAAACCACTAGCTATGTCTATTTTTTTTTATTCTAATAGCTTTTTCGGAAACAAACATTACATAGGAACTTTCCAGTTGGCCAGGATCTGCTAGAGACTACTGAAAGGTCTTTCCTTTGACCGAGGAACAGATCGCTCACCTCATCGTCTTGCCAGAGTGTCCGTGCTTTCGTGGATTCCTTATTTCTGATTTTCAAAAGCCAAGTACTTTTGCCAACATGTCCTAGAGGGGCGTGTTCCGGGGTGTCCTCGACAGAGCCTCTCAATATGCCTTGATTTGAAAGAAAACCAAGTTCTCATATTCTGCCATTCTGACTTTGTGCGTACATCTTGAAGCCATACAAGTTTTTTTTTATCTCATTGGAAGATTAAATCAATGTGGATGATATAAGCAGGAGGTGTACGCTCTGTCGGCCAACAGCATTGAACTGTTTTTAGAAATTGTGCGGAGCACTGACCCAGCACCAGTCATGTCATATCGTTCATAGCCTTTCGGACCGGCAGAGTCAAACAGATGGACTAACGTAAAACCCTCTTCACTATCTGGTGTTATGTTGTGTATTTTTTAAATGTAACAGTTGTATCATATTGGATCAGAAACGTCTGATAGAATTTGAATTATGCTGATATCTTTTAAATGTGAGCTATTAATCGAGTTGGTTGTGGTTTAGCCTGATCACGCCTCCTTGCAGGATGCAAGGCTTGAGCGTAAGACTGTCTGTGGTGCCCATAAGCCACACTGACACAGACCATAAGCACTGACAATAGACTGTAAATGTAAAAGCTACTAAAAACTGTTTTACATGGGGAATGGAGGGGAGAGTATTTTAAAACTTTCATAAAACATGTTTGTGCTTGTTTTTAATGTTTCCCCTATGTTCAATTTAAAATAGGACTGGTCTTCCCATTGCAATAGGATTTCCATAAAATGGGAGTTGCTGACTTTTTGGGCTGAGGGTTAATCTAGGACACCTTCTGACTTATTGCGGAGGGATAGTGGTACTTTTGTTTTTTTTTCTCTGTCCATCGAGTGAGGCACATTTCAACGCATGTTTGAGTTTACTGAGCATAATATGTGAGGAACGTGGTCATGTTAAGGTTTGGAAAAATGATCAGTGGGAGACTAATGCTATAATAAATGGACAGACTACGGAGAGTGCACATAGGTTGCAGGAATTCCCACGCATGCATGGTCAGTGCTTACAATGCTCTGAGGGGATTCACTCTAGGATGGGCGAACTGGGTGGAATTTGTTTATTTTAAGGACTGGCGCGGGGGATTCTGATTCAAACTCTTGTGATGAATAATCGGATGGACCTGTATACCCATGTGGGTGATTACTTTATACAGTGCGGGCATGACGGCCATCCCTTTTGCATAGTGTGTGTTTGCTACGCACCGTCAAAATCAAAATAGAGCAATAGAGAAAATGTGCCACTATAGGGTGTAATGTCGCATTATGGGATTCCCTGCATTGCAGTCAAAATGAAATGTAAATGAGCCAGCAGCCTGACTTCTGGATTAATTGCAACACTTGACTTGAATATTTGGAGAGGTTGGTGAAGGATGGATCCCACTTAGGGTCCTTCTTCCAAGTTTATGTATTTTGACGAAAATCCTATTTTGCGGGGCCGCTTTTCTAGTGTTTCGTGGGACAGTCGGACCGTTTCAGAGTGGTAAGTGCAATAAAAGTGGCGCATAGTGATTTTGTACAGAATGGTGGTAGACCCCTCGTTAACTTGGGTAGAAACATTAATTGTTGTTGCACCGTGAATGTTTATGGTCCTCCCGGGGAATTGAAATGTAGATAAAATGCAGCAGTGACTGCTGTAGCATAGTGTTTACTCACACCGTCTTTGTTGCCATTGGACTGCGCGCTTACTGTATTAAAGCAGCTTCCCTCTCTGATAGGATATGAGGGTAAGTTTGGTATATGGTAATTTTGTGTAGTAAGAGTCGGGCATTGTCTTTGGTCTAGGCTGCGATGGTCCGTGTTTCTGCTCCTGGGCTAGCTTAGGAGCTTGCTTAGGAGGTTGGGCATGATGCGTCCAAACAGTGTACTGGGTGAAACCACCCTGATAACCTGTTTACACACCAGACATAAATGTGTCCCTGTATTGAGTTGCGATATGGTTGTGTTCCCACGTGGATGTCACTTTGATGCGTGGGGGATCTACTTTGTCTAATATTGTGATTTGACTTGTATTGCGTTTTTTAAAGAGTTGATATAGAAGTAATTAGATTTCTTTGCTAACTAAATCTATCTGGGTCTGTTAGTAGTAAATCACCATAAAATCTATATTGTATAGAGATAATTATAAGACATAAATCTATATATTTAATTTATATATTTATGTAACAGACCCTCTAATGTGGACCTGCAGCACTGTGCTAAGAGCAGGAAGAGTTTCTATTTTTCTTCACTCCATGTCTGTTAGAGTGTGGGTTCAATATATTGGCATTTATGGATAAACTACCTAGACATTCCTGTCCTTCCCGCTGCTGTAAACACATCGAGGTCAGCCTGTTTATTTCAGTAGGTCTGCTGGTTTAGTTTTGTGCTGTTTTATTACTTGATTATTAAGTGACATGTAACCAGCAAGGGAGAAACGATCATTTAAATCCAAATCACCACCAAAAGGACGTTAATGGATTCTTAATTCCTAATAGTGAAGGGTAAGATTGACTACCTGGAATCTGCATGTCTTCCAGAAGGTGTGCGTCATTCTCGCAGTTGTGCACCCGTGTTACCTTTTGTTTACGCTGGCAAACATATGAGTTTTTTTAAGTGTTCTCCAGAATATCTTATTTGAAATACTTCAAGGAAGGGGGAAGGAGTATTGTGTGGACAAAATGTATATTTGACAGTGTACAAAATGAAGACAAAGCAGCAGAGAAAAGCAAATTTGACCTGAAAATTCAATGTCCAAGTGTACCAATGGGTTCTGAAAGGCAACGTTCCATTCTGTATGTGTGTAGAGTGCCCTCCAGTTTCCCCCAACCACACATACTACACTGTGACCTGTAGTTGCTAAATGTGTGTGCAATGTGATGTACTGTAAACCACTTTTTCTTTCCAGTACTGTACGTTTCTTCTTGAGATCGACTCATGCGTATGAAGTTTTGTAAATCCTGCCATGTTTCCCTGATAGTACTGAAGGATGAAATTATATCTTTTATGAAGCCTTTTCGTGTTGATTTTTCTGTCTTCGTGCTATTTGACTTCATGTGTTCTTGTGTCTTAGTCCAGACGCGTGCCCCTGACCCATACAGGGAAAGGTGTACGAATGAATGGTCGGATGATGAACCTTCGCGTGTTGGCGGCCAAAGATCATTTGCACAGCATTTTCAGCATCAATTATCAGTGTGCACCACGAACATCTGCAAATACGTTGTCTGGGGTGTGATCACTATGTCAAAAACAAAAGTAGTCAACTTTAGACAACTCCTTGTCCGTGTTATAAGGGATTCTGTTTACCTGTCTACTGAAGACTTTAAAGAGTTAAGGTGTTGCCACCGTAATATCGGGTAATGGAGTCACCGCTTTATAGGGTAGTGCAGTGCCAACAGAAGCAAATCAAAGGAGGTGCTTCTCTTACACGTCTTCTACTACTACTGTTTAAGATGCAGGGGCCCTCATTTCCTCCTCATGTTGATCATCATTCAGTGCAAAGAAGTCCTTTACTCCAAGCCTTGCTCCAGCCTTTGCATTTGCAACTTCAGTCCTTTTACTTTGGTGCAATGCCCTCACAGGCTGGCACTGTGCATGCAGAGCAAGGAAACATTCCTTATTTATATTTACTCTGGTATTCCTAGTGCACAGACGCCCCACCCCCCGATTACTAATCACAAGTCTCCAGGCCTGATTGTAATCAGATCAGGTACACTGTTCAAAATGAAGACTTGGCCATGTCCGCATGCGTGAGACCAGTGTGTGAAATGTACAGCTCCATACAAAGTTTCTCATGTACCCCCATATCCCAATCAAGACACCTTTCTGAAACATTGCCATTGAAAAGAAATTACTTGTGTGGGTAGCGTTTGTACCACATTTAGGCATTAAAGCACTGGGTGTAAATATGGGCGGGCAATGTGTACATACCTTTTCTCTGCCCACAAAGAAAGTTGCCAACCTTACGCAAATCAGGCCTAGAGACTGAGAACAAACAAACTAAAATGATGAGCTTGCTGCCCAATTTTTGATGTGGGTGTATCTCCTTATTTGGAAGTCCAATGCCAACCCATTGCTTGCTGTAGCGAGAAACTGGTTGGTTGCTTAATGACTGGTGCAGAGAGGTCCATTCTGCTCAGCTGTAGTAGTGTTGGACTAGTGCTTAATGTCTGGTGCAGAGAGGACCATTCTGCTCTGTTGTAGTAGTGTTGGACTAGTGCTTAATGTCTGGTGCAGAGAGGTCCATTCTGCTCTGTTGTAGTAGTGTTGGACTAGTGCTTAATGTCTGGTGCAGAGGTCCATTCTGCTCTGTTGTAGTAGTGTTGGACTAGTGCTTAATGTCTGGTGCAGAGAGGTCCATTCTGCTCTGTTGTAGTAGTGTTGGACTAGTGCTTAATGTCTGGTGCAGAGAGGTCCATTCTGCTCTGTTGTAGTGTTGGACTAGTGCTTAATGTCTGGTGAAGAGAGGACCATTCTGCTCTGTTGTAGTTGTGTTGGACTAGTGCTTAATGTCTGGTGAAGAGAGGTCCATTCTGCTCTGTTGTAGTAGTGTTGGACTAGTGCTTAATGTCTGGTGCAGAGAGGTCCATTCTGCTCTGTTGTAGTAGTGTTGGACTCGTGCTTAATGTCTGGGACACAGAGGGCCATTCTGCTCTGTTGTAGTAGTGTTGGACTAGTGCTTAATGTCTGGTGCAGAGAGGTCCATTCTGCTCTGTTGTAGTAGTGTTGGACTAGTGCTTAATGTCTGGGACACAGAGGGCCATTCTGCTCTGTTGTAGTTGTGTTGGACTAGTGCTTAATGTCTGGTGAGGAGAGGATCATTCTGCTCTGTTGGAGTAGTGTTGGACTAGTGCTTAATGTCTGGGACACAGAGGGCCATTCTGCTCTGTTGTAGTTGTGTTGGACTAGTGCTTAATGTCTGGTGAGGAGAGGATCATTCTGCTCTGTTGGAGTAGTGTTGCCCTAGTTGCCGTAAGATTGGCCACGTAGGGAGACCAGCTCACACATGAATTACAAACATTGCCCACAGGAGTTCACATTGGTTAAGAAGCATCACCTGAAATATTTAAGGCACGGTTTGCTCTTTTTTGTTTTTTGTGTGGGTGTATCACGATTCATGTTACTATACATTAATTTCATCCCCAGGAATGGCAAGCAACCCAATCTTGCTCTTTATTCCCTGAAGCTGTGAGCTCGATCAGAATTTGAGTGAACTTTAAGAAACTATTAATTCCCAAACCTGTGAGTTGCTTAGATTTACTCTCAACGCTGCCTGTGGTTTTGAAAACCTATATTATCATTGTTATTATTCTTTAAATCTGCCAGTGTTCAAAAGTCAAACCCATCAAACGAAAACGTCGAGCTAGATACAGGCAATATTGATGCCAATATTCAAATGTTACCTAGCATCTATGGTTCAAGCAACATCACCTAGTTGATAGATCTGTACCAGTCCGGTGTCACCAGAGAGCATCGCCGTAGTGACAACAAGCTGCCTGATTTAGTCAATTTGGATGTGGATTGGAAACATACCTTTTACAACCAATACAGTAGATTGAGAAACGGCATCTGAGGGGACCATCTGTAGGTGATAGAAATCTGTCTTTCTGTGGATTTGTAGCCCGATCGAAGGGAGGGATCGGCTCAATCCCTGGTAATATTTAATCTGGTAATTGAAACACTGACGGCTGCAAACTGACAACATCCTAATATTTCTTGGATCAATACATAGCGTCATTGAATCGGAGATTTTTCTTCACGCTGGTAGCATGTTAATACCCAGCACCTTAACAGAATCTTTTTTCCCGACGTTTTTTACACCATGCACAGGTCTATCAACATCCCTAGTCACAGCAAAAGCTCAGTTTTACAAATCTTGATCGTATGTTGCAGCAAAGGTTTGTTGCCTTGAAAGCTGAAGTTGCCAAAGAGGTTACGGCCAATGCTTGGGCGTGCAGATTGTCCAGAGCAATTCATTTTTTCATCTTCAATCTATGGTTATTGATATGAACAATGTTTCCAAATCGAGCCATCTCTACTTTAGACCATTTGGGGTTTGGGGGGTAAGATAATTGTATCAAAAAGTGAAGTTTACCCTAAATTCTCCCTTAGAAAATGTTCTCCCATGCAATATATATCAATTGGACTAATTGGTCTATGGGAGGGCACCTCATTTATTGGTTCTTTCTTATACTAAAGGGAAGGGATATGGGCTGCACTTGGTCTGAACGCTGGGGTAGAAAAGGTACTTCCACTAAATAACCCTTCTAAAAATCCACACTTCTGCATACACCGTAGGAGTGGTAATTGTAGCGCAAAACAATGCACAACAGGGGAAGGGATATGGGCCATAGTTAGAACAGAGGGGTAGTAAAGGGTACTGCCACTAACCAACCTTACTAAAAACGTACCCTTCTGCATACACCTCTCAAACTCTGAACTAAATACAACCATGCCTCTACAGCGTAACAAACCGCACGCAATTCACTATACCAGAACAAAAAAACGAACCACACAGAACCTCGCCCAATAGCACATGGTGGCTACCAAACGAAAAACACACCTACGCTCTGTAACGAACTCTGTTGAGGACCACTATCAACATGGGAAGGACCTTCACCCCCATTTAAAGTGCCACACCAAATATCGTTATTCTTGTAATATTTAGTTCACTTAGCCATGTCTGAACAACATATATTATCACCAAGGCCTTCCCCCCTGTGCCAAACTAAGCCAAGAACCAGGTTGGGTATTGAGATAATAGATATTTTTATTAACAAATGGTTTTAATGGATGACTAGAAAACTATTAATTTAAACATGCCACCTTCTCTGTGGCATCCAAATCTACACAAAATAGATGAGACACTTTTCATTTTGCATTTGACAGAATACAAATCGGGTACACTTTTTTTATCTCCTGTCCCGCAAACTCCATATTATCAAATCACACAATGCGTTGTGATATAACGGTACAATCGGGCAAATTGTCATTTGGTTATCAGCTTAAAATGTTCACAGGCAATTTATACATTCAATTTGAACGTGGGCTTCATCTCTCTGCACCCAAAATACATGCATTTGATAACACACAGTTTATTTCAAATCAGCACCTTTGTTCCTTCTTTAGCCCAAAGCAGTCTCAAACCTTTCTGCTATGAGTGTCACTTGCTCATTTTCAGGAGAATGTATTTCTTTCACTGGAGACTCGCACCTGGCTTATGTAAGGAAGGCATGGTTATCAGAAGCATGACAAATACAAGGAGTACAATCCAAGGGTGTTTATTAAACAATATATGGGAGGAAAACACCTAATCTAAACCTAAATCTAAGATGGGAGCAAGCTACAACCATTAAAGTAAAGAAAACACTGTCCTAGTGGTGTTGTGTCAAAACAAAATGGCCTATACTAATAAACCTATTGCCAAATCCTTACTCTATATAGGAAAAAGGTGTGGGACAATGATATGTATAACGAGAGTGTAGTGCAAACTGAACTGTCCAAAAGGGTTTCAGTAGTTCTGTACTGCTGAACTAATACACTCCCTTTCCCGCGTTGCATCACGGGACAAGGCGGAACAGTGGCATACCTGTGAGCACCCCTTGAGTCTATAGGTATCAGGAAGCAGTTTCTGCCAAAAAGGCAGGATCCCCTGAATCAATATTTTGTGCCTGGCAGCACAGGACCTTTCCCAAGCTCTCACCATGCGGGATTTCCCTATTCTGCGGCTTTCTCATGATACCCCTGTGTTGGGTTCACCTTTGTCTTTACACCACTGTTCAGTCACTTTATCAAAATACGGGATTCACTTCCCCTTGCTTTCAAATGGCATCCCTCCATCGGGTTCACTATAGCCTTCAAATCACAGTTCAGTTCACTTTTACCAGTGCTACTAGCGGATAGCATTCAGGAATACTTAATGTCTTTTTAAACACATGTTTGTTTTTTGTAATTGGTTATTTATAACGCGCTTAATACCTGGAGGTTTCTAAGCATGGAGCCGGGTATCGAACCTGTGTTGCTCCGTGAGCTATCCTCCCGAGACTATGGTTCACTTTTACAGGTTCACTCAGGTCCACCTCCTTCGGGCTCAGACCTTCCTCTATATGGTTTACTCAGGTCCCCCTCCTCCAGGCTCAGACCTTCCTTTGTAAACAATAAGATCGGCCCCTCTTTTGTTTTCCAGAAGCGTGCTCGATTCAGTTTGGGTGCCAATAACAGCTGTTTTATTAGTTTCGCCTTGGGACCTGATGCCGGGAATGCGCCATTGCCAGGTGCTTCTCCTAACAGTAAGATACAAGGGCACATAGGGAGTCGGGCAACGGTGATATCTTTGATTTGATTTCTTGCCAATATGTCTGTATCATAGGACTTTGCCACCACATGTGTATAAAGTATGCCAGCTGACCACATCCATGCCAATAGCGGTCTGAATAATCACACATTCCTTAAACACTGAGTATCTTGAGCTTTTGGAGGTTCGGGTCCAGATTTTCTGCCTTGAGTCTGTTGGTATCTCCGCCCCTATATCTATCTCCCATCGCGCAATGTATGGGACTTTGTCGTCAATATGAGCCTCCACCAATAGGCAGTAGCAATGGGATATTTTCTGAGTTCCTTGTGTTAGGCAGAATTGCATGCAGTAGCCTCTGGGACCACCACATACAATTAGGACTACAGGTGTAAGCAAAACCAACCTTTGGTATAAATCTGTACTACACAGTTTTGTGGTAGTGAGCTGCGCAGCCAGGCTTATCTCAAGAGAGAATGTGAGCAGTACAAGAGGTTACACAGAGGTCTTACAATCACAGTGGTTCAAGTAGACACTTACACTCAAGGTTTCTTGGTAAAACACTTATATTACACAATCATTTAGAAAACATTCACTAGAAGGAGGCAACTTAATATTATACACAAATAAAACTTCAACACTAAACCAATACGTTTCTGAGTGAATTAGGCTCTCCTGAAATAGGAGCAAAATAGCATTTCAGTCACTTTTAAATAGGAGGGTAAAGGCACAAGTTAATAGAATAGATCACAAATACTTTGTTAGGCAGTGCAAATAGTTTCAGTTCACTATAGGACTTGATTCAATTCAATAGGCCTAGGCCAAAGTCAATGGACTAGTGTCTTGGATAGGAAAGAGCAGTTGTTGAAGTAAATAGTAAAGTCTTTGCCAAAGTTCTGAGAAGTAGTTTGTACGAAAAAGCATCATATGTTGGGTCACATGCTGATTAGGCCTACAAGTTGGGAAAGTTCAACAAACTTTCACTGCGAGAGATGCGTTCTCTCAATCGGGTTGGCACAGTACCTTAGTATGAAGCAAAAGATGCTTCTGAAGACGTTGGTTCCTGGCAGTTCCTGCAGATCTCACTGTTCCTGACCCTCAGTCGTGGGGACAAAAGGGGAGACGTCGGGGGATTCCTGCACTGCACGGGATCGCCGGAAAACGCTGACAAAATGGTGTCACTTCAGTTTGAGTAGTTGTCGTCAAGCACACAAGCTGGAGTCCTTCCCCCTGGTTAATCCTAACCAGCTCAGAGAATGGTATCCAGGTGGCTTACGAGTTGATTGGTCCCGACAACTCAAAGGAAGAAGTCGTCCTTGAAGGGGCTTCTCTGTCGAAAGGAGCTTTGGCGATTCGGACCTGCAGCAGGGCTTCACCGGGCAAACCAACGGTCCAGGAGTTGCAGCAGCCGTCCTCTTCCAGCTCGTCTTCGTTTCTTTCGTCCCAGTGGTCGACTCTGCTTTCCAGTCCAAGAGACTCGCCTTTTAAACTGTTTTCTCCCATTCATTCCAGCCCAGCTGTCACTCACCCAGCAGGGTGGCTGTCCTTGCTGGACACTCAGCCAGCCAATCATGACCAGAGTGCATTTGGGTCTCCTAGGAGACTAAGCACAGGGACTTTCAGGCACCTCCTTCACTTCCTGCCCACCCCAGACACTCGGATGCCAGAGGCGGTCTTCAGTCCTGAAGCCCGCCAAAGGCATGGAAACAAAGGCACCAAACCTGGTTTGGTGCGCAGTGACAAACTCTACAAGGACCTTTCCAAAAAGAAATGGCGAAAAAATAAGACCGGGACCCATTTAAACAAAGGGACTTAAGGCGCCATCTTGAAAAACATGGCTCCCACGATTTATAGCTACCGGTGTTCGCGGTCGGGAAAAATCATGGTAGTTCGTTATAAAACCACTGCCACCAGCCATTTCTATAAAAAAGTGTAACATTTGACTGCTACATGAGTTTCTAGACACGGGGGATACTAGGTAGCCCCTCCAGCATAGTTAACTCCTCCCGCATTCTATAGGAAGATAGTGTGTGCTGGGTCTAGGAATTTAAAAAGACTAGTAAAGTCAATGTAACCTTACATTCTCTGGGAAACAGTAGTTTATCCCAGAGAAGGTATTTAAACCTGTGGGAAGTCTAAAAAGACATGCCTGTGTCACTGCACTGAAGGTGCTGTGTAACACACATGAAAAGATGCCTATGGGGTGATCTTAAAATTCCTTAATCAAAGAACACAGAAAACAAACAGAATTAAAAAGTACAGAGTCCGAAAGTTCAGCAAAAGAGCTGGGCATCTCTAAGGTAGGGAGGAATTAGCACATTTTGAGAATTCTCCCTAACACCTTGTCCCTCTGAGAGCGTGAGTTCAATTCCTATGGGAGGCTGTGTTCCCACCTGTGTCACTCAGTGGTTGGAGATCCAGTGTCTGATTTGGCAGTATCAAAAGCAATCTGTTACAGGTAGATTGAATTTTTCTTTGCATTCTATAAATGTGAGGGGGAAGGCCATCTTTGTATTATGCTTTCACTTTTACGTACTTGGCAGTTCGATATAGAGACTTCCGATAGGCGATCACGTCTCGCCGGGCCACTCTGTTATATTGTAGCAAGTTAGTTTACTTTTCACAATCAAGCTTCTCTTTCTCACAGCTTTGGTTCTAGGTGCAATCCAAAATACTGGATACAGTTCAAAGGTTTATACCGGCCTCCTCTCCCGAGGCCTTCTGGAATCTGCAGTTCCTTTCACTACTTGTCAAAGACTTTCAACTATACGAGGGGGCTTGTGGTCTTGACTTTCTCCTTGTATAAAACCTTTGACTATTCGCCTCCTTTTAGTTATTTTCTCTCGCAGCTTCTTTCACATGCACAATCTCTGCATTCTTCATTCTTGCTACAATGTGCTTTCGCTCACAGTTTCTCGACAAACTAACAAGCACTTCAAACGCTAATGTCCTTTGGTTTAACCATCACAAGCCAGTCTTTTTTACTCACCAGCATGGGCTGATGTATCAAAACCTTCTGTTCTGTCAAGGCTTTTGGCCCAGCGTTGTTAGCCTCCTTTTAAGTCCTCGCGCTGTATATGAAGGAGGTTCTGCCGTGACCTTCTGCAGCACCAGGAAGTTGCCCCTTTGGGATTCTGTAGCGACTTTCACATTGCAGCTGGTAGGATCACAGCCTTTCGTTCGTTTCCTGGTCCCATCTGCTCTGCTTCCATATTCATTTTGCTTTCTCAGGATTTCCTGCCCTTCCGTTCTGCTGTTCTTGCTCGCTTCGGTTGCCCTTCTCGCCTTGCTCTGTGGGTGCACTCATGCTCCACCTTTTATCTCAGTTGGGAAAGGTAACAGGATTCAGGTGTGAGTCATTTAGGTTAAGTGCCTGATTCTGCCTGACCCTGATGTTGGGACATGTGAAACGGACCGGTTGTGTGTGAGTCTTTCCCAGAAGCGCTTTGTCGAGGTGATCCTCCTGCACTGGTCCATCCCCAGGAAATTGGGAACTTGATCCAAAGGCGATGGCAGTTCCCTGGGTATTGAGCAGTGTGACACCCTTTGGTTTCTCACACTTACCTTCAGACGCAGGGTTTGGTACCATGGAATGGTTAGGGTTTTTCGTTTTTGGGACATTAGCACATTCAAATAAAAGGCAGGGTTTTGGGAAATGTAATCAATGGGAAAATCCGTTTTGGGGACAGATCACATTCAAATGAATAGGATAACCCAGTTACATTAAAGCCTAGAGTGTTTTAAGGCACACTGGAATGATCTTCGTTAATTTTGAATGACAAAACACGCAGTGATAAATGACCCCATGTGACTCAATTACATTATATATTTGATTAAATAAGCTAAGGGTATACATACTTTTGCCCCTTCCCCCACTAATGAAAAGGAATAGGTTAAAACAGATTCACTGGCAAAACAAGGAGGATGTAGGGTGGGCACTACTTGTATATCGAATAATTATTGATGTAAATAATGGTACTGAATAACTTAATGGCGACCACTAGAGATCTGATGTACACTACATCAGTGAAAAGTGAACTCACCAAAAGGGTTGTCTGGTGAAACCAAAATTGGTTGCCAATTAATGTAGTGAATACTACTGTATATTTCAGATTTATTTTCAATCCTTTCATACTCATTCACTCAAGAACACCGGTGTTGTCAGATTTCTATGAAATAAAGTCTTTCAATTTTATTTCGGTTCATTCTCTGTATTAGTCTTGCAGAGACCGCTGCCGCTGATGCATTTCGGTCCGTGGACCTTCCTCAGGGCATGCTCCATGCTAAACTTAAAGGATGTTGATAAAAATATATCCCTGTTTCTGCCATTGTGGTGTGGCTGTCCAAAAATAAATGAATTCCTCTGGTCTTGATTGGATCATCAGGAAAAATATAGAAGTCTGCTTAATCTAAGTGATCTTGAAATGCATGTTGCACTTGTGCAACGTTCAGCCGCCATTCCCCTCACACATCAGTTTAAGAAGTATGTGGTGTTTTTCTGTAGGGGAATTGAGTTAAATGGGAGACCTTGGTTATTGGGAACTCACGGAAACAGCAGGACTCATCTTTGGAAAGCACAGATCTGATGAAAGGCTTCTGTCAAGGATAGTCGCCAGCAACCAGTCCTCATCTGACTCCTCCATGGTCAGGCCCAGTCAGCTTGCAGGTTTCCCAGTCCCTGCCTTCCATGCAATGTTTAAGGCCTCTCAATGCAGGCAGCTGTCTCACTCCATTATGGTTTTTAGTCCGCTTTTCTCCTGGCAAGGTGGTACCCCAATGTTTTGGCAGCTCTCCCATTTCCCATAGAGAATTTAAGTGTATATAATACCTGTGACACACAGCAAAATATGAATATGGGGATGTGCCAAGCCATTTTCCCACGGAGCGAATTGGACATTCATTTTATCCCCACCTCTCTAGAGCCCGCCTCTGCCAGCCAATGGGGCAAGGGCTTTAGGAGGTCTAGATTATGGATAATGAAGGGAGGAGAGAAATGCATATTTTTAAAATGGCATTTACAGTTACATTTTTGTCTCTCAGAAAGTCACACATGACAACTTTCTGCACTTTACAATTTACCACAATAATATATATATATAGTTGGATTCAATGATGTCTGCCGGATCTGGGGACAATACTTTGATCATGGCAAGACCTTCCTGGGGGAGCTATCATTTTTCATCGTTTATTTGTACACTCCAATAGTTATGATCGTCAAACTTCACAGAACCACAGTTTCCTTATTAACTTAAATTCTACACTTCACATAAAATTGATATCTACATAGAACTGATGGGCTTTTGGTGATCTTCGAAATTAGTCCTTAATTAACTCATTACTACACACCGTTATCCCGTTATTAATCTAAAGTTGCCCCATGTTATTTAAACGGCAATACATTAATACCGTCCTTGAGTTTCCATTTCTCAAATCCCAGGCAGTTTCGTTTTCTCCAAAGTCACATTACCTTGACATCTGCTTATCCATGTTGGCTATTTATGTAACAGTCTTTGAAGTTCCATTACCATTCGCTGTTTGGAGATGCAAGGAAGTTTATTGGGGCCATGACAGTCCTGAAAGGTCAGGCCTGTCTTTCCTTATCCGACCCTTCCACAGTTATGATCTGAAAAACGTGTATTTCATTAGCATTTTGCTGAAACAGACCTGCATTCTTGGTAGGCCCCAGCTAACGGTCTCTGGAATTAGAGATCCCGCTACAAAGCCCAGCAGTTCAATGGGGGGAGTTTCAAAAGCAAGCTACATGTATATTTCTGAAAGAAATGGCGTTATAAAGCACCGTAAAGAGGTGTTTTACATGTAATCTGGGGTTTCTGTGTAATGTTTTTCTTTAGTCTAAGAGTTGAAAAGACGCGAGTGTCCCTTCTGTATTGTCCACGCATAGGCCATAATTTACCATGCGAAACCAATGTCCACTTTAAAACCCAAAGTAGGCCTTTCCATTTAAATGTCAGTTTTTATGTTGGAAAGTAAGTGTCTGTTCATGTCAAATGAAATGTGTCTTTTGGCTTCACTTGTAGATAAGTCACAGCAGATTTCTAGATCAGTCTTGTATTGCATTAGAAGTCAATGTAACATGCTGCTGTTTGTCTTCCTCAGTCAAAATGTGTTTTTTTCCCAGTTTACATGAAGTCGGCATCTGCCGCACCGCATGTCTTTTTTAGGCCTCATGTTGGAAAATCAGTGTTTTGGGCTGGCCTGCATGTTCAATTTTATTTCTTTTATTTATTTATTGTGCATTTGTACATGTATACATGAAGTAAATTGTGTTTCAAAGAGCCCCCAGGGTAACGGAGGCAACACGGGTGAGAAAAGCAAATATAACAATAATGGATAGAAGTAGACCTACTAGGCCTTGCGAGCATTCTGAATGTGCAAGTGCAGAGAGAAAGAAGGGATACGGAAGTGGGGGGTAAGTGCTAGGTGTATGAAAGAGGGAAGTGCTAGGGGAGTAAGTAGCTGTTAAGTGACTTCGCGAGAGTGCTCAGCTGACAATAAATAAGTGCAGGCTTGTGTGGCACAGGCCAGTGGGAGCCAAGGCAAGTGCTCGGAGCGGGCAAGTGCTGGGAGCAGGAGGAGGCTGCATATAAGATAACCAGAGTTAGGGGAAGAAAGAGGATGCAGGAGTTCCAATAGGAAGGATCTCAGTACACGAGGACTGGATGGAAGATAGGCAGTTACGGATGATGGAGGGAGTAAGGAGAGGATCAGAGGTGAACTGGAGGCTTCCACCCTTTTAAGATGAGTAGCGGTACCCTGGAGATAGATGGGGATGCAGATTTTATTCATACATCAATAATCAAGACGACACAAATAGTTAGGCAAAGTTTGTCTGTTTTAATGTCAAGTATCTTAAAAGAGGGAGTACAACGAACATCAGCAATCGCTCAATACTCTGACTCTTAACTACTTCATAAAAAAGTTGGGTTCTTATACCCATAATTGGTCATAGCTGTTGTGTTGACCTGTGTCATTACCAACCTCATCCTTTGTGGCAAACTACTAAAACCTATCGGGAAGCGGTATTGGTTCTAGGTGAAGAACTAAACCTAGGCTCTATATCTGTATGGAGTAACAGAAAGAGATAATGGGATAGTTAGCATCAGGTGGGGCAACTAAGCCCTCCCTTCAAAATGGCCACTATGAATGTCACTAAATGTATGACGTCCCATTGGATACACATACTATAGGACCCCCAACTACGTGGTCCCCTACAATTGGTTGGCTCTAACCCCAGTCAGTAATTTTCCTACCTACGTTAGCAGCATGCAGACTGAAAAATCAGGTGCGGATAAGCTTGTCTTGATACTAGCTTCCCACCAATTAAAATATCATCCATCATCACCTCAATGGTCCAGTGTCAATTAGTGCTTTGAAGTTGCCCTTGAGTTTGTACTGTGTTCTCTGAGAATGTTTAAGCAGTATGAGCACTATCTGGCTTCCGTGCGTAGGTGTGATCATCTTGCTCGTCCAACTTTCTTCCATCACGTGACTGATCACCATGAATTGAGCCTTTTAGTGTATTTGATTTTATTCTTCGAAAGTCCTCTGACGTCTTTTGTTTTTGCTTGACCTCTTTGAACAGGAGCTTCTGTTCTTTCATGTTAATTGTATCTAATGTCAGCCAACTCCAGTTTGATAAGACCTTGGCCTTCTTGGCTCAATGAACGCCTTAGCTGCACTTTTATTATGTTTAATTCAATGGCTTTTCTAAACTGTGACACTAGAATGAGGCCTTCCTCGTTGTTCAGTACTGCTTCATACGTATCTATGAGGTATGTATGTATATGGTGGTGCTTGCCGCGATCTAACTATTTTAAAAGCAGGTTGCTAGCTTCATGCTTACTTTGATGCTTGCGTTACATTGCATCTGTACACGTTTAAACTAAGTTTCTTCATCAGGTTTGTGGCATACGTTTTTTCATCTTGATCCCAAGATGTCACTTACCCTTGGTATTTCTGTTCTTTATAAATCTTCTGCCTCTCTGGTCTGGTTATCTTTCTATATGGGTGTCGATTCAACTTTGTATGCCGTCACCATTCATCCTGGTCATTGTTTCTTTGCTTCTTCAGGAATCTCGTTCAAATGGCCATCATATTGTCTTGGATGCAAATATGGTTTTCTCAATGGATACTTTACATCCCATATTCTCTTGGGTATAGGTATTTTTATGGGTACTGCACAGAACCCGCGCACTCCTCTTTGTTGGTTCACCTGTTCAGTATATGTCACATATTTTGGTTCATACGCTTCAGGTAATGTAGGCGGGGCAGGTGGAGTGGGGGTACTTGGCTGCTCCTCTACAGAGGGAAGTTTGAAGAAAAATGTCTTCTGCATAACACTGGAAGTTGGGGGAGAAGGTGGAACTGAGGTGTGCAAGCGGAGCAAGATAGGTGTTAAAGAGCCTGGGAGAAATGGGAGCTATGGGATTCGCTGTAGGTGGAGACAGAGGTGAGGGAGGAGAAAGAGCCCAGAATAACCTAGGACAGACGGTCATTGAGGAAGGAGGTCAGCCAGTCCAGTGCCCGCTCTGAGATACCTTGGTATCTTAGAGCTGTTTTATGAGGATTGAGTTGTTGACCGTATCATATGCAGAGGAGGGACCAAGTCGAATGAGAATAGCTGGAGAGTTGGAGTCAAGAGATGCGAGCAGTTCCTCACGTGTTCAGAAGAGCAGTTTCCATGCCTGTGAATGCTCAGAATCAAGATTGATGGTCGTGTAGGCAACCAAAAAGTTTGGTGTGCTGGGGTCTGTTAGGGGTGGACCAGCTTCTCCAAGAGTTTCCCCAGGAAGGGGGTGATAGATATGGGTGGTAGCTGGCTGGACAAGAAAGGTCTGCAGAATTTGTTATTTTTTTAGGAGGGGGTGCACAAGGGAGAGCTTGAGGGGGAGTGGAAATATCCAGTAGCAAATGGGTGGTTGCTGAAATCAGCAAGTGCAGGGGCAAGAGAGACAAAATATCCTTGATGGTTCTGGAGCAACAGGGGCAGACCTGTTTGGAGGTGACCTACATGAAGCAGACAACTCTGGTGACCTCATCAGGTGTGATAGGAGAGAGGGAGGAGAGAAAGGCAGAGGGGTGTGGGAGGCCATAGAAGGCAGGAGGGTGGGAGAGGGGCGGGAGGGTGCTCAGGATGTTGTGAGTTTTTGCACTGAAGTGTGTGGCCAATGTGTGGCTGAGGGCCTTGAGGGGACCGCTCTTGTGACCTCATCAGGCCATAGGAGGCAGGTGGTGGCAAAAGGGGTGGGTGAGTCTCATCCATCAGCCAGCTTTAATCTCGCAGTAGTGGCCTTGCATGGCCTCTCAGTTAATAGCATTCTGGGGCTGAAATTACAACCTACAGATCACTCCCCATCCCAGGCTCTTTGACTCAGTTCACTCGTAGGAAAGAGCAAGGGAGAGAGGGGTTTTTCTTTTATCTTTTTATTTATTTTGTTTCCGTTGGAGCAGGTCTGCTCCTCTTCTGATCCTGAGGGAGTGGGTGCTCTTGCCTACATCCCTCTCTTCGGATTTTGGGGTCTAGTCCTGTGAAGGGAATGAGGTTATTGGGTCTGCATAAATGAGTAAAATAGATAAGTATATTATACTCCTTACCCCAGTAAATAGGTATATAATTCAAAAAACAAAACTACATCACATCACCTAATCATAACTACCAAAACAATACATTGGGCCTCATTACGGATCCAGCAGTAACCGTGCTTGTGATACTGGCGCCAGACCCGCAATGATTTACCGGCGCCTGACTTCCTGGTAACACCAGGAGATTACAACCCTGGCGGCCCGGAAATTCATGCGCCGGTAAATTGTAAATCCCCATTCCCGTAGAGTCCCCGGCACCATTAATAACGGTGCCAGTGCTTCTGTGACAACTCCGCGGACGGGTGCCGTTCTGCCCGGCAGGTTGGCATCCACCCGCAGAGTTTTAGCGTGTTGGTCTGGAAACAACAGTACTGGTAAGCTTACTGGCACAGTTGTTTCTGGACTGGCAGGCTCTGAATGAGCCCCATTTACCTTTATTTCAATTACCTGAAATTATCCTGTAGACATTTTTTGCAATCCTATGCATTTCTTTGAGTGTTAATTACTTTACTCACTTTAGGTGTGTTATATTCTCCATCGGGTTTCCATTCTTTCCTTTCATCTGTTAGATTGTTCCTAGGCTCTACCCTCACTGGGCTCTTCAATCAGTCGTAAAGCTTGTCTGGGGATTAACTGATTGATATGGACCCATTTCTATTCCATTTCTTCTTTTTTAGGGATTTGGATCTTATAGGCAACAGGTGAAATTATATCGACAGTTTCTAAGGCACCACGCCAAGATCGAAGGAACTTGCGCTCCTTTGTCTAGTTCCTTTGAAACTTGTACAGGTAGACCTTGTCACCTATTTTCTACTCCTTCTTGGTGGTCTTTAGGTCATAGTAGGTTTTAATTCCTTCTGCCGAATTTTCTATGTTGCGCTGTGCATAAGCAAAAGTGTGCTATAGGTTTTTCCTTAACTTTTCAATGTACTCATGGGTAGTAGACTCATTTATCAGTGTCTGCTCTTGAATTCGGTAGAGCAGATGTTGAGGTAGCGCCATTTTTCGTCCAGAGTCTGCCACTTCTTCAAGATGCCACAATAGTCTGGTTGAACCGATCAACCCCCCCTAACCTCCTGCTTGAGGCTGGGCACTAGGCAATGTGGAGTTTGCTTTTTACCCCAGAATCTCCTATATCTTTGCCGCCACCTTGCTGGTAAAATGACTTCCTCAGTCCAACTCAGTCCTTTGCGGGAGGCCGAAACGTGAGAAGATGTGCTTGATCATTAGTGTGGCAGCCATCGCCCCCTTACAATTCAGGGCCAGAAGACATTCTACCCACTTGGTAAATAAGCATGTTTCAGTCAACATGTACTTCTTTCCTAATAATAATAATCCTCTAGAGGAGCGAATGACTAGCCCAATGAAATCGACTTGCAAATCTGACCAAGGCAGTGTTATTCCTCTTTTCTAAAGGGGAGCTTGGTTTGTGTGAGAACGTAGCTGGAATTGAGCACACACAAGACACCCCTTTAAGTACATGTCGAGGTCCTGACCTATGTGGGGCCAGTATGCAACCTCACACAAGTTTTCTAACGTTTTATGAAACCCCCAGAACTGGCAATGGCTGAGTCATGGACGTGACTCACCATCAGGATTCGAAATGAGGTAGGTACCACCCGCTGGTCACATCCAGATGAGGATCTCTGTACCAACAAATCATCTTGGATTTGAAACAGTTTGGAAAACTTCATCAACACTCAGAGATCCTCTTTCCCGGTATAATCTGATTCTGTCAGAGGAAAATTCATAGTGTCTTCAATATGTTGATAACATTTCCCAATGATTGGGTCCTCTTTATGTGCAGTGATCTGATATGTAGTGGAAATTTCTCTTCTGTGAAAGGATGGTGAGCTATGGACTCTGGTTGAGACTCAAACTCGGGATATAGGCCAGCAGAGAGAAACTCCCAGAACCCCCATTACTTATGCATGTAGAGTAGCTTTGGGTTTTCACCCTAAGTTACAAGGGTACTCCAGATGTGGAACCCTTGCTCATTGTTCTTAGAGAGGCACAGCGCCACCTCACCGACGAGGCCCAACCAGGTCGAAACACGTGTCTTGGGTTACTGTTGGTACTCTTGTTCAGAAGAGAATTGCCTGGCATTTAGGTGCTTGACTGCCTTTGGGCAGGACAAAGACTGATATGTAGTGGAAATTTCTCTTCTGTGAAAGGATGGTGAGCTAAGACTCTGGTTGGGACTCAAACCCGGAATATAGGCCGGTAGAGAAAAACTACCAGAACTCCACCTAACTTATGTGATCAAATCTCCATCTGGGTTATCTTTACTCCACTCAGCAGTTGAGAGTTTGCTGTTTGTATGAGTTTGTGATTTGGTGAGAGCGGCTGCTTGGATTTCACCAAGAAGGGATTCTGTTTCTATGAAATCCCCCTGTAGAGCACCTGTTTTAGCCAGCTGGCCAGCCAGGTAATTGCCAGTCTTATCTGGCCCCTCTATTTTGGAATTACCCCTTATTTTCTTCGAATAGATGGTCATCTCATTGGATGTCACTAGATCGTCAATTGACTGGATCAGTTTGGCATGCTTTAGGGGTTTGTTATTGGCACAGGGCATGCCTCGATTCCATGCTTTACCTGTGCACTCTGGTAAAATGGCCTATGCTTGATTCCTAAAACGATCCCTAATTTCATATGAGGTGTAACTCAAAAATCTATTATTGCCACAAATTGGTAAAAGGCACAGCAAATAGTGTAGAGTTGGTCTTCCACCCTGTATTCAATGTAGTGGCTCTTTCATTTTAAAAGGGAACAATGCAGGTTTCCTGCCTGATTGACAAGCTCCTTGTATCCTGCATTCTATATGGTAACTTTTTCCCCCCAAAGTAAAAAACTCTGTCCAAACATACCAGGAGACAATGTTCTGAGCCTGGGCCCAGATTTCGCCAATGTCACTGGTTTGTTCAGGAGCTTATCAGAATGGTGTTGGCGCATGTGAGTCCATCCTGGAAAGCTGCTTTCTGTTGGGGGAAGACTCTGCGAAGCACGGATGAATCCTTCACAGTAAATGCCTGTCTTGTCTTTATAGTGCTACAAAGAGAAGCTTGGCAGCATTGCACAGCTAATCCCTGCCGACCAGGGTGCCTTGGAGATAAGAGTGCACAACCAGAGAATCACACATGCAAACTGTCAGCTTCCTGAATATTATCTCACATGTTCGAACTTCCTACCTGAAACTGAACTCTGTGGTATTGATCCGATAATATGCAGTTTCTTTCATTCGCCCATAATGTAAAGCTCACCTCAACCTCAAAGATGTTTTCAAGTTCATACAGAATACCATTGTGAAAATATAATACCAGAAAGGTCCACAATTACACCAGAAAGCTGGTCTTAGTCATTGTCAACTGGTCCAGATTTGTATAATGGGCTGAAACATCACATCAGTGATGGTCAATGGAAAAAGATTCCTTTTACAACGGGACGGGTTGTGACCAAGGCTCTGTGAAGATGGATGTGATATTTTCTGATGATGTCATGTTTTCTTCCTCCTTCCACCTTCTAATGGTTTATCATACCACCTCATGTTTTCCTCTTACTGCCACCTGAGGTCTTCCACCTACTACAACCTGAGAACTTCCTCTTACTACCTCCTCAAATCTTCCCCTTACCAGTTCCTGACATTTCTTCTCCCCGCTGGGCTCCAGACTTATCCACTCCACTCTACTCTGTCTGTGTCCCGGGAGGATAGCTCAGTGGCAACGGGCTCGCCTTGGAAGCAAGACGACACAAAGCAACACAGGTTCGATCCCCCGGTCCGCGCTTAGAAACCTCTGGGTATTTAAGCACATTATAAATATGCAACTAAGACCACAACAAAACATTCTGTAACAGCACCTTGATGCCCCTGGGCTTTGTGAGCGCTTTAAAAATGCAAATAAAAATAATAATAATAATTACTTCCCCAGCCTCCTCACTGAATCTCCTACTCCCTCCAGACTACTGCAAAAATCCTTCTCTGAACACCCACACAGCCCCTTTCTGTGATATGCATAAACATATGTGGTGTGTCATCTGCTTGGTCAGTCTGGGTGTTATGGTCTGCCTGCCATTTGATTGGCTTCTCGGGAACTGCCTCTATTGTATAGGGTTCCAGCATTTTTCTTTGAGCAATCACGGTGGCCCATTACGATTCAAGAAGCCAGTCTGACATTTTGGCGTTCCAGCTTGCATGAGTCTGTGCATATGCACAGACCACCGCACCCCACAACAGAGCCGTGTCTGCAGTGGGTCCACCTGTAAGAGTTGTCAGGGCTTTAGACCTGTCATAAATGTTTCTGGTGAGTTTAGAACTGGATCATGGAGGGTCTCCCCCTGTTTTTGGATTAGATTGCATGTCTCATGGTGAAGTTCTTAAATGGTCAGTGGCACTTTGTCAAGTGTGTGACTGTCTCCTGCCCAGTGGGAAGGGCTAAGTGTGGCTAACCAGGCAATCCATTCCATGCCTCCAAGGGGACTGTCATCTAGTGACTCTGGGTGGTCCTCTCCCCCCGTTGGTAACCCGGCTAGAATTCTCCAGGATTAAGCGGAGGACTTTGTCACAGTCCCTTAATGTTTGAAGGCCTTTACTATGCCACTGAGTTAATGATCGTACAAGAAATGCACCTCTAGTTGGCAAAGGAGATGGGTATGTTAAACATTTCTTACTCAATATAGTATTGGCTTCAACAGCGTCTTAGGCTGTATCAATGTTGTTGGTGCAGTCGGCAAAAGTGTGAGACTATGCAGAAGACAGTGGAAGCCGTCAATTCCAGTCAAGGTAATGTTGAGGCTCTCTGCCGTGTTTTGAACTAATGAATGTGATCATACTGGTTACCCCAATATATAGCAATGCAGGAGCACAAAGATCTATTGACATTGGTCTAGAACTTGTTTTGTATGGATAGTGTGCCGTCGCTATCGACTCCCTGCTTGAGATCCTGCAAAATTCCTGTTGCCATGTTCCAAATTCGAATGCAGTGCTCGTAACATGCCAATGCATTGCAGACTGGTGGCCCCCGGACTTCTATCCCTCCACAACAAAGAGCATTACTTTGTATCCCTCCCCCTCACAATCCCACTCAAGAATAGGGTACCCGTTAGTTCCACCTAAATACTAAGCCCAGGTGTTCCATCTCAAAAGTGGCTTGATTTGCGTTTGAGATCATGCCGCTATTTCGATCAGTGTTCAACCAGTAAGTGCTGGGGAGTCCGGGCTCAAGGTGAGCCACAGATTAAGGGATTGGGTTGCTGTGTTCTACACAGCCTGAGGCCACGTTAGGTGTAAGTGCGAACCTCTAGGGCATAGGGTTTTTCAAGGCACGTGCCAAGGGTAGACAGGAGCTGGGCCGGTTGGGTGTGGGAGGTCAGGGTCCCCTGGATGCATAAGGGTCCAGACACCAATAACAGCAACTGTGGGCTTAGCAGAGGAGAGAAAAAGGGAAGGAGGTGTAAAGAGGAACGTCTTGAGGAGCTTCTGGAATTTAAGAAAGTCCTACTCAAGTCCTACTCAAGGCGCAGAGGCAGGGGGAGGCTGTTCCATAGGAGGGAGCCAGCGAAGGAAGCGATCGACCACCTACCCTCGGTTTAGCGAAACGCTTTAGACACAAACAGTTTGTGCCAGAGGAACGTAGTGATCTAGAGGGAGAGTATTTAGTGAGATAAAGCTGAAGATAGTGTGGTCCCTGGGCCCAGACAGCTTTGTGGCTGATGCAGAGGGATTTGAATTTAATCTGTGCAGCAACCGGGAGCCAGTGAAGACTTTTTAGGTCAGGAGAGATGTGGTCCCTTGGCTTGAGTTGTTGGGTGATGTGACTCCCCCTCAACTATTGAGAAATTCCAGGGAACCCATTCCTTATATCCACATAGGGATATCCAGACGGCAACCATGAGAGGGAGGAAACTACAGAAATAGGGAGTATACAATATGGAGAATATACAAGAGGATTGTAGCTAATAAGCACTACATTTACTGTCTATTCTCACCCTGTTATGCAGAATTTACGGACAGAATTATGAAAAGGAATATAAAAACTAGATGAAATGTTGCTCCTAACGAAGGGATTCAAAGCCCGAAACGTGTAGAGCTCACTGTTATTTGGATGAATTATGTATTATATTGAGATATGTGCCATGGACAATATGAATGAAATATTGTACTAAGACCATAATAGATGTGAAAGCTTGTGATTACAATTCTTATGAACAATTTGCAATTTGGTCTATGAAATCTTTTGGGTATGAATAAGACAAGTGGATATTCCACTTTCACAAATTGCCAGCTACACTGATACTAGTACTCTTTGAATATTGTTTATTTCATTAAAAAACCTAGAGTGTGTATGGAACGCGAGTGTTCCACAGATCGTGGACACCGTTGCTCTTTGTTTTGATTTGGGGCAATGCCAGCTTCTCCAGGAAGGGGGTGATGGAGATAGGAGAGTAGTTGGCAGGGGAGGCAGTGTCTGCTGAAGGTTTTTTCAGGAGTGGGCGCACAAAGGAGTGCTTAAGGGAGGGGGAGAAAGAGCCAGTGACAAAAGAGTGATTGCAGAAATCTCGAGTGCGGCGGCAAGGGAGCCAATGTTATTGTTGATGGTCCTGGATGAGCATGGGGAGACCTGTTTAGAAGAGAGCTTCGTGGAGCGGACAACTCTGGTAACTTATTCCGGTGTGACGGTGAGGAGGATGGTGAGGGGCCAAGAGTGGCGGGAAGGTGGTGTGAAGCGGAAATGCATTGGATGGACAGGGCCTCCTTGTCCTGTAGTCCTTTTCATTTGTGTTCTGTATTGTTTTCTGCCCAAGAGTCCATGTGGGACTCCTGGCAGTGCAGCTCTTCCTATTTTTGGTTTGGTGTACAGACCCCTGGGATACCCCTTTGGCACCCTTGGGTGGGAGTACAGCCCTGTGCCCCTAGTGTATGTTTTTGGGCACCTGTGTATTATGTTATGTTAAGTTAATTAGACTTATAACGCGCCAATGCCCACGGGCATCCAGGTGCCGATGCCCCACAGAGCAGGGTATGGGCTGGTGGCAGCTCCATGCTGAATTTGACAGGTGCTCTGAGTATCCTCCATTTTGGGATACCCAGGCCCTGCCATTGGAATCAGTTGATTCCTGACAGGAAACAAGATGGCCCCTGTGGCCTCTTGCTTTCTATTGCCTGTTACCTTGTTTTCCCAAAGGCCTGGGAAGCCCTGACTCTGTCCCTTCCCCCTGACTGGATGTTGGGTGGAAGTCCCTTATATGGTAGTGTTGTGAAGTCCAGGCCAAACTGGCTGGAGCCTTCCCGGTGACTGTATGTTGTGGGTACGCCCTGTGGGTGGGACCTGGATGAATGGAGTGTGTGACCAATATGCACTTCTTGTTGTGGATGTCTGGTTTTTAGTATGAAACACAATGACTGAGACATCCCTGCCCAAAACTGGTATGAATGCAGTGGGTAGTGTTGAATGGCTGTGTACATGTCGCAATACAGATTCCTTGTTGTAAGTGTCTGAGAGGGAGGAGAATGGCCTGAATGCACTGTATGCCTGATTGGCTGACTGGCTGCTGAATGCCCTTCTGAGTGATTGGTTGCCTGAGTATGACCCAGCAGAATGAATTGGAGATCAACTAGTATATCTGGGGGCCTCTCACTGCTAGAATTTGTTCAGAAGCTGGAGTTGAAACTGACATTGAAACTGAAGCTGAATCTCAAAGCCGAGCCTGCAGAAGAAGATTGATTGCTGTCTCCATTCGCCAAAATCTGAAAGTTGCGAGTCATCGAGACTGATCCAAGAGAGGACCTGGTTAGGCGCCCTCTTCCCATGCTCCGAGGGACCATCGAGCACAGCTAATCTTCGCCGAAGCTCCCTGCAAATCAGACCCTGGAGAGGCTGCTGACCAGAGACGAGGACCGCCGAGAAGAACGAAGATGAGCACCGGACATTCTGTCCACCATCGTCGACGAGCGTTCGCAGGTTTGCTATAACCGCTGGAGGGCCGTCAAAGCTGTGTTGCCCAGAAGCGGGGACCGCTTGACGCCGCGCCATCGACGACCAGAGCCACACGCTCCTTTACCCAAGACTTTTGATTCACAGTTGCGCTCGTCCGCACTGCCGCCTGCCTTATCCCGCCAGAGAAGGTCAGACCGTCGACGTGCCGATGAGCATCCGCCGGTGGGTTTCCCGCCACCCAAAGACCGTAGAGACACCACACGTCTCGACGCCCTTGCTGGGCCACAGTTCTTCACAAACTCTTTGCGGTCCTGAACTATCGACATCGAGGTGCCCTGCACGCCTCTTCCTTGCAGGACATCTTCGTTTCATCGTCGACTGGACCGAAGTTGCCGCCTCGATGCCTAGTTCACTTTCTTCGAGGGATCTCGACAGTCCATGGCTCCTGCTTTAAAGGGAGCTGCTCAAGAAGGATCCGTCGATGACTCGTCGTCGAACTCTGCTATTCCCGGTACATTGGGGTGGTAGAAACATTATAGAAGGAAAATAAGACAAAGGGACAATTTATGGACTGGGCTTGTGGTATATCTTTATTTTACAGGTTGCCCAGGTGGGGGCGGATCTCCACACAGAACTGTGTCTAGTGGTAGGGGCCAGTATTCTGCCAATTGTTCTAACCAACTGCTTTCCTCCTGTGTCTATTGTTGGCTACCTTTATTAATTGATTTGTGTGACATTTAACAAGAGTACAGTTGATGCACTTTAAAGGAATCTGATAATTGTGGTGCCACTTAGAACGGTATATATTTGCCATTGTAGATTTTAACTGAGCACAAAGTGAGTTATTGTGTAGATAACTTTGAACCTTTAATTATATAAAGACTGTGTTATAACTAATACAGTGTGTAGACATTCCTTTGTGGGTGGTTGGGGACTACACTGTACTTAAGAGCCAGCCTGCATCACCTCCTGAGAAGCTAGGCTTTGATTGCTCATCCATTGCTACCGTAATAGAGAATCTTGGCTGAGGTCCTCTGTGCCTTGCCTCTACCAAATAGAGAGCAGAAGTACAGACACCTCTCTCCAGTCTTTACACTGATGGCAGCGGTGGGATGCTTATGGTTTTAAGAAGCAGTGTATAACCGTGCCACTTACAAAATATCTGCACTTGGTTAAATTGAGGTTTAGTTGTGTACAAGAGAATTGCATTACAATCAATCGAGTCTATTGCAAATGGTAAATTGACTAGGATGAGCTTAGATGTTGTCCAGAGTGCTTGTGAAGCCAGGGAGTTGGACTTTGAAGATAAGTCTAGGGCTGAGCTGATAGCTGCCCTGGTGGACTACCAGACCGATGGTGAAACTCTTGAAGGGGGGGATGCAACCAATGAGGACTCTGGCCCTGGGGTTGTTGCTTGCTGAATCTGATTCTGGGAATGCCACCATTCCTGCTGCCTCTGTTCCAAACTCCAGCACTGCTCTTCAGGGGGAAGCCCTGGAGATTGAACTTTTAAAATTGGAGCTACAACGGGAACAGTTAGCCTTTCAATACAAAAAGTTGGAAACAGAAGCTGAGTTAAAGAAGGAGTTGGCACAACAAGTAGCGCTCAAAGATAGGGACACTGAGCACCAGAGAATCCAGCTAGAGAAAGCTAGAGTATAGACTTCAGCTAAACCAGTTGAGAGTGTCAGGACCCCAGCCACCAAGTTTATGAAAGATTTGGTTGGTGTGTTTGTGGAGGGTTCTGATATCCTCCAATGGATTGAAGCATTTGAGATGCCTTGTGCAATTCATGATGTTGATAAGAGAGATTGGGCTAAGTGTTTGTTAAGCAGAGTGCCTCAGACTGGATATGACTGTATTTTGAAACTGAGAGTGGAAGAAAGGGGTCAGTATGAGTGCATGAAGTCTGCTTTGATTGCCAAGTTTGGCAAGACACCTACCCAATACCTTAAAAGGTTCAGGGATTTTAAGAAAAGGGAGAATGTGTCTTGGGTTGACTGGGTGAGTGCTGCACATATGAACATGATGGGGTGGATTGATGGATACGAGGTGAAAACTTTTATTGAATTCTCCCACCTTTTGTTTTTTTGAGCATTTTTCTGAAGCCTGTTCACCAGAGCTGCGTCAGTATGTTGCTGACCAGAACATTTTGTATCCCTTTAAGCTGGCCAGGCTAGCTGACAAGCTGGTCTTCCACCGAGTGTCCCCTATTGACTCCAGTGGGAAGGACAAAGAAAAAGGGACCTCTCAGAAATCTGAGGAGTCCCAAAAGCAATCACAGTCGGGTAAACCAAACCCTTCCTCTCCTAAAACCCAAAAATCTAGTGGGGATAAGTCCTCTGTGGGTGGGAATAAAAATAGTGGTCCACCTGCTGCAAAGCAGGCTCCCAGTGGTTCCAGTACCGTACCCCACATTCCTGCCACTTGTTGGGACTGTGGGGCTCTGAATCACAAGAAGGGTGACCCCAAGTGTAAAGGTAAGGCACTTGGAGTCCAGGCTGTCAGCCTGACCTACCCTTACCCCATGTCTGAGGTGGAGGCCACTGTCCTCCCCTACACTACAGGGATCGCATTTGGTGCTCCCATATAGATTTCCCTAGTGTCCCTTTGGGCCTGGGACCAATACGCAGAAGTACTGGTGACAATCCCACAGTACACCCGTAGGTTTTTGAGAAGTGTCCTCTTGAATGGCCAGCCTTCTACTGGTTTGAGACACACTGGGGCAAGCATGACAGTGGTGGACAGGACCCTGCTCAAGCCAGAGGACTATGTAGGTGCTCCTCTGAGAACCACGAGGTTAGCTGGTGGGCCTCCAAAATTATCGCCTGTAGCCTTAGTCACGCTCATGATTGGAGACAAGACAGCAAAGCTTCTTGTCTTGGTTCAGGACAATGTCCCTGCTAACATTCTGTTAGGAAATGTTCTAGTGGAGTTGGGGTTGATCTTGGGTGGTCTTCCCATGACTGCTGCTGCGGTCACTAGGTCACAGGTGACACCGGGTCTGGCTGTGAGTCAGGTACCCGAGCCAAAGGCGAGGCCTAAGGCAAGAAGATGAAAGAACAAGAAGGCCACCTCTGTGAAGGGGGCTCCTTCTCTTCCTACTGTTCCTACAGCGCCCATTGGGATCCATGTTCCGGACAGGCTGGGTCCAGTGGAAAACCCGAAACCTGAGGGAGGAGAGGTAGAAGACCCTCCTGCAGGAGAGGTTCTCAACCCAGAGGACCACCCCCACCTTCAATGCCTGTTGGCTGAAGGGGGACCCTCCCGGGAGGACTTCTGTAAGGGACAGAGAGAGTGTCACTCCCTCAAGGGTCTGAGGAAACACAGGCCCTGCCCCAGGCACAGGGAGAAGTGCCTAGGACATTCTGGATCTATTGGGAGGGTGAGCTTCTTGTTAGCGAGCCCACTAAGCTTGAACCTGGTGCCCTCAAGAGGTTGGTGGTAGCCCAGGTTTACAGGCCCTTCCTGCTGCAGTTGGCGCATGAGGTGCCCTTAGCTGGTCAAGAAGACTAAGCAGAGGCTCCCTGCCCATTTCTACTGGCCTCGGATGGGAGTAGAAGTGGAGTCCTACTGCAGGACCTGCCCAACTTGTCAGTTATCTGGCAAGACTGGAGGCCGTTTCATTGCCCCACTACAACCATTGCCAGTGGTTGGCATACTGTTTGAGAGGGTGGGCTTCGACATTGTCGGTCCCCTTGACCCTCCCACTTCAGGTGGACATCGGTTCATCCTGGTCTTGGTTGATCATGCCACCAGGTACCCTGAGGCTATACCCCTTCGGACTGTTACTGCCAAGGTGGTTGCCAGGGCTCTCCTGGGCATTTTTACCCATGTTGGATTCCCTACAGAGGTTGTCTCTGACAGAGGATCCAACTTCATGTCTAGTTACATGAAAATCATGTGGAAAGAGTGCAGGGTAACCTACAAGTTCTCCACCTCTTACCATCCCTAGACCAATGGTCTGGTTGAGAGATTTAATAAAACTGTCAAGGGCATGCTAGGCACTTTGGAAGAGCCCTTAAGGGGGAAATGGGATCTCCTCCTGCCATGCCTGCTGCTTGCTTACAGAGAGGTACCTCAAGAGGATGTTGGTTTCAGCCCCTTTGAGTTACTCTTTGGACATCCCGTGAGGGGGCCCCTTGCCTTGATCAGAGAAGGTTTGAAAGCCACCCCTTCAGGTCCCACCAAGCAAGTGGGGGACTATGTGTTAGGCCTCAGACGGAGGGTGACACAGATGATGGGTCAGGCAACAGCGAATCTCAAGGCCAGCCAGGAATTGAACAATTACTGGCATGACCTTAAAGCCTCACAACTGGATTGGACTCCGGGACAGGTAATCCTTGTGACGGAGCCTACCATGCCTCAAGCTTGGCAGACAAGTGGACTGGACCCTTCAGGATCATCTCCAAGATGGGTGAAGTCAATTATCTGGTTGACCTGGGAGTACCTGGGGTAGCCCCTCAGGTATTCCATTTTAACAGGCTCAAGCCTTTCCACAGGCGAGCAGAAGTCTCATGTCTCTTACTAGCTTCAGAGCAAGAAGAGGATGAGAGTGAGCCCCTTCCTGATTTGCTGCATAGCAACCCTCAGGATGGCTCAGTGGAGGGAGTACATCTCTCTCCAGATTTGACAACAGAGCAGTAGAGACCCTGCAGGACTTTGCTCTGGCAGTATGCCTCTCTGTTTTCACTGACACCAGGCCTTTCACCGTGGTGTAGGCACGAAATTGACACTGGTGACAGTGTGCCTGTCAAAAGCAGGTGCTACTGTATGTCAGATACCGTTAAGAACCGCATCCAGGCTGAGGTCACCAAGATGTTGGATCTGGGTGTTATTGAACCCTCAACCAGTCCCTGGTCCAGTCCTGTGGTCCTTGTTCCCAAGGCAAGTTCCCAGGCAGGTACCAAAGATTTGCGGTTCTGGGTGGACTACCAAGGAGTCAATAACGTCACCAAAACTGACGCGCACCCATTGCCCAGGGCTGATGAGCTCGTGGACACCATAGGTGCTGCCAAATTTGTGAGCACCTTCGACCTTACCTCAGGCTATCGGCGAATAGCTCTGACGGACCATGCCAAGGAAAAGACGGCATTCTCAACACCTGAGGGACTCTACCAGTTTAGAGTCGTGTCTTTTGGGTTGAGGAATGCCCCTGCCACCTTCCAGAGATTGGTCAATCATGCACTCAGTGGGCTGGAGGCCTTTTGTGTGGCCTTCTTAGACGACATTGCCGTCTACAGTTCCACCTGGGAAGAGCATTTGAAACATCTGGATAAGGTGTTGCAGGCCTTGAAAAGGGCTAACCTCACTATCATGGCCACCAAGTGCCAGATAGCACAGGGGAAAGTCACGTACCTTGGTCATGAGGTAGGAGGGGGTCAAATTCAACCTCTCCCCAGTAAAGTACAGGATATACTTGATTGGGAGACTCCCACTACTCAATCCCAGGTAAGAGCCGTTTTGGGCCTCACTGGGTATTATCGCAATTTCATGGTGGACTATGGAACCATAGCTGTACCTCTGACAGCTCTGACTTGACCCAAACAACCTAGGAAGGTTAATTGGACTGAAGACTGTCAGAGGGTCTTTGATGGCTTGAAAGAAAGTCTGTGTAGGGCACCGGTGTTGTGTGCGCCTGACTATAGCAGACCATTTATCGTCCAGACAGATGCCGTCGACACCGGAATTGGAGCTTTCTTGTCCCAGTTAGATGACAAAGGGAGAGAACATCCGATCATATTCATCAGTAGACCACTCAAGGGTAGAGAACTTAGGTGGGCTACTGTTGAAAAGGAATGTTTTAGCATTGTTTGTAGCCTTAGGCGTTTTAGGCCCTACCTGTTATGAAAGTCCCCGGTTTGTCGTTCAGCCGTACTTCTCGCTTTCCAGTATCTCCGTTATGGCAACGCTGGAGGTTGCCATGGAGACGTGGACTCTCGGCTTCCCGAGTGCATGGTGATCACATGACATGGCAGTCATGCTTACGGCGGAATGGACTCCGCCCACACGCACATAGGAGACGTTTAAATACAGTTGCCAGTACTTGAAACGCTGCTTCTAATTAGCGTTATATTGCCACTAAACTTTTTCAGATTCCGATCTACTCCGACCTTGGAACATCCCTCGACTTCCCTATTTGTCTACTCCCTTGGATTTGTTGACCCGAGCAGTTTGGCAGCTGTTCCAGCGTTCTTTGTTACTGCTGCCTCTGAAAGACGCTAGTGTTCCCTTCTAGAACTCGCTTCCCTCCGTTCCTCCGGCAGCCGTGGGCGGCAGTGTACTCGCGCTGCCACTATACACGCGATCCACTCTTCACTGCTCGCAAGCTTCTGTTTTCATTTGACCTTTCCACGGAACAGCTCTTTTGCGTTCTCTTCCGCATTTGTGGCGAGTACGATCCTTCCTAAAATGGTGCGCCTCTCACCTATTCCTGTCATCAGTTGGTGTTTCTGAACTGTAGACTAATTAACTGTTTTACTTCCTACTACTATCTTGATCATAATTGATATTGCTCCTTGGAACCTGTTTGTATTATTGGGACTACCTCAATTCTGGGACACTTTGAACAATAACATCATGGCAACTACAGTGCACTTCAGAACGCTATCCCGAATCAGTGCACCATCCCGAATCTAGTTGCGACCCTCGTGCCGTTCGGGGTAGCTCCCTGTACCAACTACCTGTTTATTTTTTCCTGCCGTTGCTTATTCTAATCTCTGCCAACTTACTGATTGGGTAAGCCTTTTGCTAATATATATTGTATTCCTTGGGTATAGGTAGGAATACTGGGTTAAACCTATCCTTTTCTTTCTTCCCAGTCATTCTTGGTCCCAGACAGCACCCTTAGATACCATACAGCCCTACCAAGTTTCTTTCAGGTACTTCTTTTGTCTTGGTTAAACCGATGCAGTTGTTTTCTCCATCAATTACGCTATAACTGTGCTTTGTTTATTTCCTACAGCCTTGGTGTGGGTATCCCCGCTCTTTTGGGTAACCAATTCCTCTGATTGTATTCTTTAACAACAAAGGGGTGTGTTGCTTTAAAGAGTTCCTCAGGTTGAGGAAGTCTCGTTCTGGAACATACCTCAACGGTACAATCCCAGCTTAGACTGAACACTTACCAGAGCAGCTCCCTCTCCTCTAGTGTCCTAAGGTTGAGCAACGCCTGACCTGTTCAACTACTGGTGAGTAACACTACCTTACGGGGCCACCGTATTGTGGCCAATGTTGGATTTGACTTTTATGGACTTCATTCATTCACGGCGCGTCACCCTTTCTCAACTCTCATGCTGGACTTCCTTTGCATCTTGTACTCATGGTGGCCCTGAATCATGCTGTTCCCATCTTCATCTTGTATACTGGCTGGCAACATTATGTGTTACTACTGACTTCTGCAATTGTATTCACTCTCCCCTTTTACTTCTCCACTCTTTTGACTGATAACTCTCTGTTCTCTCCTCCTTTCCCTTCTCCTATTTCCTATCCCCTCCCCTTACTTTCTTCAATGCACTTACTCTATCAGAATTGTCCCTGGACCTAGTATGATAGCAACCTCGTCTGTTTCTTCCCCCATGCCCTTACTGTTTTTTTCCTCCCCACCTCCCCTCCAGCACTATCTGAAATGTCATCAGGCCTAGTATGATAGTCGCTTGTTTTGTTCCTCCCCTACCTTTCTGCACCCTCTCCTCTTGTTTTTCTCCGGCTCTACCAGAAATGTGGTCAGGCCTAGTACGGTAGTCGCCTGTCTGTTTCCATTTCCTTCCCACTCTCCCCCTCCCTTCCTTATCTATGTCTTAGCTCTTGCACTATCTGAAATGTCGTCAGGCCGAGTATGATAGTTAATTTCACATCCTTACTGTTCATAGCCTGTAAGAATATCATTGTATTTTCCATTGTTCCCTCCCTTGTCATGAAGCGCTTTGAAACACATTGTGTATAGGTGCTAGATAAATAAACTATCATATCATACCTTCGAGGTCCAAACAGATCATAAGCCCCTGAAGTGGCTTATGCAGATGAAGGGTGAGAACCCGAAACAGCTCAGGTGGTCCATTAGCCTGCAAGGGCTAGACTTCACCATAGAGCATAGAGCAGGGAAGAGTCACGATAATGCAGATGGCCTTTCCAGAAGGTATGTTGACCGAGGGTGTCTATCTCGTGGGAGATTAGGCACTCTAACCTCAGTCTGGGGGTGGGGCGACTGTGATGCTGGAAATGCATTGGAGGGACAGGGCTTCCCTGTCCTTGTCCTGTAGTCCTTTTTTATTTGTGTGCTGTATTGTTTTCTGCCAACAAGTCCATGTGGGACTCCTGGCAGTGTAGCTCCTTCTGTTTGTGGTTTGGTGTACAGACCCATGGGATACCCTTGTGGCACCCATTGGTGGGGGTACAACCCTGTGCCCCTAGTGTATGTTTGTGGGCACCTGTGTGTGGCACACAGAGCAGGGTATGGGCTGGTAGCAGCTCCATGCTGAATTTGACAGGTGCTCTGAGTATCCTCCATTTTGGGATACCCAGGCCCTGCCATTGGAATCAGTTGATTCCTGATAGGAAACAAGATGGCCCCTGTGGCCTCTTGCTTTCTATTGCCTGTTACCTTGTTTTCCCAAAGACCTGGGAAGCCCTGACTCTGTCCCTTCCCCCTGACTGGCTGTTGGGTGGAAGTCCCTTATATGGTAGTGTTGTGAAGTCCAGGCCAAACTGGCTGGAGCCTTCCCGGTGACTGTATGTTGTGGGTACGCCCTGTGGGTGGGACCTGGGTGAATGAAGTGTGTGACCAATATGCACTTCTTGTTGTGGATGTCTGGTTTCTAGTATGACACACAATGACTGAGACAGCCCTGCACGAAACTGGTATGAATGCAGTGGGTAGTGTTGAATGGCTGTGTATTTGTCCCAATACACATTCCTTGTTGTGAGTGTCTGAGAGGGAGGACAATGGCCTGAATGCACTGTATGCCTGATTGGCTGACTGACTGCTGAATGCCCTTCTGAGTGGTTGGTTGCCTGAGTCGGACCAAGCAGAATGAATGGGAGATCAACTAGTATATCTGGGGGCCTCTCACTGCTACAATTTGTTCAGAAGCTGGAGTTGAAACTGACATTGAAACTGAAGCTTAATCTCGAAGCTGAGCCTGAAGAAGAAGTTTGACTGCTGTCTCCCTTCAACGATATTCGGAAGCCGCTGAGCAGTCGAGACTGATCCAAGAGAGGACCTGGTTAGATGCCCTCTTCCCGTGCTCCGAGGGACTATCGAGCACCGTTAACCTTCGGCCAAGCTCCCTGGAAGTCAGACCCTCGGCAGGCTGCCGACCGGAGACCGGGACCGCCGAGGAGAAAGAAGATAAGCACCGGACATTCCGTCCAGCTACGTTGACCAGGGTTCGCAGGTTTGCTATAACTGCTGGAGGCCCGTCGAAGCCGTGTTGCCCAGAAGCGGGGACCGCTTGAAGCCGTGCCATTGACGAACAGAGCTGCATGCTCCTTTGCCTAAGACTTTTGATTCACGGATGCGCACGTCTGCACCGTTGCCTGCCTTATCCCGCCGGAGAAGGCCAGGCCGTCGACGCACAGAGGAGCATCCGCCGGTGGGTTTCACACCTCCCAAAGACCGTAGAGAGGCCGGACGACTCGACGCCCTTGCTGGGCCACAGTTCTTCACAAACCCTTTGCGGTCCGGAACTATTGACTTTGAGGTGCCCCGCACGCCTCTTCCTTGCAGGACATCTTCGTTCCGTCATTGACGAGCACCGCTGGGACCGAATCTACCGCCTCGACGCCGGGTTCACTTTCTTCGAGGGATCTAGACGATCCATGAATCCTGCTTTAAAGGGAGCCGCTCAAGAAGGATCCGTCGACGACTCGTCAAACTCTGCTATTCCAGGTACATTGGGGTGGTAGAAACATTATAGAAGGAAAATAAGACAAAGGGAACAGTATATGGACTGGGCTTGTGGTATCTCTTTTTTACAGGTTGCCCCGGTGGGGGGGGGGATCTCCAAACAGAACTGTGTCCAGTGGTAGTGGCCAGTATTCTGCTAATTGTTCTAACCAACTGCTTTTCTCCTATGTCTATTGTTGGCTACCTTTATTAATTTATTTGTGTGACATTTAACCAGGGTACAGTTGATGCACTTTAATGTAATCTGATGATAATTGTGGTACCAGTTAGAACATTATATATTTGACATTGTAGATTAACTGAGCGCAAAGTGAGTTATTGTGATTTTGTATATAACTTTGAACCTTTCATTATATAAAGGCTGTGTTTAACTAATACAGTGTGTAGACATTCCTATCGCACTTGAGAAAACTTGAAGGGCATGGAGTGACGGTGTACAGTGATTCTGCCTTTGTGACGCCAACCGTACACGCAGAAATGTCACATTGGAAGAGGAGGGGCTATCTCCGTGCGGACGGCTCTCTGGTGCAGCATGCGTCCTTATTGGATAGACTCATTAGGCACTACAACTCCCAGGGGCCATAGCGCTCGTTAAATGTGCAGTGCATACTAAATTTCTTGCGGGAATGAAGCCGCTGATATAAAAGGCAAAAGAGTTGCATGTTCTCTGAAAATTTTGAGTTTTGATACTGAAGATATTAAAGAAAATTTGACTACAAACATGTTGGAAGGGTTTAATATGATGTTAATATCCCAGTTAATGGACATTCAGGGAAGTACATCACAGGAAGAGCAAGAACTGTTGAAGCAAAGGGGGTGTTCTTTATCCCCCACAGAAGCTTTATGATGACAGGAAAGCAATGGAAAGTCCATGATGCCATTAACTTTATTATAAATCACGCTTGAACAGCTGCTTTAACCTGCGCATGTAACTAGAGAATATCTTGCTGCCGATATTGCATTAGACTGGTTCATTCCTAATGTGTTGGAACACATTGCACTGTTTATGGTGAACTGCATCGTATGTCAAATGTTTACAGCTGGGTATACACTGAGAACAATTAGAGGAGTAATACCTCGACCGCATGGTCAGTTTCAGCATTTACATATCGACTATGTCAATATGCTGCAGACATGTAATGGATATTGGTATCCATTAGTGGTGGTGTGCCCCTTCTCTAGGTGGATCGAAGTGGGTCCATGTGCACACCCTGATGCCACTTGCACAGCAAAGTTTTTAGTACGCAAAATTTTCCCAAGGTTGTGTATGTCTGAAGCACTAACATATGATAATGGGCTGCATTTTGTCAGTGAGCTATTCAAACAAATAGGGCTTTTATTAAGTATAAAGCACAAGTTCTCTTCTGCTTATCACCCACAAATGAATGAATATGTGAGAGACTCTATGGTCTTCTCAAAGAGAGGATTGCCAAAATTAAATTGACTTTGAAAAAGGGATGGCTGTGTTTCCTACCCCTAGCTTTATATGCCCTTCGGAATCAAACATGTTCGGACCATTACCTCACCCGCACTAGCTAGTAACAGGTTGTTGAATGAGAACGCTCCTTACACCTCCATCTAGGATCAGGAGTGATGCCCAGTGTGTAGCCAAAACTTTAGTTGATGAGATGCACGATTATTTGACATGTATGGCTTCCAGTATTTCTTTCATTTCAGATCAAATGAAGCATCGGTGGGAAGGTCTAGGAACACGGAAGAAGATAATTTGGCGACCAATCCGAGTGAACTATTACCATAACCTAAGTTATATGTTGGGGGCCTGATGCTCTTCAGAAACTTCACCCGGAAGTGGCATGAGCCTGACTTTAATGGCCCATTCCTTGTTGGGAGGTTTCCCCTTCAGCTGTTGAGATGTCGGGAAGACGAACTTGGTTGCATCTGAGCAATGTGAAGATTTATAAAGGCTAGACCCTCCCTCCCACCCTTGCTGATCCAGAAGCAAGACCAGAAGAAGAACTTCTGCGTGTGCAGACTCGATCAATGACTAAAAAGGACATAAAGGAACAAGTGATCAAACACGTACTTTATTTGAACTGGAATGCAATAGACACTCCTTATATATTGTAGCAGAGAGTGCAAGGACATTCCAGAGTTTTTAAAATGAACTTTTAGAAAAATATTGATGCATCAGGATCATGCATAAACATCAGTTCTTGATCAGAAATTGGAAAAGAGGTCAATATCCAGATTCATTTTGTGAAGAATATCTGTTTTAAGTGATAGAAATACATGATACCTGCCAATAGGGACGTTCATTGGCTTGTGGTTGCTGTTTTTGTGTTCATACTTCAATCTTACACTGCTCTTTTTCAAAGAGACGATTATATTCACACTTTTTACAGGATCCTAAAAATGGTCCAGCGATAAGACTCCTCATTGCTATAATTGAACAAATTGTACATTTGCAAATGTAAGAAAAACTCAATTATTGTATTAAAAATGATTAACAAAGAAGTCGGCATGATTATAGAGAGAGAGCGAGAGTTCAGCAAGTAGTAAGATGGCACGAAAAATGGTTGCCCAGTTTTCTATGAATAATATATATTTGCATGATTGTTCTTGTTGTCTTTTTGTTCCTTGTCTTTCACAGTCTTTATCGTCTTAATGGTTCTCCCGAAAAAAAAGTTCCTATGATTCTCCCCACTATGAGTACGAATTATGACAATTTCCTTGATCTTTATGGATATGTTAGGAGACATAAAAGAGGTGCAGAGGAAGATAATGAAGGAATAAATACATATCTAGATAGTTCAGCTCACCTGGGGAACAACATGTGGTATCAATACATGAAAACGTGGGGGAAAGAGCATCGGATGTGAGTTGCTATGTCTGCTCTCTCATCCCCTATGCCATGAACACAGTAAGGACTTTCATTTCGAAGTAGGTTTTAGAACACAATGCAAAATGCCTCAGCCATCTTGCAGCATGTACTACTCAAGGACAGTTCCAAGGAAGTTGGGCAACCTTGCGATGGAGATCAGGATGGTCGTTTCCATACCAGGATGACTATATCAAGACAATACGAATGGAGAAGGAGCCTGGATGAACGGACAAAACGCTTGTGTATCCTGCTGCAGCACAGGATGAGGCAATCATTGAAGAAACAAAGGGAATGAACTGTCCTGATGTGACGGAAATAGCAGGATCGCCTGGATGTTGAGAACGAACTCAGCTGTTGCTCTATGGACAAGTGCATACCAAGAAGGGAGGGGAAGAAGGAATGATGTTCTGTGCAGCTCATCTGCTGAAAACAGAATATGTACAAGAAGTGCAGAAAGTGAATGATGGATGCTTAAAGTCATGGGCCAAGCATCCCATGTTACTGACATGGGTAGAAGACGAATCAGGCCCAGTAGTTGTAATTCCATTGGTTAATACGACAATATGTTTCCGAAGACATGGAAAGAACCATGTGGGATATAATACAGAATGCAAAACCCCAATTGACATTCCCACAACGGCAGAAGGGACAGCAGCTGTCCTTATGGATCGATATTGGGCTTGCCGATCTAGAGCCTATATGAAGTTGCCCAAGGACTGCGTGGCAGTGTGTTCCCTGGTGCTCATCCATGTTCCAGCTTTAGTGATTTCTCAGAGTGATCTAAACATTGGTGAATTTCCAAAAGTGGATGGCCTTTGAGAAAAAGATCACTTGAACTCCTACAGATGAAAAGAGAACTTTACTTCTCAGCCAAGTCAATAACTGCGTATGAAACTATTCCTGAAGAGCACAAGTTATTCAGCAAGACTGCTATGATTATGACAGCTATATTCATGCCTGGAATTCAAACAGTGGCGAACGCCAAATGGTTGCAAATCACTAGATGGAAGCTCCTGCAGACAATCAATGCTACCAAAAGGGATTCAACATCATTAAAGAAGAGCTGAGAGCCATACGATTGATGACCCTCCAGAATATATATGTCCTTGATATGATCACAGCGATAGAAGGAGGAGTTTGTGCCAAAATCGTGCCATCCTGTTGCACATTCATACCTTCTCATGATGGCCAGAATGGGACCTTGGCAGAGAGACCTGCATACCAAGATGGAAGATTAGACGGAGGACATTGAAGATGACGGTTGGCTTACCTCCTTGTTTTCATGGATTCCTCTGTAGTTGGCAGATCTATTTAAGGTTCTTGGAGTAATACTGGTGCTAGTAATGTTTGGATTCTGTAAAGACAGGATGGTGATTGCCCAATGCAAGAAAGCGGAAAAGAAGGTAGTAGTAATGAAGATCATGATTGATGTAAAAAATGAACCAAACGCCAAAGGCTGACTGATGACACTATCAGAAATTACATAAAGGCTAGCATCGTAGCACCTGAGGGGACATAGTTTCTGTATCCAAAGAATCATAAGAAGTATGTGGGAAGATGGGTCTATTGTACCCCAAATGGTCAATGTAGCTACTTGATCTGGAGTGTAGATGAACATGCCAAATCAGCAGGCTCCATGAGGGGGTGATGAAGAAATGGACACCAAACAAACACTTCTTCAAGAGAAAACACCAGGATGAAAAAATACTCGAGGAGGTGGTCGGAGACTCGACCAGAGGGGAGAATGTAGATGAGCAGCTGTATACCTCTGGAGGAGACCCCGCCCCCTTTCTCCCATATGTTGGAGACATGAGACCGTGCTTGACACCAGCTTTTGTGCCAATATCTCAGCGTGTGTTTGAAAGAAGATGCTCCTTGAGACAACCCTACCAAAAGTATCCCCAAAGTGATGACAATCTAATGGAGGAACTCACTGAATGAATATGAGAAAGAGCAAAGAAAAGAAGTTAGTGACGTCACCAAAAGTATGTACGACGTCCTGTGATGCTGACTGAAGAGAATGTATGAATCGTAAAGAAACTAATGATGAAGTAAAGAATCAAATTAACTTTTAAATACAAAGAAGATTACTTGTGCACAAAGTTTTGCAGAGAATGAACCGCTCAATAAATGTACAGATGCTGAAACACAAGGTAGATTAAGTCATCATAGAAGCTGGCTATTCCTAGTGACTAGAAAGCTGGCGAAGCCGCCATTGTTTAGAAGCTGGACATCGGTATCATGAATTTAGTAAGCCAGGACCCATGAAGCAGTAAGGGAAAACTGTGTAGAAGCAAGAATAAGCAGAATTGTGGAGCTGCATGACGAGGTTGTCTGGCCTGGAGACACGACTGAAGCAGCCATGGTCCGCTATCTATTCTGGAAATGAGCAAACGTGCGGAGGATGAATTGTCCCTTGTTAAGGTGCAAAATAAGAAGACCAACAGTGCCAAGTTTCATTCATTTAGAGCATTTGAAACCTGCAAAATGGATACAATTGTGGTCATGTGAGCCAAGGATGAAAATAGAATTTGAACATGGAGTGCCAGACATGATAGTGAGTGCCTTCACTCCCGTACATTCTCAAGGACTTTTGCAAGGCCAAGTGCAAAGACAATCTTCATGGCAGAAGGCATGGGTAATGAGTGATGAGAGATGCTGGGCTAATTGGTTGGGGAGGTAGTGTCAAGCCCCATCTCCTTGCACCTGGTCTGGGCTTACATGCTGCTAAATGAACCGAATATTCCAAACATGGCACAAGCATGCCAACCAATTATCGTAGTCCATATAACGAAGGACCTTATAGTTTAAAGACCAATGAGAAACTGTCTATCTAATGTTTCTGAAGATTACATGTTTTAGAGGTAGACATATGTTGTCTACCTAATAGTGGGCAGCCAATCACAATCCTAGCTACTATAGAAAAGAATACTTAGATGTTCCCCTTAGCCAATCCCAACCCTTGATAGGTTTTTCATTATTGCCACGTAGTATGACGTCATCTCTGATGTATTTGTGTGTATAAAAGTCATAAATGTGTGTAAAGATCGCTGAGAGAGACCGAGCGTCTGTCCGTTGATGTTCGTTGTAAACTCCCTGTTTTATATAATTGTTAATTAAACAGTACTTTGCCATCTTCCTGAGTTGGTTACATTATTTGGATTTAGAGTTATTCTGTGTGATCCCATCCATTACATGCATGTTCCTAAAGGGCCCTAAGCTTACCTTGGATTTGAACTCCACTGATCACAACCAGGCAAGGCAGAGCTACGGTTAGGACATTGTGCCCGTTAAACCCTATGCAAGTGGGTAGGACTGTGTATGTGTGGCGAATCAATTTCCGGGGCACCAGTGGTCCAGGGATGAATATCGGTTTCTAAACCATCAGTCAGCCCCACACCTCCAGTACACCAGAAGGGATCTGAACAGATTGGAAACACAAGTGAATTATAAACTTCTTTGTCCAATTTTGGTAATGTGGATGGAACGGCAGGCTAATCTCTGCAAGGTCGTGCATCGTTGGTTAGTTGCAACACAGTGAAAATACAATTATTACCCAATGATAAAAGGGACTGTCCAGTTTAGGTTGTATAAAAATATCTAATTTATTATCACAACGGAACGGTTCTAGCACACTACAAAATTCAACTCACCCTGTAAAGGAATGCAGAGGACAGACAGTTTCAAAGAAGGAAAAGGGATGCATTCTGGATACGGACAGGAGGGTAGTAGGTAAAATAATGAATTGCAGTAGCTCAAGGATACTTGGTTTCAGCACAAACGGAACAATGGGTCGTGAAATGGAACTAGGGGCATTCGGAGAAAAGCCAGGGGGACAGAACCACAATGTACCTTGTGCTTGTATAAGTTCTTGGTGCTCAAGAGGGTCAAGTCAGTTTCCGAGTGCTTTGCAGCTTCTGCGACAGAGTTCAAGATGGGAGAGAGCTGCAGGTATCAGGTGGCAGGCAGTTCAGCGAGCGAGGCTGGACGAATGGCTGAAGACTGGCCTACATTGAGGCTCGAGGTCAGGAATCATCTTGGTGCTGGTTGGTGGGTCTGAACCACTGGTTGAGGCATTTGGATGGCGTGAGTGACTGTGGCGTAACAACAGTCAGCGGTGCAGTCGGTCGCAGCTCGAGGGGCTCGACTGACTCAAAAATGTCCTTTAAGGCAGAGCTGGTAGATGCTTGTCAATGCACTCCTCCTAGCATCTTCACTGAGCTTGTGTCGTTCTTTTGGGCAGACGGGCCACAGCTGAGGAGAGTGTTGCAGGCAACAGTGTTGTCCTTGGTTTGGTTCAGATACTCTGTGGCACTTCCCACCTAGGAAGCTTGCTGTACAGCCTAGCAGGGAATTCTCTGTGCTGGCTGAGTACCACTTCTGGAGCTCCTGTAGGGTCCTCTGGATTCAATATCTCCCTCTGTTCCCTGGGAGATGTTTGGGGGAGGAATTTTGCTTCCCTCTTTGGAAATTCTGGCCTTCCTTCACTGGTAAAAGCTGTAAGGAAAACTGTACCTTCAGCCAGGTTCCGATTAGTGCTTCTTGTAACTCTGTGTGAAGTCTTTATATGATCTGCCCAAAAGAAGGGTTTGACCCTCTTTTAAAGCCATATGGACCACAGTGATTGTTGTAGGATAAGCCTACCGTAATGAGCCAACCCTAGCTCCCCACTAACAATCTCCTGTGTGCATGAGATCATAACCAGAGTGCTTTGCAACAGAAAAAGTAAAGGGGTGAAACCGTGTAATACCAAGTCCCACCATCTTCCTGTCTGTTTTGGATGGAAGGGTCTCTCTGGTTAATTGAGCTCTCTGTGGTTCCTGATTAAAGAGGCAGGTCTCCCTTGGAGCTGCAGCGAGACCAGACATTCGGTTGCCGCCAAACCACATTCTCGTGCCTTTGGAATGGCAGACCCCTGCAGGGATGACTACTGTAAACAGCTGTCCCAGACATGAAAGGTCACTGCCCTTGATACTGAGAGGCAGGAGCTGGCTTCAGGTTGACACACTGCATATCAAAGGTTATTGGGGTTTTCCTGTCCTTTGTTAGTCCTGCGAACGGGCCACTCTGGGGCCTGTTTGAACTAATTCTGATTAGTATGCAAAGCTGCCACCAGCAGCAGAGCTTAAACAATGGGACAGGGCGGGTCCGTGGAGCCTTTGTTTAGTTAATTAGGCTGACCATGGCAGGAAGAAGGTTTTGTTTTGCCCTTCTGAGTTGCCTTGATGGTACTCTTGGCTGTCATATTCCAACTAAATACGACAGACGGGATGGTGCCTGTAGGATCTGTCCACCAGAGTACACTGGTCTATGTTGTGTGGTGACCATAGGAAAATGTGTGGTTGGCTTAGCCCCGCACATTTTCCAGACATGTATCTACCATTATTCAATTTAATTTAAAATTTCAAAAAAGCCCAGGCACGCGCGCCCCTGCCGTGTGGATGGTCGATTTCCTCACAGTATGTAAATTCACCCCCTTGCACCCACCCACTCTGTAGTAGAATTTTTCTGTGACATGAAATTTGCATTGTCCACGCAGACAGAAGCACACAGTTTGCAGGTCCAATCGACTGTTCATTTTAAATAAGCGGTTATTTTATACTGGCCATCCATATTGCCATATAGTTTTAATAATATACTATGAATGCTGGCACTGATACAGAGGTTTGGTGATGTTAGGCACGAATGGTATGTGCTGCAAAGCACATTAGACACTGAGAAGATTACCTTTGGATAAGCGCATCAAACAGTTGCTCTGTGCACATCAAAGGATTTGTGATGTACAAAGTAGCGGAACCATACATGTGGGCCATGCTTATTGCAGGAGCAGTGTTCCTTCTACACCTTCATACTCAGGAAATGTAACGTGTCTTAATAGATAGTAATCAGTTATTGAAGAAGATGGGTGTGAAATATGAGAAGAGGTGCCCCCTCCTCAAGTCACAAAGGAGTTTAGTTATCAAATCATTTTATAGAAGTCTGGGGTGACTAGCAATATGGCTGGGCATGCTGTATTCCTTATAATACTTGGCCGTATACTGTCCTCCCAGTAATACAGGACCTTTTGCTTCATGTGTTGGACGATATCTTCCAGTTCCTGAGGCATGCCATCCATGTTGAATCTTTTTGTATTAAAAAAAACTCTCATGTGCAGCCATTCATGAGTTTCAGAAAAATAGTTTAAGCAGTTTAATAAAATGGATCTAAAAAGGTTTTTGTTTTGTGCTTTAAAATAATCGGCAACATGCAAATTCATCCTCTCGTGTGATACACTCCAGCAGTGCACAGGTTAAGCACACTTCCATAAACGGTTCCTGTTCAATTCATGGCTGTGCAGTGTCACACTGATCACCCATATGACGAAGTGCTGCAGTGGAAGCTGGAATTCTCCTCTACATTGTGATGTCACAACTGAAGCGCAATACCTAATTGTTAGGGGAGAATTCTCATACATGGGCTAATTCCCGCCACCTTAGAGACCCCCAGCAACTTTGCTGGATTTTGAGGACTTCATGTTTTTTACCTGGAGAGAGTGAGACCCTTTTTCCCACTCTCTGATGTATTTTAATGTGATTTTATACACTGTTTCTCTTTTGGTTGTGGAGTCTAACAAACTCCATAGGCATCAGCTTTTACAATTATGTCACACATCACCTTCAGTGCAGTGCTACAGGGAAGTCTTCCAGATTTCCCAAGGTTTAAATACCTTCTCTGGGATCAACTACTGTTTCTCCGAGCAGTGAAGTGAAATTGACTTTACTTACATTGTAGCTTTTTAGACCCAGCACAAACTATCTTACAATAGGGTGCTGGAGGGGTTACTTAGTTTCACCTGTGTCTAGATCCTCATGTAACATTTTTATGTTACCCTTTCCTCACTGAATGGCTGGTAGCAGTGGTTTCGTTTTGAACTACCACAGTTTGCATTTACCGCGGCTGTTCGCAGCCTCCGGTAAAGCAACAGTGGGAGCCATCTTTCACGAAATGGTCCCCGGTCTTCTTTTTTCGCCATGTCTTTGTGGAAAAGGTCTTTCTAGAGATTTTCTCTGCGTGCCAAACCAGGTTTGGTCTCTTTGTTCATTTCGCCTTTGGCGGGATTCAGGAGTGAAGCCTGCCTCTGGCTCCAGAGTGTCTGGGGTGGGCAGGAAGTGAGGGAGGTGCCTGAATATCCCTGTGCTTAGTCTCATAGCAGACCCAAATGCACTCTGTGGTGATTGGCTGGCTGACTGTATGGCAAGGACAGACACCCTCCTGGGTGAGTGACCGCTAGGCTGGAATGAATGGGAGAGAACTGAATAAAAGGTGAGTCTTTTGGCTTGGAAGGCAGAGTCAACCACTGGATGAAGGAACCGAAGAAGAGCTTCAAGAGGACGCCTGCTGCAACTCCTGGACCGTTGGTTTGCCCGGTGAAGCCCTGCTGCAGTGCCAACTTGCTAAATTCACATCGACAGAGAAGCCCCTGCAAGCACAACTTCTCCCTTTGAGTTGGTGGGACCAATCAACTCCAAAGTAAGCCACCTGGACATCCATCTCAGAGCTGGTTGAGAATTTCCCCAGAGTTGCTGCTGGAAACCATAGAGCCTGGGAGAGGAACACCAGATTGTGTGTGTTGCTTTTAAGCTGGCCTAGAGCTTTTGGAAGATCCTCCGGACTCCCAAGAAGCCGGACTTATCAAACCTGAGCCCCCTCAACAGAGTGCAGGACCCCAGAAGCAAGGGAAGCCCACCTCAACAGCCAGGAACCGTATTGTTGCTATTTGAGGTGGTCGCAAGGAGCTGAAACACGAAATGGCCACTGAAAGTGAAGTTGCAGGTTGCTAATTTTTGCCAGTCCCAGTGCATTGCAGGAGTCACCCGAAGTCCTCCCTCTTGTCCCCACGACTGAGGCCCAGGAACAGTGAGATCTGCAGAGCTGCACAGGAACAGGAGTCATCTGCTGCCTCTTTTCTTCATTGCTAAGGTTCTGTAAAAAGTCTGAGAGAACTTACCTCTTACTGTGGAAGTGCTTGTAAATTCCACAACTCACAAGTCTAATTAGCTTGTGGCCCTACATTTAATTCTAATTTTTATCAAAGACTCCTAAAAACTTGCGCAAAGATTTTTCCATTTATTATTTTATTTTGGATTTGTAGAGCGCACTGCAGCCCATAAGCATCGAGGCGCTATAAGGATACTTAAGAAGGCAGGCTTGTGGGTTACAATAAGCGGCCCAGGAAAAAAGCTTAAGACAGTTGCTTACAATGTCGGTTACAGAATACATTATTCTTACAATGTTGGTTACAGAATACATTTACAGAATACATTTACTTACCTGAAGTGCTTCATCCTATACAAGACTTTTGCCTATTGACTTTGGCTTATCCTATTGAATTGTATGACTCTTCTAAGAGGATCTGAAAGTATTTGCCCTGCTTAAGAATATTGGTGATCTCTTGTGTTCTAATAACCTTTGCCTCTTACCAGCTTTTAAGAGTGTTCTGAATGCCAACATTAAGATATTAATGTCCCCAGCACCCATGTTACTGAAGTCCTCTGTGGGTGTAGGTTGTCTGTGGGCCACCCCAAAAGGGTCTTGTCTGATTCAGAAACTCAGAGTGTACAGTATTGAAGTGTATTTGTGTGTTACTATTATATCGCTCCCTTCTAAAGAAGGCTTTATAACTGACTGATAAATTAATTATTGTTTGTGCAAGAAACCTTGAGTGTTAGAGTTTATTTGAATAAATAAAAATGTAACTGTGAATCTTTGTATAACTCCACTACTGCTCACATTTCCCCTCTTGAGATAAGCCTGGCTGCTCAACATGCTACCAGAACTGTGTAGTACAAGCTTATACCAAAGGTTGGGTTGCCTATACCTGTAGTCAGAGTTGTTTGTAGTGTTCCCAGAGTTTACTGCATTCAAACTTTGCCTAACACTGGTGGCAGGCGGTGAGGATATATTGTAGAGTTGTTACATTGGGAGTTTGCTTTGCTTTTGTTCAACTAAAAATCTTCACAAGACTAAGCTCCACTAGAAAAGCAATTGTAACATGCCAGATGTGGATAACTTCAGACCGGAAGCCCTGATCATTTTGACAGTAGAGCAACTGAAAGAAATGTGTAAAGTCAGGTCTCTCCATGTTAAAGGAAAGAAAAACGAACTAATTGCAAGATTGTTGAATAATCAAAGTCTGGGTAGTAGGCCTGTCACACCTACTACCCTAGGAAATGTGGAAAATGATAACGAGGATAATTCAGAGTCTAACACTAATATTGTTGAAGAGTCAGAAGAGTCGCGAGAAGAGAGCCCCTCTTTACCTCAACAGGCCCTTATGCCTCAACCTTTAGCCATATGAAGCCTACCAGGTCCAGTACTGAGTCCAGAATTTGTCTCTCTTGAAAAAATGAGACTTGAGTTAAAGTTTAAAAGATTACAAGTCCAAGCTGAAGCCAAACATCAGGATCTCAAACTAAGGGAAATGGAATTACAACATGCTCTTGAAATGAAGAAATTGTCTCTTGAAAATGTTTCTATCCCAGAGTCTTATAGGTCTTCCAGTCCTAAGAGACCTTGCATGCCTAAGGAAGCTGAGAGTATGTATGAGTTGAAACTTGATATTTTGGATCGATTGGGTGCTTTTGAATAGAACTATGGGATTCGGGGTTTCACAGGGAATCCGTTGATTCCTTGGCTCTTGCCTAGGCTCCCTCAGGTTGCAACTGATGCTGTAATGGAGGCGGGGGAACTTGAAAGATTGGAGTATGAAACTGTGAAGCTAGCTTTGATAGCTAAATTTGAGAAAACTCCTTCCCAGTACCTTAAGAGGTTTAGGTCCCTCAAAAAGACTGATGGGTACTCCTTGGGCTACCTGGGTGTGCAGATGTTTGAAAAACTTAGATGGTTGGGTTAAGTTTTACAGAGTTAACTCTTTAGAAGGAATGATAAATCTTGTTTTTGTTGGAATCTATTTTTGATGCCTGCTCTCCTGAGCTGAGACAGCACTTGGCTGACTCTAAAGAGATTGATCCCAATAAGCTAGCCAAAGCTGCTGACTTGTGGGTTGCTAACAGGGCTACTCACAAGGATTCTGGGGCCACCCATAAAAAGGCTGAGGGGAAGCAGCACAAGAAAGATGACAAAGAGAATTCTAAAACCTCCCCTCCAAAAGAGGGCCACAAACAAAAGAAGGGTAAGCCACATGGGAAACCGAATCAGTCTAGTGAAACCCCTGGTGCCAAACCAGAGAGAGGTCAGCCGAAGCCCCCATTTGTCAAAACATTTGGAAAATGTTATGCTTGTGGGTCAACTGACCATGTGAAAGGGGATCCCAGATGCAAGGGTAAACCTTTACGGATCCAGACTGCCTCCTTAGCCTTCAATCCTGAGGGAGAAGTACATATGGCAAGTGGAAACTTTCAACTATTGGCTGAAGACCCCATTGGAATCTCTGCCAGTGTTTCTTTAGTGTCCCTGGGTCTGTGGGAACAGCAGAGATTAGATGTGTATAACTCTTTACCAGATAACACAAAAGAATGGTATCCCTACAAAATATACCCACCAAAAACATCGCTGTATATATGGCCGTTTGTCTCGCCATAGGCGGTATGTTTGGGGAGGATATTTTGTGGGAGCGGGGGTTTCGGGGGTGTCCCCCGCACATTTTAAAATAATGCAGGGTTTACGGGGGTGTCCCCCGCAGGGTACATGGGTCAATATCGCCGCAAAAATATGGCGGTATTTTTGTATCACAATATTTTTGCTGGGATATTAACACATGGAGCCAAAAGAATACTACAAGGACAGTGTACTTGTAAATGGTCAGGAGACACATGCCATTAGAGACACTGGGGCCAGCTTCACAGTGGTGGATGAAACCTTTTTCAAACCTGAGGATGTTGCGAAGGCACCCAAAGGTCCCAGTAAGCTTGCTGGAGGCCCTATCCAGATGGTTCCAATACTACCAGCTCTCATCCAGTGCAACAATATTACTGTAAGAATACCTGTGAGTGTTCAGAGTGAGGTACCTGGGAGAGTCCTGTTGGGGAATTACTTAAAAACTCTTGGAGTTGTATCAAGCACCCCCAGGCCTCCCAGTAAAAGGAAGCAGCAGCAGGCTAGGAAGGCCAGAGAGCTTACTTTAAATGACTCTCAGTGGGTTGTTACAGAAGGACCTATAACACCCAGTTCTCAGGAAGAGCCAACTTCTATTTCCAAGAAGAAAGAGACAAAGGGGAAACCCAAGGTCTCAGGAAACAAGAAAGATAGCACTCCTGTGCATCAACCCAGGACATTCCCGAGAGGACAGTCCAAAGTCACACCTGTGACTACTCCACCAACTGAGGCCGAGTGTGAGATCCAACCAGGAGAGATTGAGTCAGCTACTGAGGACTCAGAGCTGGAAGACGGTCTTCCCCCTGTTGGCGATCTGGATCCTAAAGACCATCCTGAGCTGCAGTCTTTACTGTCAGAAGGTGGCCCCTGTAGAGCAGATTTCAGCAGAGGTCAAAGAGAGTGTCCTACTCTTGAAGGACTTCGCCAACAGACAGTTTCCCAGCTGGAAGGGCAAGAGCCAGGGAAGCACAGGTTGTACTGGGAAGATCGCCTCTTCTACAGTGAACCTATTGAGTCTAGCCCAGGAGGCTACAGAAGACTTGTAGTGCCCCAGGAGGTGAGACCTCAGTTTCTACTGTTAGCCCATGAGATTCCTTTGGCTGGTCACTTACGTTTTAAGAAGACCAAGGAAAGGATTTCTCTTTATTTCTATTGGCCTAAAATGGGTTCTGATGTAGATAAATTCTGTAGAAGCTGTCACACTTGTCAGATATCTGGCAAGAGTGGAGCCAAGAATGTGGCACCTTGGTGTGTCCCCCCCCCCCCTAATGGTAGAGTCCCTTTTGAGAGGGTAGGAATCAACATTGCTGGTCCCTTGGACCCTCCAACATCTTCAGGCAATCAATTTATATTGGTTGTGGTAGACCATGCTACCAAGTATCCTGAAGCAATACCTATGAGGACTGTCACAGCCCAGGCCATGGCTAAGGCCCTACTTGGTGTTTTTACCAGAGTAGATTTTCCTAAGGAGGTTATCTCTGACAGGGGATCACATTATATGTCCCACTACATGCAGGCCATGTGGAAAAACTGTGGAGTGACCTACAAGTTCTCAACAGCCTACCATCCCCAGACAAATGGATTGGTAGAGAGGTTTAATAGAACTTTGAAGAGCATGATAGGTGCTTTAGAAGAACTCTGTAGAAGAAAGTGGGACCTTCTACTGCCATACCTTGTCTTTGCTTATAGAGAAGTCCCCCAGGAAGGGGTTGGAATCAGTCCCTCTGAGCTTCTCTATGGTTATCTGGTTAGAGGTCCATTGGCCCTAATCATGGAGGGGTTGGAGAGTGTTCTTCCCACAAGCCAGTGAGAGTCACTGATTATGTGTTAGGTCTCCAAAGGTGAATGACACGCACGATGACAGAAGCTTCAGAAAACTTGAAAGCAGGTCAGGCTCTGGTGAAGCATTGGCATGACCAGAAGGCCAACATGGTTGAGTTTACTCAAGACCAGCTAATTCTAGTTATGGTACATACAAGGCAGAGGGCCTTACAGGACAAATGGATTGGACCCTTCAAGGTTGTGGTAAAACATGGAGAGGTCAATTATTTGGCGGACTTAGGCAATCCTAAGGAGGCCCCTTTGGTCTTTCACACCAACCGCCTAAAGGCCTATGTCTCTAGACGAAACCTGTGAGCTTTGCTTCTAGCCTCTGATCAGGAGAAGGAGGAGAGTGAGCCTCTAGCTGACCTCCTCATGGGGCAACCTTTAGATGGAAATATAGGAGTTAATCTCTCTTCTGATCTGACACTGGATCAACAGGAGGAGTGAAAAGCTTAATTAAATCAGTTTGCCCTCTGTTTTCACTCTCTCACCACCAGGCTTGACCCCTTGGGGCCAGCATGCGATTCTCACTGGTGACTGTTTACCTGTTAAAAGCAAAGGTTACAGAATGTCAGACCATGTAAGAACCCACCTAAAGGAAGAGGTCAATAAGATGCTTTATCTCGGGGTAATAGAGCCATCTACAAGTCCTTGGTCTAGTCCAGTTGTACTATTACCAAAGGCAGGATCCAAGGAGTTGAGATTCTGTGTGACCTATAGAGCCCTTAATACAGTCACCATGACTGATGCCCTTACCTAGGACAGATGAGATGGTGGACAAACTTGGTTCAGCCAAGTACCTCAGTACACTTGACCTTACCTCAGGCTGTTGGCAAATAGCTCTGACAGACCATGCCAAGGACAAAACTGCATTTTCAACCCCTGGAAGCCTCTACCAGTTTAAGGTCATGCCTTTTGAATTAAAGAATGCACCTGCTACATTCCAAAGGATGGTTAATCAAGTTCTGAATGAGATGGAGGACCTCTGCATGGCATACTTGGATGGCATTGCAGTGTTCAGCCCTACTTGGAAATAACATGTTGACCACTTAGGATATGTTTTGCAGGCTCTTGAGCAGGCCAATCTGACCATAAAGGCAAGTAAATGTCAATTGGTCAGAGTAATGTGGTCTACCTTGGACATGAGGTAGGAGGAGGTGAAATAAGGCCATTGCCTAGCAAAGTACAGGCTGTACAAGACTGGGCCACCCCCTACCACTCAAACCCAAGTGAGAGCCTTTCTAGGTCTCACAGGTTACTATAGGAACTTCATTGAGAACTAAAGGACCATAGCGTCTCCCTTGAATGTGATCTCCTCACCCAAATTCCCCAGAAGGTCAGGTGGAATGAGGAGTGCACTAAGGCATTTGAAGGACTTAAGCAAGCCCTTTGTCAAGCTCCAGTCTTAAGAGCTCCTGACTACAGGCAATCCTTTATTGTACAGACAGATACTTCCAATACAGGTATAGGTGCAGTTCTGAGTCAGCTGGATGAGAAAGGCAGGGAACACCCAATCAGCTTCATCAGTAGGAAGCTGAAGGACCCTGAAACAAAGTGGGACACCATAGAGAGAGAATGTTTTGCCATTGTGTGGTCTTTGAAGAAGTTTAGACCATACTTGTATGGATCTACTTTTGTGATTCAAACAGACCACCAACCTTGAGATGGTTAATGCAGATGAAGGGGGAGAATCCTAAGTTGTTAAAATGGTCAGTCAGCCTACAGGGGTTTGACCATAGAACACGGGTCAGGGTGTAATCACCAAAATGCTGATGGTCTCTCCAGAAAGTATGACCAACTGGGGTAAGGAGATTTATCCAGGAGTGGATTAAATCCTCCTGTCTCTTTGTCTGGGGAGGACGAGTGTTAGGGAGAATTCTCAGAAATGTGCCAATTCCCTCCACCTTAGAGACCCCCAGCAACTTTGATGGATTTTGAGGACATGATTTTATTTTTACCTGGAGAGAGTGAGACCCTTTTCCCCACTCTCTCATCTATTTTAATGTGATTTTCTACACTGTGTTTTTTTTGTTATGGTGTCTAACAAACTCCATAGGCATCATCTTTTACAATTGTGTCACAAAGCACATTCAGTGCAGTGACACAGGGAAGTCTTCCAGATTTCCCAAGGTTTAGATACCTTCTCTGGGATGAACTACTGTTTCCAAGAGCAGTGAAGTTAAATTGACTTTACTTACATTTTTAACTTCCTAGACCCAGCGCACACTATCTTACCATACAGTGCTGGAGAGGTTACTTAGTATCCCCTGTGTCTAGAAACTCATGTGACATCTTTGTTACCCTTTCCTCACTGAATGGCTGGTGGCAGTGGTTTCGTTTTGAGCTACCATGGTTTGCATTTACTGCAGCTGTTCGCAGCCTCCTGTAAAGAAACCGTGGGAGCCATCTTTTTGAAAATGGCACAGAGCCATCTTTGAGAAAATGGTCCCCGATCTTATTTTTTTCACCAAGTCTTTGTGGAAAGGTGCTTAGAGATTTTCTCTGCACGTCAAACCAGGTTTGGTCTCTTTGTTAATTTCGCCTTTGGCTGAGTTTCTGAGTGAAACCCGCCTCTGGCTCCAGAGTGTCTGGGGTAGGCAGGATGTGAGGGAGGTGCCCAAGACTCCCAGTGCGTAGTCTCATAAGAGACCCAAATGCACTCTCTGGTGATTGGCTGGCTGGCTGTCCGGCAAGGACAGCCACCCTGCTGGGTGAGTGACAGCTAGGCTGGAATGAATGTGAGAGAACTGAATAAAAGGTGAGGCTTTTGGCTTGGAAGACAGTCAACACTGGATGAAGGAACCGAAGAAGAGCTTGAAGAGGACGGCTGCTACAACTCCTGGACCGTTGGTTTGCCCATTGAGGCCCTGCTGCAGTGCCAACTAGCCAAGTTCACATTGACAGAGAAGCCCCTGCAAGGACAACTTCTTCCTTTGAGTTGGTGGGACCAATCAAAGTAAACCACCTGGACATCCATCTCGGAGCTGGTTGAATTTCCACAGAGTTGCTGCTGGAAATCGTAGCGCCAAGGAGAGGAAAACCCGATTGTGGGCATTGCTTTTAAGCTGGCCTAGAGCTTTTAGAAGATCCTCTGGACTCCAAAGAAGCAGGACTGACCAAGCCTGAGCCCCCTCAACAGAGTGCAGAACCCCAGAAGCAAGGGAAGCCCATCTCAACAGCCAGGAACCACGTTGTTGCTAATTGTGGTGGTCGCAAGGAGCTGAAACAGGAAACAGCCACTGAAAGTGAAGTTGCGGGTTGCCAGTTTTTGCCAGCCCCAGTGCATTGCAGGAGTCACCCGACGTCCTCCCTCTTGTCCCCACGACTGAGGCCCAAGAACAGTGAGATCTGCAGGAACTGCACAGGAGCAGGAGTCATCCGCTGCATCTTTTCTTCATTGCTAAGGTACTGTAAAAAGTCTGAGAGAACTTACCTCTTACTGTGGAAGTGCTTGTAACTTCTACAACTCACACGTCTAATCAGCTTGTGGCCCTAAATTTGATTCTTCTTTTTATCAAAGACTCCTAAGAACTTATACAAACATTTTTCCATTTACTTACCTGAAATGCTTTATCCTATACAAGACTTTTGCCTATTGACTTTGCCTTATCCTATTGAATTGTATGACCCTTCTAAGAGCATCTGCTTAAGAATATTGGTGATCTCTTGTGTTCTAATAACCTTTGCCTTTTACCAACTTTTAAGAGTGTTCTCAATGCCAACAGTAAGATATTAATGTCCCCAGCAACCTAGCTATTGAAGTCACCAGTGGGTGTAGATTGTGTCTGTGGGCCATCCCAAAAGGGTCTTTACTGATTTAGAAACTAAGAGTGTACAGTATTGAAGTGTATTTGTGTGTTACTATTATATTGCACCCTTCTAAAGAAGGCTTTATAACTGACTGATAAATAAATTAATAATTGTTTATGCAAGAAACCTTGAGTGTAAGAGTTTATTTGAATACCTGTAACTGTGAATCTTTGTGTAACTCCACTACTGCTCACATTTCCCCTCCTTGAGCTAAGCCTGGCTGCTCAACACGCTACCAAAACTATGTAGTACAACCTTATACCAAAGGTTGGGTTGCCTATACCTGTAGTTATAGTTGTTTGTAGTGTTCCCAGGGGGTACTGCAATCATACTTTGCCTAACACGGATTACAGAGCAGTAGTGATGTCATTCTCCCCTGAGCCTCCCACTCCCTCTCAGTCTGTGCTTGCAGACCCCCTTTAACCAACCCCCACCTTCCTTCTCTTCCTTTCCTATTTTCTCCCTTGATGAAGTCGCTAGACAAGTCCGATCTATGAAAGCCTCATCAAAACAGGTTCATCCCTGTTCCTCTAAAACCATCAAGGACCACATTGACACCCTCGCTCTGGCCCTTGCTGATTTTTGCAACCACTCGTTTGCCTCGGGATCCTTCCCCTCCCCTCTGAAGCACGCCCTTGTGCATCCTCTTCTCAAGAAACCCATAGCTGATCCTTCCTGTCCAGCTAACTAACGCCCAATTTCCATCACCCCCTTTCTGGGCAAACTCCTGGAAAAGCTGGCCATCTCTCAGCTTAACCTTCATTCAGATTCTGTTGGCTGTCTCCATGACCACCAGTCTGGCTTTAGAGCAGCCAGAAGCACGGAAACTGTTCTCCTGATTATCCGTAAAGATCTGCTCTCCAACCTTGACTCTAACATTCCCTCTGTCCTCATCCTACTTGATCTCTCTTCTGCCTTCGACACGGTCAACCACACCATCCTGCTGGACTGTCTCTGTAATAACCTGGGCATCACTGATTAGACTCTGGCCTGGCTGACCTCGTTCCTCTCTGATCGACCCGCCCAGGTCCAACTTGGATCCTTCCTATCATCTATCTTCCTCTCTACCTGTGGGGTTCCCCAGGGGTCTAACCTCTAACACCGGCTCTTCAACCATACCTGGCAACTCTCACCCATTGCATTGCCATTTTCTGCTCAAATTTCCAGTGCTACACTGATGACACTCAACTCATTTCCGGCTGCCCTCTGCCACCGCCTCTCCCTCTCTTATCTCTGACTGCCTAACTGCCATTCAAGATTGGTGTGCCGCCAATGATCTTTGTCTGAATGCCGCAGGACTAAGATCCTCCTCATCGGCACACCTTCACCATCCTTCTCCCTCACCCTCTGGCCGGCCTCCCTTGGCCCTCCTCCTACCACTACCTGCGAGGCTAAGAACCTCAGGGTCATCTTTGACTCCACACTTTCTTTCTTCGACCATATCTCTGAGGTCTCTGAAAAGTCAAACTTCCTATTGCACCTCCTGAGAGGTACTCTGCCTTTCCTCTCCTTCCCTCAGAAGCTCATTGTCTCCCAAACTCTGGTTCTCTCTAGGTTGGACTATTGTAATAGCCTCTTTCTAAATCTACCTGCCTCTAATCTCCGCCCTCTGCAATTTATCCAGAACAGGACTCCGATACTTGTCCTTGGCCTCAAGCCCTGGGTTCTTCTCTCCAGCCCTGAAATCTCTCCATTGGCTCCCAGTGGATGCAAGGATTAAATTCAAAACCCTCTGCATTGTCCACAAGGCTTTCTGGGGCCTGGGTCCAAAATACCTTCAGCTATCCCTCCGCAAATACCTCCCCTCTCGGGCTCTTCACTCCTCTACCTCTAACTCCCTCCGGGTCAATTGTTTTTCAAAGAAACGAGCTGGGGGTAGATCTCTAACTTCGGCTGGGGCCTCCCTCTGGAACAGCCTCCCTGCCAATCTAAAACTTGAGGAGAACCATCTCTGGTTCCGGAAGAACCGTAAGACCTTCCTCTTTGCTTCTGCCTTCGCTCCCCCTCTCCCCTGCTGATCTGCTCTCTCTTGGCACTGTGCACCTGGCCACCCTCTGTCCCCTGGGCCCAGGTACCTGCTCACCCTGCCACCCTCCTGTACTGCCTCCCGGCCACTCCTTGCACAGGGGACAGTATCTGTACCTATACAGCCCCCCTACCCTCCCATGTTCTTCTTTTTCTGCACTTATCAGACTTTCCCAGTCTGCTACCTTAAACACAGCACTTGCCACTTGCTGGCTGCACTACCACAGTTTATTGCCTCCATTTACCATTTATTTTTATGTATTATTATGTATCTGTTTCTCCTTTGCTCTGCACTTTCCACTCTTCCCCCTTCCATGCACCTTTTCCCTTTTCCCTTTTCCCTCTCCCATGCACTTGCACGTTCTCAATGTCACTGGGCCTAGTAAGATCGCTGTTGTTGTTATTGTGTTCTCCCCTGTTCCCCTCCCTTGCCTAGTCGCGCTCTGAAACACTTGTGTACGAGCGCGATTCAAATAAAATATCATATCATTTGCTTATTACATACAGGTCAGTAGTGGTGTCATGTCTAGCCTGCAATAAGAACATGACATTATGTACAGGCTTTTATACTGGTATTGCATAAAGACGCAACTGTGAACATTATGTGGATTGATATTAATTAATCCAATGCATGTTGATCACGTAATATCACAATCAATAACACGTTTGAATGCATGTTAAGAAACCCTTGTTTATGTGGGGACAGGAAATAAATGAGGGAAGGATTCATCAGGAAAAGAACATGTTGGATGGGATGAAATGGACAAATAGACAATCACATTTGTATAAAATTGTGCTGAGAAGCACAAACGGGGGGAACTGTCAAGGCTGTCAGCATATCCAGGGATGGGAGTGTAATATAAACCACTGGTGCGCCGTACCACTAGTTCTTTTCATTTTTACACAGCGTACCTTTAAACGTGTTTGGACTTTCTCTTTCTCCCGAGCAGGTTCTAGAATCGGCTCAGGCCGGACATTCAAGCACTGCCCGTTTCTCGGGTCACAGCGAGAGACACACACTCAGCGTCCCTGGCTCTGCAGGTCCTTAAGGTGCTCAGGCCACAAACACATTCCCGTTATCAGTGGCAGAGCCTTTCATATGGGTGATAGGACATTGCCAACTCAAAGAGCTCGCAAAGCACCAGGTACCTTCAAATCTATTCTCATTAAAGTGAGGAGCACAAAGCACACATTTAAAGATTTGTTTATATCCATGGTGTCTCTACTATCTTGACATGCAAAAAAAATAAAGTTGCTTTAAGTCACTTGAATAACAGCGAAATGGAGGGGTGTGACAAAGAATCTACATGTCTATCTGTGTTTATTACACAACTTCTTGTGTTTCATGTCTAAACCCCATAGTATTTTCGGTGATTTAACTGGATTTTTCAGGTTGGCATTATCTTGCATTCTGGGACTTATAGTTTACCACTCAGGATGTGAAAATTAAAAGCCACAATGATATTCTTTAGGCCTAACATGTTGCTGTAAGGATTTACATGCTGTCATATGGCTTTATTATGCAATGTGTGTTTTTTGCAAGTAAACTCTATAAGACATTATTACTGTAGATCTCGAAACCCAACTATTTGAGCCAAAGTGTGTGGTTCTGCCCCTAACCGCCATCTACCTGACCATCTCACTCCCTCCTTTTTGGATGCAGTAATACTACCACTCGTTCTTTTTTTCCACTTCCACCCCTGAGCGCATCCTAGCTCTCCCAGAAGCCTGGCGTGCAGCTGTAACGGAGAGAGCAGCGCCACAGACAGGCTTAGCGGTGTGATGTGCATCACCCGCGTTCAGCGTGATTGGGTGACAGGCACCAGAAGCAGAGGCGCAGACCGGGAAGGGCGTGAGTGGGCAAGGCCCACCCAAAAATCTGTAAATGCCCACTTAGTAGCACCACGTGGGCATTTACAGATGTTAATGTCACTGCAGTGGGCCCAACTACTTAGGTTTCAGGCCCCACTTGTTAGAAAATCCTGGCTACGTCTCTCTGACCAATTATTAAATTGTTTTAAATTGTATTTACAACTCCCAGAACTGATTGAAATAGAAGTAGTAAGTAAGGTGATGTTTCAGGCCTCATTGTTTGCCCTCTGCAGGATAATGGAAGATTTCGCTACTTTCCATTGCTTTGCATATATATCTATATATATATATATATCTATATATATATATATATCTATATATATATATATATATATATATATATATATATATATATATTGCACGGTAGTGGTTGTGTAATATATATATATATATATATATATATATATATATATTACATGGGCACGGTAGTGGTTGTGTAATATATATATATATATATATATATATATATATATATATATATATATATTACACGGCCACGGTAGTGGTTGTGTAATTATGGTTAAGTTGTTGTTTCCATAGGAAGAGCACTTTTTGGGCGGTTTGCAAAGTTTGGAGATGTTTGGTCCAGGGGGGCAAAAGATATAGGGGGTGTCCCAAAACATCTTTTTTTCCCATAGACTGAATGGGGGAAAAACTTTTCGCACAGCTACAGTTCAAACCGCTGGACGGATTTTCACGAAATCGCCGGCAGGTACAGGGGCTTGGTCCAGAAAGCGTGTTTTGTAAATTTATTGACCTGCCGTGCAGTACTTTTCTTTAAAATTATCAAAAAGTAGGTCTGAAAAAATTAGTGATATCTATGTCCGCTTTGCGGTCACACTTCCCTGTTTGGTCCAGAGACAAGATACTGATTGGCTAAGGGGCTGGCGTCGTGACCGCGGATACGCAATGTCTCTGCCCATTGGCTGCTGCGAGACGTGTTCTGCGTCAGATTGTTTGGATGCGGCCGACATCTTGGATCCACGGAAAGCAGAGCAAGAACCAGCGTACACATGCTCTATTTATAAAAATGTTTTATTGTGTCACAGACCGTTGGGAAAGGTTCAGACGGTAAGACATTGGTGATTAATGCATTTGTTCTGGGGATCGGTCTTCATGATGTACTTTCTATGGACAGCTTGTACGCACAGAAAATGAGGGGTGTAATAACGATAGCATTTCAGTCCATGCAGTGGACGGGAAACTTTTGTTGAAAGCACACGCGTAGTGGTAGCCAACATTGAAATCGACAACATGCCGTGATTGCATTACTTTTCCCGATGTCTATTATTATATTCATTAGTACGCCGCCATGGGTGCCACATGCTACAGTGGTTGTGGCAAGGGCCTAGAGTCTTGGATGCAGGGCCATCAGCCGAAGGTCGAAGGCCTTACTTCCAAGACTGTAGGCCCTGGCCACAACCACCGCAGCATGTCACACCCATGGATACACCCATTGTATTGCATTTCAAATGGCAAGTTGTGGGGAGTGTGTGCAGTCTTGGGTGCATGGCCGGAGACCATGCACCCAAGACCAAAGTTATAAGTACTAGACGTGGAAGCCACTGCACACACATCCCATGTAATATCTATGGACATACAGCTAGGAGTGAAGCCTCTGGCCAGAAGCACTGAAGGACACCACACCTATAGAAAACCCCCCACTACCACACATCACTGAGGTGGTTGTGGTTGTGGGGAGAGCCTGCACTCTTGCCGAAGGCCATGCACCCAATAACACAGTTATAAACGCTTTATGATGTATGTCCTGTGGCCTCCTTGTACGCACAGAAAATGAGGGGTCCAATAAGGGCAGTATTTCAGTCCATGCAGCGGACAGGAAACTTCTAAATGTTGAAAGCACACGGATAGTGGTAGGCAACATTGAAATTGACAACATGCCGTGATTGCATTACTTTTTCCTATGGCTATTATTATAATCATTAGTAAGCCGCCATGTGTGTCACATGCTACAGTGGTAGTGGCCAGGGCCTAGAGTCTTGGATGCATGGCCGTCGGCCGAAGGCCTTACTTCCAAGACTGTAGGCTCTGGCCACAACCACCACAGCATGTCACACCCATGGATACACTCGTAGTATTGCATTTCGATTGGCAAGTTGTGGGGAGTGTGTGCAGTCTTGGGTGCATGGCCAAAGGCCATGCACCCAAGAACAAAGTTATAAGTACATCCACCCAAGAACAAAGTTATTAGTAGAAGACGTGGAAGACACTGCACACCCATCCCATGTAAGATCCACAGACATACAGCTAGGAGTGAAGCCTCTGGCCAGAAGCACTGAAGGATAGCACACCTATAGAAAAACCCCCACTACCACACATCACTGAGGTGGTTGTGGGGAGACTTTGTAGTGTTGGGTGCATGGCCGAAGGCCATGCGCCCAATAACACACTTATACCTTCTTCATGATGTATTTTCTATGGCTTCCTTGTACGCACAGAAAATGAGGGGTCCAATAAGGGTAGTATTTCAGTCCATGCAGTGCACGGGGAACTTGTAACAGTTCTAAGGACACGTGTGATGTTAGAGAACATTGAAATTGACACCATGCCGTAATTGCAATACTTTTTCCTATGGTTATTGTATTCATCAGTACGCAGCCATGGGTGGTACATGCTACGGTGGTTGAGGCCAGGGCCTAGAGTCTTGGATGCATGGCCGTCGGCCGAAGGCCTTACTTCCAAGACTCTAGGCCCTGGCCACCAATACTTCAGCATGTCACATCCATGGATACCCCCTTACTAATGCGTATCGATTGCCTAGTTGTGGGGAGTGTGTGTACTCTTGGGTGCAAGGCTGAAGGCCATGCCCCCAACAACAAAGCTATAACCGTTTCACTTACAAGTCCACATGGGTTTCATGTAGTGCAGTGGTTGTGGACAAGATGTATACTTTTGTGTACATGGTTGCAGGCTGTATGCCATACACCCAAGCATGCACCCAACAGGAAACTTGTAAGCACTGCAGTTATAAGACACTTCACAACCATATATTGAAATGAATGGCAATACACTTACAATTTTAGGCCCTGCCCACAAACAGTGAGCATTTCAGAGCTACAGAGACAGCCCTAGTATTGAACATCAGTCAGGTGGCTGTGGGGAGAGTCTGCAGTCATGAGTGCATGGCCGCAGGCCATGCACCCAACAGCACAGTTATATGTAGTGTACTTACAAGGCACAATGGGTACGATATGGGGTGGTAGTGCATCACTCTGGCGGTAGTGGGGAGGGGCTGCAATCATGGGTTCATGGCCGAAGGCCATGCCCACAAAAGTACAATTGTTTGTAGTGTATTTATATGCCACAATGGATGTCATATGCTGTGGTAGTAGTGGCCAGGATGCAGATTATTTGAACAAAGTAATAAGCACTGCAGTTGTAAGTAACTATGCATTTTAAATACTGTATACCCATACATTCATAATGCTATGGCCTCAAACTCACCTCTGTAGCCAGTGGCTACAAACTACTGCACCATGTCACAGCTATTGGTACACTTGTACTATGCAACATCATTAAGATGGTTCTGGGGAGGGCGTAGTGTTTTGGGAGCATGGCCAAAGGCCATGCTCCCAAAACCAAGTTTGTACATAGTACAATGACAAGGCACAATGGTTCCGATATGCTGTGGTGTTTCTACCCAGGACCCAGACTCTTGATTGCTTGCCCAAAGGCCATGCACCCAACACTGAAGTCATAAGCAGTGGAGTTACAAGTGAATATGGGTGTGGTGTAATGCGCTTGTTGTGTGGACGCCCTAGTGTCTTGCCTGCATGGCTACAGACGATGGTCCGAAAAGTAAATTTATAAGTAGCTAATTTATAAGGACCATAGTTTTGATATGCAGCGATGGTTGTGGCTAGGACCTATACTCCTTGTAGCTTGGTCGTAAGGCGTAGGTGGTAGGTTACACACCGAAGCTGCAAGGGCCAGCCTACAGGCACTGCAGCATAATAGTACCATAGATTAGACGTGTACATTCCCATGTGTAGAAAATGACTGCCAATGTACTTGCTCCTTACTTTGTTCAGAATCCACATACAAGTTTTAAATGGTTATCATACTTGGCAGAAGTATCCCTTTTTCCATTTCTGTGATGAAAGAAACAGGTATTTTAGTCTTTGCATTTTTAGAAAATGTACTACATTGCTTAATAGACAGTTTACCTTTTTTTTACCCTCATATTTAGTTTACAAACCAGTGTTCTGTGCATTGCGCTCAGTTTCTGTGTTTGTTTTTCTAATCCTTGGGACTGGGGAAAAAAATCCTTCATTTACTATGGTACTAACTACTTCCTTGTTTCCTTTGAGTGTTTCCTTCATCTTTCCGATTAATGTTATGTTTGTTGCATTCCTGCCGATTTTTACCAACCGTTAGATACCTCTAGGCATATTCTACCTGTGTATTTGTTCCCAACGATCTGTGATATTCATTTCTTTGTGTCATTCTTACATCCTCTTGGGTAGTTAGATACCTGTTGGCGTATTCTAACTGTTTGTAGTCTATCACATACATTTTTTCAAAAATCTTGAAGTACACATTATTTAGTACATTTTGGCTTCAAGAACATTAAATACGCATTTGTTAGGTTAGCTGGCAACCTCTGCTTTAGAGTAATGGTGCTATCATTACATTCGAACCATCCACAATTCTTTTTAATGTATGCAGTGTAGTGACCTGCATTGGTTGTAGCTCCTGCATGGTAGATTATACCTATTGTTGTAAAGGTTTTCTTTCCAAGTGACACTTGACCGTGTGTGAAACCAGTCAGTTTGCAGTTGTTTTTGGTGCCATCTGCATTATAACGTAGAAGCATAAGTATTATGTAGGCACTATGTGATTGTATCAGTAAGGTGGAGCGATTGCCTGAATTTGTTACGCTCACCTGGTTCCCACGGGGACGTCGATCTGGACCGGCCTGGTGCCACTTAGAGCCGAGATGACTGACTGAACACCCCCACTTACTTCGTTTGTCGGCTCGTATGAATATCTTTCTGCAAAGGAGAAAGGGAATTAACCTCCCGTAATTCGAGAGTTAACCCACCTTCCACTCCCGTTGTCTGCCCACTGACCACTCCCGATGTTCCCTCTTGTTCTCACCTGATGGTTTAGAAAGATGGGCTCTCCATCCTGCATCGAGCGCAGGGACGTGTAGATGACCAGTTACTTCACTGGCGTGGAGGAATTGGTGAGTTCCAGTATTGACTCTAGGATCCAATAGTTTGTAAGAGTTCAAATGTCTGATTCTTTCCGATTCCTTGTAGGTTGCCAACTTAACCACCACGGAGAGTCCAAAGGGCAGTTGGTGAGAGTCAGGTAAGTCTATAGTGGTTTTCCTCTTAGGGGCTGGGGTACGGCAATGATGCAGAGTTAACTGCGCCGACCCGATATGAGGCGAGTTCCCCCTGCGGTAAATCAGGTAAGTCTTTGGGGGGGTAGCTTGTAATGTCCAGTGGTTTCCCCTTAGGGGCCGGGGTGCGGCGGTGATGCAGAGATAACTGCGCCGACCCGAGATGAGGTGAGTATCCCCCGTGGTAATCCGGTAAGTCTTTGGGGCTAGCTTGCTTACTTGTCCTTTTGTTTTCCCTTAGCTCACCTTGTTGTTCTTGTTTCCCTAGGTGTAGGCGAGCGGCCGGGAGATGCTGAAGATCGCGATGGAATGCGGAGATGCAGCGAAGGCCGGTGAGTTCAGCGCGGCGCCGCGAGATGTGAGGCGACGCACGTGTGACTTCTTGCTTCCAGCTCGAGTGCGTGATGGATCAAGGATTCAGGTAAGAATTCCTGTGATGCTCCTGTTCTAACCTCTTCTCCTTTTTTCCTCTTATTTCTAGAAGCTCGGGGCTTGAAACGGGCGTGGCAGAAGACTGGAAGCTGCTGCAGGCACGGTGAGCGTTACGCTGCTGGATGCAGAATAACGCGAAGCACGTGTGGCTGTCCGGGCATGGTTTAAATAGCCTAGGAAGAAGTCCCAGGTAAGTATTCTTCCACATCCCCCACCCGAGAAAAAAGTAGTCCCTTAAGTAAATAGTCCCTCCTAAGCCCCATTTGGCTTGTGGCTTCGTGCAGCATGGTCTGCACCAGGTGAGTATGCAGCATGGTCTGCATTAGGTAAGTTTTCTGAAATGAGCCTGGCGCCCATGGCGCCAGGACTGACTTTATCCTTATGAGCCTGGTGCCATAGGCGCCAGGACTGCACCCAAACAGCCCCTAACTGGGGTTTTTGGGCATGCTCTGAATGGCATGATGCCTGCTTCTGGGGTTGCTGGGCCTCGTCTGGCTTCCCGGGGGCAGGCATCATGACGGCACTCCTCCTCAAGGCCCCTCCTAAAGTCGTTCTTCCCCCTGGCTTTGGTTTGTTAGGAAATTCTCGGTGGAACCTCTTCACTAATTGAGGTGCATGCACGTGGTCACTAGGTTCCCAAGACCTTTCCTGAGGACCGTAGCCTTTCCAGTCGATTAGATAAAAGATTTTTGATCTCACTTTTTTTGAGTCCAAGATGCTCTTAACCTCAAGTTCGGGCTCTCTGTCTATGAGGATGGGGTCCGGAGGTTTGGTTAGTCTTGTTCCTGGTTGTACTGGCTTCAAAAGGGATACGTGAAAAACGGGATGAATCCGCATATGAGCAGGTAGGTCCAACTTGACAGCCACCGGGTTAATGATGGCCTTGATGGAGTAAGGTCCTAAATACCTAGGGTTAAAGGTCCATGTTCCCTTGAGTGGGATGTGCTTGGTGGCCAACCATACTTGGTCCCCTATCTGGTATTGCGGTGCTTCACTCCTGTGCAGATCCGCATCTTTCTTGTATTTTTCCTTAGCCTTTCGCAAATGTGCAGTTGCTTCCTTAAAGGCTTGTGTAATAACAGTGTGGAGATGGTCCACCGCAGGCATCTCCAAGTGTTGGGGCGAATCAAGGTCCGAGGTTCGAGGATGGTGTCCATAGATGGTATAAAAAGGACTTTGTCCGGTTCCCGAGTGTACGGAATTATTGTACGCATACTCGGCAATCCAAAGAATGTCTTTCCAAGTACCCTCAGACTGATGTAGCATACAACGCAAGTACTGCTCAAGAGTCTGGTTGGTCCTCTCTGTTTGACCGTCGGTCTGAGGGTGGTGACTGGTGGAAAGCCTAACATCTATCTGCGCCAATTGGCAACATTTTCTCCAGAAATGCGAAATGAATTGACTGCCCCAGTCCGAAATCAACACGGATGGAAAGCAGTGTAGGCGAATAATGTTTTCAAGGAACTCTTTGGCCAGGACTAAAGCTGAAGGTATCCCTTTTAAAGGAATAAAGTGAGCCATTTTGGAAAAAAGGTCTACAATAACTAAAATGGTGTTAAAGCCATTGCACGGGGGTAGATCTGTTATAAAGTCTAATGACAAGGTATGCCAAGGAGTGGGTGGGATATCCAAAGGTTGTAATAGTCCAGCAGGTCTTTTCTTTTGACTTTTATTTTGGGCGCAAATGCCACAAGACATGACAATCAATTTAGTGTCTTTGCGCCAGGTGGGCCACCAGAATTGTTTCTTAATTTTGGCTTCAGTTTTTGCAATACCAGGATGTCCTTCCAGTAAGGTGTCATGGTACCGGGAAATGACAAGTTCTTGTAGTTCCTTTTGTGGCAGAAATAGCCGTCCTTGGTAATAAGGTAAATCATCGGTGACAGAATACTCAGGACCTTTCTTGGCCCAGTCCTGTAAGGCAACTGAATCAAAGAGCTGGTGGATCTTTTCTTGGTTGTCCTCCAGTGAATGTATGGATGTCAGGCCAAGGATCCTTTGTTCGGGAATCATGGGTACTGGTTCTAAGGCTATTTCTGTTTCTCCCATTCCAATTCGGGACAAGGCATCTTCTTTACCATTTTTACAACCTGGTCGATAGGTTATTACAAAATCAAACTCGGCGAAGAATAATGCCCAACGGAGTTGGCGCGAAGATTGGGCCTTAGCTGTCTTTAGGTATTGCAAGTTGCGGTGATCGGTGACGACCGTGATGGTATGTCTGGCACCCAGCAGATATTGCCGCCAAGCCTTGAAGGCGGACTTGATGGCTAATAGCTCCTTGTCGGTAATGGCATAGTTTAATTCGGGAGCCGAAAACTTCCTTGACCAGAATGCCACTGGATGAAGCTGGTTGGTTTCGGGATCCCTTTGGGAGAGCACTGCTCCCATGGCTGAACTGGATGCATCTGTTTCCACTATGTATGGAAGCTCAGGGCGCGGGTGTCTTAATACAGGGGCAGATGTTAAATTTGCTTTTAACTCTTGGAATGCGTTTTCGGCTTCCTCTGTCCACACAAAGCGTTTATTTTTTCGCAATAGCGTTGTAATGGGATGCACAATGTGTGAGAAGTCCGGGATAAACCTGCGGTAGAAATTGTCAAAGCCAAGCATGCTTTGGATGCCTTTGACTGAAGTTGGTGAAGGCCAATTAAGAATTGCGTCCACCTTACGTGTATCCATCCTGATTCCTCTCGGGGTCAGAATAAATCCAAGGAATTCCACTTCCGTAGTGTGAAAGACGCACTTTTCCAGTTTAGTATATAGTTTATGCTGGCGTAACTTCTCTAGAACTGCTCGGACGTGTTTTACATGATCAGATTCCGATAAGGAGTATACTAAGATATCGTCGATGTAAACGACCACACAAACATCGATGAGCTCTCGGAGGACATCGTTCATGAAGAATTGGAAGGCTGCTGGTGCATTGCATAGTCCGAAAGGCATCACCTGGTACTCAAATAATACGTACTTGGTGCGAAAAGCAGTCTTCCATTCATCGCCCTCTTTGACACGTACCAGATGATATGCCCCCCGAAGATCTAGTTTAGTGTATATACAAGCGTCCTTCACCTGGACTAGTAGTTCAGGTATCAAAGGCAATGGGTATCGATTCTTGATGGTTATCTGATTCAGAGCGCGGTAGTCTATGCATGTTCTAAGGTCGCCTTCCTTTTTTGGTACGAAGAACAAAGCTGAAGATGCAGGGGATTTGGACGGGCGAATGAAACCATTAGCAAGGTACTGGTCAAGGTACTGGCGCAAGTGAAGGTTTTCGGGTTCCGTAAGGGCATAGATTCTGCTGCAAGGTGGTTGTGCTCCCGGTACAAGATCTATTTGACAATCATACGATCTGTGAGGTGGTAAAGTGTTTGCCTGTTCCTTTTGGAAGACATCCTGAAAGTCTTGGTATTCAGCAGGTAATTGCGTGGCAGCTGGGATTACTGGGGCCAGGACTGAGTTTTGAGTTTTCTTAGGGTAGCAGGTGTGAGCACATTCTGGGAAGGTTAGTCTCTTCTCTCGCCAATCAATGCAGGGATTATGTTTTTCTAACCAAGGTATTCCCAGTATTAGTTGGAACTGTGGGGCCTTGATCAAATCAAACACAATAACGTCTCGGTGCCCATCTTGACCCAGCAATGTCATTTCTGCAGTGGAATGAGTTACGGGCCCAGAGAAAATTTCCGTTCCATCCACTGTGGTGACGACATCGGCTGTGGTCTTTCGGTGAGAGATAGATTCATCCTGGAAGCCAATTCACAGTCCAAATAGTTACCTATGGCTCCACTATCAACGTATGCCTTTACCGCGTGCATGCGTGATGGTTGCTCTGGATCTACAAGGACCCTGGGTATGGTGAAATGCGAGGTCAGAGTGTCCTTCTTTAGGCTCGGCAAGCGGACCTCTACACTTGCCGGGCTTGATCGTTTCCCAAGTCAGGTTCTAAATGGCTTTCGTCTGCTGCTCCTATAGTTTTCTTGGGTGGTTTTACTGGGCAGTTCCGAAGGAAATGACCGGTAGCTCCGCAATAAAGACATAATTGCAGTTGTCGTCTTCTTTCTCTTTCCTTCTGCGTTAGGGGTCCTCTAACCCCCCCAAGTTGCATAGGTTCTGGGGAATCTACTCCCTTGGAGCTTACGTGGGTTTTAATCAACACCCTATTCTCAAACTTGGTTCGGTCAGCCTTTCTGGTTTGAAGTCTGTGATCCAACTGGACCACTAAATCTATATATTCAGCACAGTCCTGAGGCGGGCTCACTATTTGGGCTAAAACATCTTTGAGTTCTCCTCGAAGCCCTCGATGGAATAATGTGATTCGCTTGGCTTCAGGCTATTCGGTTTCCACTACTAATCTGTTAAAGGTTGCAATGTAAGATAAAAGGTCCTGATTGCCTTGCCGTAAGGATAAAAGTTCGTTATCCAAAGCCTGTCCTTGGGAGTGTCGGGAGAACAGTCTTTCCATGCTTGTTCGAAAACGCTGGAAATCTCGAAGAATCGGATCATCCTGATTGATTAGTGGAATGGACCAATCCGCCGCACTGCCGCTGAGATATGACAGTACAAAGGCCACCTTGGCCTGATCGTTCGGGAAGGCTCCAGGTCTACATAGAAAGTGCAAGCGGCATTGATTCATGAATATAGCAAACCTTTTTGGGTCTCCGGCAAAGCGTTCAGGCGGAGCCAAGGGAACGGCTGCAGGTAGATTTATCTGCAACGGGCTACTCAGTGGTACAGGAGCTGGACTTGCCCCAAGTCCTGGTAGAGGAGTTTGTGCAGCCTGGCTTTGCAATAGTTGTCTGGCCAAATCATCGGTTCATTCTTTAGATACTATCAGTTCTCTCCTGAGGGCATTAGTTTCTTGACAGGCGGAATGCACTTCGGCCCTTAATTCCCCTAATAATTGGGCCAGCTGATCTGTTTCCAAGGTCTCCATGACGCCCAGGTGGGTATTTGTGGGTAGGCTTCGCGTTCTGTTACGCTCACCTGGTTCCCACGGGGACGTCGATCTGGACCGGCCTGGTGCCACGTAGAGCCGAGATGACTGACTGGACACCCCCACTTACTTCGTTTGTCGGCTTGTATGAATATCTTTCTGCAAAGGAGAAAGGGAATTAACCTCCCGTAATTCCAGCGTTAACCCACCTTCCACTCCTGTTGTCTGCCCACTGACCACTCCCGATGTTCCCTCTTGTTCTCACCTGATGGTTTAGAAAGGTGGGCTCTCCATCCTGCATCGAGCGCAGGGGTGCATAGATGACCAGTTACTTCACTGGCGTGGAGGAATTGGTGAGTTCCAGTATTGACTCTAGGATCCAATAGTTTGTAAGAGTTCAAATGTCTGATTCTTTCCGATTCCTTGTAGGTTGCCAACTTAACCATCACGGAGAGTCCAAAGGGCAGTTGGTGAGAGTCAGGTAAGTCTATAGTGGTTTTCCCCTTAGGGGCCGGGGTACGGCGGTGATGCAGAGTTAACTGCGCCGACCCGAGATGAGGCGAGTTCCCTCTGCGGTAAATCAGGTAAGTCTTTGGGGGGGTAGCTTGTAATGTCCAGTGGTTTCCCCTTAGGGGCCGGGGTGCGGCGGTGATGCAGAGTTAACTGCGCCGACCCGAGATGAGGTGAGTATCCCCCGTGGTAATCCGGTAAGTCTTTGGGGGTAGCTTGCTTACTTGTCCTTTTTGTTTTCCCTTAGCTCACCTTGTTGTTCTTGTTTCCCTAGGTGTAGGCGAGCGGCCGGGAGATGCTGAAGATCGCGGTGGAATGCGGAGATGCAGCGAAGGCCGGTGAGTTCAGCGCGGCGCCGCGAGATGCGAGGCACGTGTGACTTCTTGCTTCCAGCTCGAGTGCGTGATGGATCAAGGATTCAGGTAAGGATCACTGTGATGCTCCTGTTCTAACCTCTTCTCCTTCTTTCCTCTTATTTCTAGAAGCTCCGGGCTTGAAACAGGCGTGGCAGAAGACTGGAAGCTGCTGCAGGCACGGTGAGCGTTACGCTGCTGGATGCAGAATAACACGAAGCATGTGTGGCTGTCCGGGCGTGGTTTAAATAGCCTAGGAAGAAGTCACAGGTAAGTATTCTTCCACATCCCCCACCCGAGAAAAAGTAGTCCCTTAAGTAAATAGTCCCTCCTAAGCCCCATTTTGCTTGTGGCTTCGTGCAGCATGGTCTGCACCAGGTGAGTATGCAGCATGGTCTGCATTAGGTAAGTTTTCTGAAATAAGCCTGGCGCCCATGGCGCCAGGACTGACTTTATCCTTATGAGCCTGGCGCCATAGGCGCCAGGACTGCACCCAAACAGCCCCTAACTGGGGTTTTTGGGCATGCTCTGAATGGCATGATGCCTGCTTCCGGGGTTGCTGGGCCTGGTCTGGCTTCCCGGGGGCAGGCATCATGACAGAATTGCAAATAGTACATAATCTGCCATGGTTTGCTCTCACAATTTGGTATGGAAACATACCCAAATTGCTCATTTGGGATTTCTTCCTGTGTCACTTTGCTACAGAGAGTGCATCTGTTTCCACATGTACGAAATTTGGAAGATTCCATTTACAGGTATGCTTTTGTTTTCCAATACTAATAGTATGTACATTAGAAATTCTTGTGGATCTTCTTGTGAGTTCATAGTGAATCTCACCATTCCAGCACAGTCATACATTTGTTGCCTTACTCCATGAACACTATGTGTTGTCAGTATTGCTTGTTACATTTCTATCAGCACTACCATTTGCAAACACAATTGGTCTGTACTGTGGAGGTAAATATTGTTAACAATTGGTGGCAATTAAAATAGAATATTAATTGCTACATTTGCATAGCAATTTAGCCCCACTTTCATTTGCAAATTTCAATGGGCCAGCAAGTTCTGTATCTGAGTGCATTTTTCGGAATTTCTGTTTCTTCTTTGCCGACGTCCCTGGTTTACATTCCCTAATAGGTTCTTCTATGTTTGCGGCGTTTGATGAAACTTTTGCTTCTTTTCTTTTCTTTCCGGAATTTGCTGTTAGATTCTGTTGCATTTCTGTTTCATTTAGTTTTCTTTCACCATGTTTTACTTTATCTGGAGCAGGGTATTGTTTCAGATGAAGGGTGTACAGTGAACGCAATCTATTGTATTCTAGAATGCAAGGAATATCAGCTTTGACTTTACTTGCATCAAAGTTCATTAGCAATAGACCGTCAAGTGATAATGCTACGTAGCTCATGCCTTCCTTAAAGACTGTTTCCTATATCTATCAATGCTTTGTCTAGGGTAAGACCTTGGGATTTATGAATGGTAACTGAATATGCAAGAGTTAGAGAAAATTGCTCTCTACGTACATACATGCCTTTGAAGAGAAGGAATCGAGCAATTGAGCGCCCTATCCTTTTCACTTCTGAAAGTTTATCAAAGCGAATATTGACAAAATGAATGTTGCTATCACGTGGGTATGATTGAAAGCCAACAACTGTACCCAGTGCTCCCTTAACTAGCCCTTGCTCTACAATTTAAGGATTATTTCAATATTTTTTCCAACCCAGCTGTGTTGGAGATTGAATGTTCTAAACTATTTAGTCTTGTTGTGGCTTGCTCACACATGGGTACTGTCATACCATGTACGTCTAGTTTGTCTGTGGCGCTAATTTCCAGTATTGTTTGCATTTCATTACTTAACATTGTTTCATTGAATTTGAAACAGCTTGCAAGAGTTGGCATTAAGGCCATACAATTGACATTTGTGTGCGCTATTTGTTCCATAACATCAGTTGCACATGTACTGTCGCCATAAAGTGCATCTATGTGCCGGTTTTTCGATACAACTTGTGCTTCTTGCGATAATACACCAACTCTAATACTTTTTAAGATGTTGGCATAAGTGAGATCTGCAGATTGCCGCATGTTCTCAGTTAATTCTCTATATTGGAAATGTTGCCAAAGGTCAACATTACCTATGCTACCCCAACAGTTTTCCGGCAGAGTTTGTGGCCTAAGGTTTTAGAAATCGGTTCACCTTTCACTGGTGTCAATTGTAGAAGATCTCCGAAAACGAGAGTGTTTCCCTGCAAATAGTTCTTCGTTGTTACTTTTAAGTACTTCTTGCAATCTGTCATGATTCCTACCCCCCGGGCAACCGGACCAGGTCCATCTATCCCGGGAGCAGGCATCCAGATACTTTGGTGAAAACCCAGCAGCCACGGCTAGGGGCTATCTGGGTACAGTCCTGGCGCCGTAGACGCCAGGCTCATAGAAGGGGTCAGTCATGGCGCCATAGGCACCAGGCTCATTTGCTTTCACTTACGTCTTGCAGACCATGCTGCTCAGCATTCAAACCAATGTGAAGTCTGAAGGGAGACTATTTTAGTTCAGGGACTATTTTCTTACTCGGGTGTGGTCTTGGGAACTTCTTACCTGGCACTACTTTGAAGGCTATTTAAACCACGCCCGAAGAGCAGCTCACGCTTTGCGTTATTCTCCATCCTGCAGCGTAACGCTCACTGTGCCTGCAAGCCAGCATCCAGTCTTCTGCCACGCCTGCCTCGAGTCTGGAGCTCCTAGAAAAAAAGTAGAAAGAAGGAAAAAGGTTAGAACAAGAACAATATTTATTTCCTCAGCTGATTCTGGATCCATCGCGCCTTCGAATAGGAAGAAAGATGTTATTTGATGCGTGTCGCATCGCCTGCTGAAGCGCTGCTGTTACGCTCACCTGGCTCCCACAGGGGCGTCTGTCGGACCAGGACTGCTGCGGTCTCCACCAACGTGATGCGTAGTGCAGAGATGACAGACTGGACTGGCCCTCCTAATCTCGTCTGCTTAACCCGTAGAAGGATTCTCCTGCAAGTGGAGAGAGGAATTTAGCCACCCGTGGATTCTAGTGATGGCACCACCCTGCTCTCCCCACTAATCACCTCCGAAATCCCCTTCCAGTACTCTCACCTTATATTCTTGAAAGATGAGCTCTCCATCCTGCATGGATTGCAGGGGCGCGTAGATACCAGTTGCTTCACTGGTTAGAAGGCTTTGGGGGAGTTCCGGACGAGAGTTGACTCTGAGGTTCTTGTCGAAGACCAGTAAGTATAGAGTTCATAGAGTTCAATATGTCCGATGTTCACTCTTGTCCCATTCCTTTCTTATCTTGCAGTGGAGTTCGAGAAAAGATAGTCTCGTGGTGGTAGATGGCATTCAGGTAAGAGTCTGTATTACCTGATGCTGTCCGGTAAATAATGCATGTGTTTAACGTGTTGTTTTATCTCCATTTTTAGATGCGGCGTTTGAAGAAGTGGAGAGTTAAAGAATAATGCCTCCGGTGGTAAATCAGGTAAGTCTATGGTGGTAAGAGAGATTGTATTTGTTGGCTCTCTCGGCTCACCTGGTTATTTCTTTTGTCCCCAGATGCCAGAGCCCGGTGAAGAAATGGAGGCAGCGCCGGATCGTAAGGTGCTGTGAGGACTGGTGAGTATGGTGCAGCGCTGCAGCTGGCGATGCGACGCGTGTAGAAAGAATGTCCTTTCCAGGTGCTGAGACGTGATGGTTCCGGAATCAGGTGAGAAACTGGAATAAAGTTTGTTTTCTAACCTTGCCTTCTGCTTTCCTTCTTCTCTAGGAGCTCCGGATTCAGGACGGGCGTGGCAGAGGTCTGGATGCTGACTTGCAGGCACGGTGAGCGTTACGCTGCTGGATGCAGAATAACGCGAAGCATGTGTTGCTGGTCGGGCGTGGTTTAAATAGCTTCAAAAGTAGTCCCAGGTAAGAAGTCCCTAGAACCACACCCGAGTAAAAAATATTCGAGGGGATTGGGTCCTCCGACGTATTCCATATCTATGACAGGTAATGTCCACAGCTGTGCTGCTTCGGAAAATCTTTGGCGTCTGCATCCTGCGTCGATGACGTCGATGCGCCATCCCCGAGGACCTCCTCCGACGGCCGACGTCACCCGATGTGATAAGTAGGACGCACGACGCCCATAGCCTCAGTTCTGTTTTTCCCCGAACGTGTTCACTTCGTGAATCTCGGTACGCCTCGACTCATTGGAGTTTGCTGTTTTCAATTCTCGGTTCGTTGAACCTGTTCGGTTTGTTGTGAAGACCTGTTCGTGGCGATGTCTTCTTTGTCTTCAACCCCGCGTCCGGGCTTCAAGAAATGCGGGGACTGTAGGTCCAAGATGTCGGTCACGGACTCGCATGACGCCTGCCTCTGGGGGAGGCCCACGATACAGACGACTGTGTCGACTGCCAGTCGCTCATGGCAAAGGCCTTGCAGCAACGCAAGAAGCTGCTGTTGGTAGGCCGGGTGTCTAAGCCCCAGAAGTCGAGGTCTGCGGGGCTTTCGACGGATGACTCGAGGGGCGATTCTCCGCGTCATCATCGGAAGTCCAGTGGGTCTCCTTCCAGGAGTCGGTCTCGCCACTCCTCCGCCTGTTCGAGGCATTCCCGGAAGCACTGACATAGGTCGCCTTCCCCGTCCTCTTCCGGGGACTCCGCCCGTCGGCGGGTCGCTTATCCCTCCATGCAAGCGACACCGGAGGAATGGGCTTCCTTCGGGAAGCAGATGCTAGCGATTCTTGAATCGCAGGGCACCGGTCCGTCCACGCCTCCGAGTAGGATCGGTCGGCACCGGTCGAGAGACACCGCTCGTACGCCTTTGGGCTCAGGTGGTCGGCTCCGGCTTCGAGGCCTGTGACGACGCTGCTGATGCTGGCGGCGCTGCAGCTGACATCGACGCCGATTCACTCGACGTCGACGCCTTTTCTGTCGATGCCGGCGCCGACTCGTTCGGCGCCCTCGATGCCTTTCGAGGCGGTGGTGTCGGAGGGGCCCCGTGGCAGAGGGTTTGCCCCTAGAAAGGCTTGGCTAAGGTCAGGCACTGCTTTGGTCCCCAGAGGTCTTCCTCTCCCTGCCTGGAGTATATTTCAGAGGGTGATAAAGGCTCTGATGGCGGCTTGGTTCCGGTTACGGTTCCCGATGAACTTATCTCGGGCCATAGCCAGTTTGATGACCTGCGGCAGCGCTGCATGATGCCAGTGGACTGGACACCTCTCCGGAGGTGGAGTTTTGTAGGCCGGAGCCTGGCACTCATGCCGATTCTTCATATCGGCGCCTTATGTCTCGGGTCACCGAGTACTTGGGAAGGTCAGCTCCCACAGGGGAGTTCGTTCAGGATGATCTCACGGACATCCTTGATCTCGGTCCCCCCACTGACCCGGTTTTGCCTTTTCATATGGCTCTGCAGAGAAGGGTGGCGGCGGCTTGGGACTGCTGCGGAGAGTCTCCCGCCAGTGGGCAAGTCTTTGTCGCGAAAATAACATCCAGCCAGTAGCGACCCCTGCTACTTGTCTAGGCACCCCACTCCGGAGAGTTTGGTGGTGCAGGCGGCTACGGCCCTGGCAAAGCAGGCGTCATATCCTACCATCCCTCCGGATGGGGACGACAAACGTTTTGACGGCTGGGCGAAGAAAGGGTTTTCTTCGGGGGGTATGTCGCTTCAGGCGGCCAACTCCATATGTGCCTTGTCTCGTTTCACACACACTCTGTGGAACTGTGTTGCATTAGCGGCTGAACATATTCCGAAGGGGACGAACGGGATGGTTTCCTTGCTATGGTTCAGGATGGCAAGGATGCCATGTGTGAGGCCGTTCAGTCGGGTTTGGACTTGGTGGATTGTGTCAGCCGGTCCATGGCAGTGAGCACCGTAATGCGCAGGTTTGCATAGTTACGGAAGTCTGGGTTCGCTCCTGATGTGCAGTCCCGGCTCCTCAACATGCCCTTTGACGGTGAACACCTTTTTGGCAGCAAGACCTCCAAAGCTGCAGCAAAGTCGTTGGGCGCTGCAGTTCGCCAACCTCCGCCTTTTCGTCCTAGGAGACAGCAGTGGAGGGGTGGCTCCTTTCGCTATTACTCGTTCTTCAGTAAAACGAGGGGAGCTAGCAGTCAAAGAGGCCAAAGTAAGAGTGCCAGAGGTGGAGATAAAGGTACTCGAGGTGCCAAGGCCGCTCGGGCAGTTGCCTCTTTGCCCTCGGGCAACGCCGCAGCCGCTACCACTCAGTCATGAGGCCAGGTCCCATGGTTCGCCGGTTGGGGGAAGGCTGGCGCAGCATCTTGTAGAGTGGCAAGCCATTACTTCGGATGTGTGGGTTCTGGAGATCATAACCCACGGCTACTGTCTTCCTTTTCGGCAGAGGCCTCACGACAATCCACCTGGGAGCCTCTCTTTGAAGAGTCCGGATCCGCTCCTTGCGCAGGAAATTCAAGCCCTGCTGGAGAAAGGCGCCATAGAACTGGTGCCTGTAGCGGAGCGGAACAAGGGATGGTATTCCCCTTATTTTTTGATATCGAAGAAAGACTGGGGATTGAGACCCATCATGGACTTGCGCGGTTTGAACAAACTCCTCAGGAAGGACAAGTTCAAGATGGTGACTCTGTCTCAAGTCCTCCAGGCCCTTCAACTTCAGGACTGGTTGGTGTCTCTCGACCTCAAGGATGCTTACTTCCATGTGCCGATCCATCCCAAGCACAAGAAGTACCTGAGGTTCGTGGTTGGTGACTCGCACTCTCAGTTTCGGGTCCTGCCGTTCGGATTGACCTCCGCCCCGAGGGTTTTCACCAAGCTCATGGTGGTGGTGGCAGCGCATCTCAGGGGGGATTCACGTCTACCCCTACCTGGACGATTGGTTGATCAGGGGCAGCTCTCCCGAGCAAGTCCTGGATCATCTGTCCATCACCTGCCACTCCCTTCACAGGCTGGGCTTCTCCCTCAATTTAACGAAGTCCCATTTGACACCAACGCAGCGGCTCCAGTACATCGGAGCAGTGCTCGACACGGCCCTCGGGCAGTGTTTTCCTCCTCAGGTGAGGGCTCTTCACATTCAGCAGATGGTGCACAAGTTTCATTTTGCCCAGGATCTCCCAGCGCGAGTTCTTGAGACTGCTCGGCCTCATGGCATCCTGCATTCTTCTGGTGCCAGAGGCTCGTCTGCGGATGAGATCTTTGCAGTGGGCACTAAAGCTCCAGTGGTCTCAGTCCTCCGGCAGGCTGTCGGACCCTGTTCAGGTGCCGCCCTCGGTGGCCCGGGACCTTCTGTGTAGTGGGCCGTCGAGGGCAATCTGATGAAGTGGGCCCCATTTTGGCTGCCCTGGCCGGAGGTGACGGTCGTGACGGATGCATCCCTCACGGGATGGGGAGCTCATGCCAACGAGTTGACAGTCAGCGGTCGTTGGTCTCCGTCGGAGTCCAGACTCCATATCAATCTGTCGGAGCTGAGGGCCGTCAGGCTAGCCCTGAAGGCTTTTCTGCTGACTGTGTGTGGAAAGAGTGTCCTGATTCTAACGGACAACACGGTGGCCATGCACTACCTCAACAAAAAGGGGGGGGGCAGGGTCACTTCCGCTGTGCAAGGAGGCGATGCCGCTCGAATTCTGGGCCATCCAGCAGGAAGTTTCGATCTCGGCTGTTCATCTGGCTGGAGACTACAACGAGACAGCGGACGCTCTGAGCAGACAGAGCTCGATCTCTCACGAGTGGGAGCTGGCTCGGGAGATTCTCCTGGAGATCTTCGCCCTTTGGGGGACCCCTCAAGTGGATCTCTTCGCCTCCAGTGTCAACCGGAAGTGCGAAAGGCTTTGCTCGCGGGAATTTCCTCCAAAAGGAGCCTTAGGAAACGCGTTCGTGGTGGAGTGGTCATTCCCACTGCTGTACGTGTTTCCTCCAGTCCCCGTCATCCCGCAAATGCTGCAGAGGTTACGGAGGTTCGGTTCCCGGATGATCCTCATTGCTCCGGCGTGGGCCTGGAGGACGTGGTACCCAGACCTTCTAGACTTGTCCATCTGCCCTCCACGTCGTCTTCCCTACCGAGACGATTTGCTCTCACGGGAGGGGGGGGTCAGGTTCTCCATCCAGAGGTCAGATCCCTCAATCTTCAAGCTTGGCTTCTTAAAGGTTGAGGTATAAGGATTCGGACCTCCCCGAAGACGTGATGGAGGTGTTGCTCTCGGTCAGGCGGCCGGCAACTAAGTCTCTGTACCGTTGCCGTTGGAGAAAGTTCTGCGACTGGTGCAGAGTTCAGAATGTGGATCCTTTTGAATGTGACATTCCCATGGTTCTGTCTTTTTTGCTTTCTTTGGCCCACAGGGGCTTGCAAGTGGGGACCATTAAAGGTTACCTGGCGGCGCTGTCCATATTTAAACGCTCGTCTGAAGAGTGTTTCTATTTTAAAATTCCTTTTTTTTCGCAGTTTTTGAAAGGGCTCACTAATGTGTTCCCTCCGTCACCTTTTCTGGTGCCAGGTTGGGATTTGAACCTTGTTCTTAAGTTTCTTATGGGTGCTCCGTTTCAGCCTTTACATTCTTGCCCTTTAGGCTGTAAACTCTGAAAACTGTGTTTTTGGTTGCGGTTACTTCCGCTCGCAGAGTGAGTGAGTGAGTGAGTTACAGGCACTTTCAGTTAAGCCACCCTTCACTGTGTTTCATAAGGACAGAGTTGTCCTTGGAGTTCGTCCTTCTTTTTTTCCGAAGGTGGTTTCGGACTTTCATTTGAGCCAGAAGGTTGTTCTTTCGGCGTTCTATCCTCCTCCACATCCTGGTAAGGAAGAGGAGAGGCTTCCTAGGCTTGATCCTAGGAGAGCGTTTAGCTTTTATATTTCGCGCATGTCCCGGGCCAGAGTGGACGTTCAACTTTTCATTGGTTACGCTGGAAAGCGTTCGGGACAAGCTGTGACGAAACAGACCTTGTCTCGTTGGATTATTTTAGCCATCTCCGAGTGTTACCGCTTGGCGGGTAAGGATCCTCCAGCTGGCTTGCGGGCCCATTCTACCAGGGGAGTGGCTCCGTCTACTGCTCTGCAGAGGGGAGTTCCTATTCGTCACATCTGTGATGCAGCCACCTGGGCTTCAGTACATACTTTTGTACGTCACTACTCCCTCGATTCCATCAGAGGGCAAGATCTGGCCTTTGGCAGGGCAGTTCTCTATTCCGCAATTTGATTGGGCACGCTAAATTGGTATTCTAAATTCTTTCCCACCTCCTTGCTTGGTACTGCTTTGGGAGTCTGTCATATATATGGAATACGTCGGAGGACCCAATCCCCTCTAAGAACAAGTTACTTTCTTACCTGGAATACGTTGTCGGACCACCCCATCGAAAGAACGTTACCAGGTAAGAAAGTAACTTGTTCGTCCCTGTAGTAAAATAGTCCCTTCCAGGCTTCACGTTGGATTGGAGTCATTTGCAGCATGGTCTGCCTGAGGTAAGTAATGACTATGAGCCTGGCGCCAGGACTGATTTCTGCTATGAGCCTGGTGCCTAAGGCGCCAGGACTGAACCTGGATAGCCCTGCTGAGGTTTTAATAAATGTCTTGATGCCTGCTCCCAAGGCTGATGGGCTTGGTCCAGATGCCTGGGGGTAGACATCATGACAGCACTCCCCCCCCCCCCTCCTAGGCCCCTCCTAACCTAAAGTTGTTCTTCCCCTGGGCCGTGGTTTGTCTGGGAAGTTCCGATGGAATCTTTTCACCAACCGAGGTACATGCACGTGGTCACTGTGCTCCCATGACCTTTCTTGTGGTCCGTAACCATTCCAATCGATTAAATAAAAGAGTTTTGATTTAACCATCTTAGAGTCCAGAATATTTTTTACCTCGAATTCAGGTTCTCCATCTATCAGGATGGGGTCAGGTGATTTGGTTTATCTTGTTCCGGGTTGAACTGGTTTTAGAAGTGAAACATGAAAGACGGGATAGATCCGCATATTAGAGGGTAGTTCTAATTTGACGGCCACTGGGTTGATAATGGCCTTAATGGTGTAAGGTCCCAAATATCTAGGATTAAAAGTTCGAGTTCCTTTTAGAGGTATGTGTTTCGTAGCCAGCCAAACTTGATCTCCAATCTGGTATTGGTGAGGGTCACTTCTATGTTGATCAGCATTTTTCTTGTATTTCTCTTTTGCTTGTTTCAAATGTTCAGTTGCCTCCTTAAAGGCCTGTGTAATAGTAGAGTGCAGATGGGTCACTGTCGGCATTTCTAAGTGCTGGGGCGAATCGAGTTCTGAGGTTCGAGGATGATGTCCATACATGGTATAAAAGGGGCTTTGTCCGGTTCCTGAATGTACTGAGTTATTGTATGCGTATTCAGCAATCCATAAAATTCCCTTCCAATTGTTTTCGGTCTGGTGTAGAATGCAACGTAGGTATTGTTCAAGAGTCTGGTTGGTCCTCTCCGTTTGACCATCGGTCTGGGGATGGTGACTGGTTGATAACCTCACGTCGATTTGCGCCAATTGGCAATATTTCTTCCAAAATTGCGTAATGAATTGACTACCAACACAGAAGGAAATCCATGTATTCGAACAATGTTTTCAAGAAATTCTTTGGCCAAAATTGAAGCAGAAGGTAATCCCTTTAAAGGAATGAAGTGGGCCATCTTGGAAAAAAGATCAACAATAACCAGAATGGTGCTAAACCCATTACACGGAGTTAGATCTGTAATAAAGTCTAATGACCAGGTGCGCCAGGGTGCGGGTGGAAGATCCAAAGGTTGTAAAAGACCGGCTGTTTTTTTCTTTTGACTTTTTTGTTTTGGGCGCAGATACTACAAGACAGCACGAATGATTTTACGTCTTTTCGCCAGGTGGGCCACCAGAATTGTCTTTTAATTTTAGCTTCAGTCTTTGCAATACCTGGGTGTCCTTCCATCAGAGCATCATGGTAATTGGAGATGACTAGTTCTTGTAGTTCCTTGAGTGGTAGAAATAGACGCCCTTGATAGTAAGATAAGTCATTGATGACTGAATAATCATGGCCCTTTTTCACCCAATCTTGCAGGGCTGCTGAATCGAAATGATCTTGGATTTTTAAATGAATATCTTCTAGAGTCTGTTGAGTAGTTATACCAAGAATTCTTTGTTCTGGAATTATAGGCACCGGCTCTGGGTTCGAATATGCGTCTCCCATTCCTATTTGAGACAAGGCATCTGCCTTACCATTCTTGCATCCTGGTCGATAAGTGATCACAAAATTGAATTCGGCCAGGAATAATGGCCATCGAAGTTGATGCGATGATTGGGCCTTGGCTGTCTTTAAATACTACAGGTTCCTATGATCAGTGATTACAGTAATGGTGTGCCCTGCACCGAGAAGATAATGCTGCCAAGCCTTGAAGGCGGATTTGATGGCTAACAATTCTTTATCGGTAACCGCATAGTTTAACTCGGGGGCTGAAAACTTCTTGGACCAAAATGCTACTGGATGAAGTTAACCGGTTTCCGGATCCTTCTAGGACAGGACAGCTCCCATGGCTAAACTGGATGCATCGGTTTCAACTACATATGGGAGCGTGGGGCGTGGATGCTTCAAGACAGGTGCTGACGTGAATTTCAATTTCAGCTCCTAGAAGGCCTTTTCAGCCTCCTTGGTCCACAAGAAGCGTTTGTTTTTTCGCAAAAGTGCTGTGATGGGGTGTACGACATGTGAGAAGTCAGGAATAAATCTGCGATAGAAATTAGCAAATCCAAGCATGCTTTGTACCCCTTTAACTGAACTGGGTGATGGCCATTTGAGAATTGCATCCACCTTTCGAGAGTCCATTCGGACTCCTTTTGGAATCAGGATAAATCCAAGGAATTCAACTTCTGAAGCATGAAAAACACATTTTTCCAATTTTGCATATAACTTGTGCTGACGTAGTTTCTAAAGGACTGCACGAATGTGCTTAACATGGTCTGATTCCGAGGAGGAGTATACTAGAATGTCGTCGATGCATACGACAACACAGACGTCAATGAGTTCACGAAGGACATCATTCATAAAATACTGGAAGGCTGCTGGTGCATTGCACAACCCGAAGGGCATCACCTGATATTCGAATAATCCGTACTTGGTACGAAAGGCAGTTTTCCATTCGTCCCCCTTTTTTACACGTACCAGATGATATGTCCCTCGGAGATCTAATTTAGTGTAAATGCAAGCATCCTTTACATGGTCTAGCAATTCGGGGATCAGAGGTAATGGGTATCTGTTCTTCACCGTAATCTGATTTAATGCGCGGTAGTCTATACACGTTATGAGGTCACCTTCCTTTTTAGGTACGAAGAATAAAGCTGAGGATGCAGGGGACTTGGATGGACGAATGAAGCCGTAAGCGAGGAATTGATCCAAGTATTGTCGTAGGTTTTCAGGTTCCGTAAGGGCATAGATCCTACTGCATGGAGGTTGCGCACCGGGTCTGAGGTCGATTTGACAATCGTATGATCATTGAGGCGGTAAGGTGTTTGTCTGTTCTTTTTGGAAAACGTCCTGGAATTCTAGGTATTCCTGAGGTAACGGCACGACTGGGTTAGTGACTGTGGCCAGGCCTTTGTTCAAGGTTTTTTCCGGGTAACAGGTGTGCGCACAATCCGGGAAGGTTATTCTCTTCTCTCGCCAATCAATACAAGGATTATGTGTTTCCAACCAAGGTATCCCCAGTATTATTTGGAACTGCAGGACTTTATTAAATCAAACACAATAGTCTCTCGATGCCCATCTTGACCCAGCAATGTCATCTCTGTAGTGGAATGAGTTACAGGCCCAGAAGCAATTTCAGTTCCGTCGACTGTGGTGATGACATCCGAAGTGGTCTTTTTGCAGAGAGGTAGATTCATCCTAGAAGCCAATTTGTGGTCCATATAGTTTCCTACGGCCCCACTATCAATGTATGCCCTTACTGCGTGTATATGTGATAGCTGCCTTGGGTCAATAAGAACCATTGGTATGATTAGGTGCGAGGTCTGAGTGCCCTTCTTCAAGCTCCGCAAGCAGACCTCTACGCTTGTCGGGCGTGGTTGTTTCCCAAGTCAGGCTCTGTTTGATTTTTAACAGCCACTCCAACTGCTTTCTTGGATGGTTTTATAGGGCAATCCCGTAGAAAATGTCCTGAGGCCCCACAGTACAGACACAATTGCATCTGCCGTCTCTTTTCTCTTTCTTTTTGAGTTAGGGGGTCCCTTAAACCCTCCGATCTGCATAGGTTCTGATGTATCAGTTCCTTTGGGGTTAACATTAGGTTTAACCAATACCCGATTCTCGAACTTAGCTCGATCAGCCTTTCTATTCTGAAGTCGATGGTCTAACTGGACCACTAAGTCTATATATTCTGCGCAATCCTGAGGTGGGTTCACAACTTGGGCCAAAAAATCTTTGAGTTCACCCCAAAGTCCACGATGAAATAATGTGACACGTTTTTCTTCTGGCCACCCGGTTTCCACCACTAACCTATTGAAGGTTGCGATATAGGTTAGCAGATCCTAATTACCTTGTTGTAGGGATAAAAGTTTGTTATACAGGGCCTGTCCTTGTGAATGTCTGGCGAATAGTTTTTCCATGCTCAATTGAAAACCCTGAAAATCCCGAAGAAGAGGGTCATCCTGGTTGACTAGTGGAATTGACCAATCCGCTGTGCTACCACTAAGGTATGATAGTACAAAGGCTACTTTAGCTTGATCGTTTGGGAAAGCCCCAGGTCTGCATAAAAAGTGCAAGCGGCATTGGTTTATGAACACGGCAAACCTTTTCGGGTCCCCAGCAAAACGTTCGGGTGGAGCTAAAGGAATGCTCCCTGGTAGAACCACTTGCACAGGATTGCTCGAAGAAACAGGAGTTGGCTCACCCCCCCCCCCCCCCCCGAGTCCGAGTCCAGGTAGCAGTGTTTGCTCAGCTTGGTTTTGCAGCAGTTGTCTAGCAAGATCATCAGTGCGCTCCTTTGACATGATCAGTTCCCTCCTGAGGGCATTAGTTTCTTGGCGCGCGGAGTGCACTTCAGCCCTATGTTCCCCTAACAATTGGACTAGTTGGTCGGTTTCTGAGGTTTCCATGGCACCCGGGGGGGTGTTTGTAGAGAGGCTTCGTGTTCTGTTACGCTCACCTGGCTCCCACAGGGGCGTCGGTCGGACCCGGACTGCTGCGTTCTCCACCAACGTGATGCGTAGTGCAGTGATGACAGACTGGACTGGCCCTCCTAATCTCGTCTGCTTGACCTGTAAAAGGATTCTCCTGCAAGTGGAGAGAGGAATTTAGCCACCCGTGGATTCTAGTGATGGCACCTCTCTGCTCTCCCCACTAATCACCTCCGAAATCCCCTTCCAGTACTCTCACCTTATATTCTTGAAAGATGAGCTCTCCATCCTGCATGGATTGCAGGGGCGCGTAGATATCAGTTGCTTCACTGGTTAGAAGGCTTTGGGGAAGTTCCGGACGAGAGTTGGCTCTGAGGTTCTTGGCGAAGACCAGGAAAGTATAGAGTTCATAGAGTTCAATATGTCCGATGTTCACTCTTTTCCCATTCCTTTCTTATCTTGCAGTGGAGTGCGTGAAAAGATCGTCTTGTGGCGGTAGATGGCATTCAGGTAAGAGTCTGTATTACCCGATGCTGTCTGGTAAATAATGCATGTATTTAACGTGTTGTTTTCTCTCCGTTTTCAGATGCGGCGTTTGAAGAAGTGGAGAGTTAAAGAATAATGCCTCCGGTGGTAAATCAGGTAAGTCTATGGTGGTAAGAGAGATTGTATTTGTTGGCTCTCTCGGCTCACCTGGTTATTTCTTTAGTCCCCAGATGCCAGAGCCTGGCGAAGAAATGATGGAGGCAGCGCCGGATCATAAGGTGCTGTGAGAACTGGTGAGTATGGCGCGGCGCTGCAGCTGGCGATGCGACGCGTGTAGAAAGAATGTCCTCTCCAGGTGCTGAGACGTGATGGTTCCGGAATCGGGTGAGAAACTGGAATAAAGTTTGTTTTCTAACCTTGCCTTTTGCTTTCCTTCTTCTCTAGGAGGTCCGGATTCAGGACGGGCGTGGCAGAGGTCTGGATGCTGACTTCCAGGCACGGTGAGCGTTACATTGCTGGATGCAGAATAGCGCGAAGCGTGTGTTGCTGGTCGGGCGTGGTTTAAACAGCTTCAAAAGTAGTCCCAGGTAAGAAGTCCCTAGAACCACACCCGAGTAAAAAATAGTCCCTGCAGTGAAATAGTCCCTTCCAGGCTTCACTTTGGATTGGAGTCATTTGCAGCATGGTCTGCCTGAGGTAAGTAATGACTATGAGCCTGGCGCCTCAGGCGCCAGGACTGATTTCTACTATGAGCCTGGCGCCAGGACTGAACCCAGATAGCCCCTAGCCGGGGCTGCTGAGGTTTTAATAAATGGCTTGATGCCTGCTCCCGAGGCTGATGGGCTTGGTCCAGATGCCTGGGGGTAGGCATCATGACAGCTGCGCTATACTCACCAGTCTTTGCAGCACCTCCACGATCCACCTCTGTCTTCATCCTTTCTTCGCCAAACTCCAGCACCTAAGGGGAATAAAGAACAGCAAGGTGAGCCGAGAGAATAATAAGGCAATATTAGTCACCACAATAGACTTACCTGATTTTACCGCCGGAGGCATTCTTCATCTCCACGGGCCGGCGCAGCCTCCATTCATCTTCGCCGAACTCCGGCACCTGAGGGGAACAAAAGGACAGCCAGGTGAGCCGAAAGAACAAACCAAGGGAATCTCTTTCACCATAATAGACTTACCTGATTTTACCGCCAGAGGTATTATTCCTCAAAACGCCATAATTTCTCACTCTGCACCTGTAATAAGGGAGAAAGCAACAGATTACATACAGTTGTCATTTACTGGACAGTGTTGGATAATAAAGACTCTTACCTGAACGTTACCAGCCGCACGAGGCAATCTTCTTTAGGGTCAAGCTGCAAGGAATCAGACAAGAGTGAAAGTCAGACATTTTGAACTCTTACGAACTATATACTTACGGCTCCTCGCCAGGAACCTCAGAGTCAATATTGTTCTGGAACTCTCCAATTCCTTCGGACCAGTGAAGTAACTGGTTATCTACACGCCTCTGCATTCTACGCAGGAAGGAGAGCTCATCCTTTAAAAACCTAAGGTGAGAATATAAAAAGAGACATCGGAGGTGATTAGTGGGGAGAACAGTGGGGATGGGGGTTATCACTCAAATCCACGGGTGGCTAATTCCCTTTCTCCACTTTCAGGAGAATACTTCTTCGGGTCAAGCAGACGAGATTAGGTGGACCAGTCAAGTCTGTCATCTCTGCACTACGCGTCACGTGGGTGGAAACCGCAGCTGTCCAGTTCCGATCGATGCCCCTGTGGGAGCCAGGTGAGCGTAACACAATCTGAGATGAATCAAAGCCAACATTAGGTTGGAGACCATGCTCACTTGATCTATTAGTAGTATTTTCATTTGTTTTAATACTCTGCATAATTCCATTGCAGCTTCTGCAGAAAGTTTGTAGTAGTCTAATTTATTTTGATGCTCTACTGAAAGCAGTAGTAATTGGTAGGAAGTGACACCGCCTATATTGTAGGCAGCTAGACCTGTGGGGGCCGTAACAACAGCTGACGGTTTGTTGTTTGTCAATTGTTGAAGGAACTTGCTGATGATTTTGATTAAGAATGTTTTCCCTGATCCAGCTTCACCACTGACGTACAGCAGTATAGGTTTTTAATTTTGGCAGGTACATTCTTTATTTTCGTGTTGTACACCATGTACAATTTGTTTTGTTACGTCTTCAAAAATGGTGCGCTGATCGTTGTTAAGTTTTGCTTGTTGTACAGTTAAGTCTTCTGTATCTTCTTGATACTGATACATGGTGTTTTCTACTTCTGCCATAGCTACTTCAGCCTCATTTGCTATTAGTGGTTGTCCTAGTGGTTCTTGACTTCTTGTTACAGAAGGTTGACTACTGTCAGAAGAGTCCTTATCTAGTTGGGCCTTAAGTTCTTCTTCCTGTTGCTGCTCATTGTGTAACATTGTTTGGTACTGCGTAAAGTCCACATCGGTGATAGCGCTTTCATTTGCTTTGAAAACATCTTCATAGCAGTCATAGTTATCTAGTATGTCTTCCTTTTTTCTCCATGGTTTGAAAAGTTGTAACAGAGACATGTGATATAGTTCTTTCTGTTGAGGACTTTTTAATGACAATTTTACATGTTTAATTAAGCTTCGTTTGGTTAGTTTCACTAAGCTCCCTTCACAATCGGTCACTCTATATTTACGTTTCCTTTCATCGGGTTTTACATTATTTTTGTATGCAAAGTTTTGAGCTATGTGCTATAGACACATACTTTCCAGAGTGCTAGTCCTGTTTGGATAGTATGTGTCCAGTAAATAGTTTTTCAGAATGTCTTGGCTGTTGGGATCATTTCTGGCAATTGTTTCTATGTCCTCATATGATTTTAGCACTCTTTTTCTAGATTTTGCAGGACCAAGACTGAGCCATACTATGTTGTCTGATTTTCCATATAAAGCAGTACCGGTTAAACGATCTGCTGCTTCATAGGCGCCACATTCTCTATGAGAGAGCATTTTTATGCCTTGGCTGTACAATTTCTGTGACAATGTTTTGTCAGATGCTAGGTCATCCCAGAGGTCTTGAAGCTCGTTTTTTTCTGATTTTGTTAAGTCGGCTGTAACATATCGTGCAACAGCAGTTGAATTGTCTGCAATGTACTGCACATCTATGTTTGCATTCCATAAGAGGGCAATGATTGCATAGTAATCGTTGATATATTTTGATTCTTCCCTTCTTTTTATGTAATACGTGTTCTTAGGTGATTTACCTTTAACACTATGTCGAACTGAAGACATGAAGTTGTTTACTTCACCTGTTTCTGTAACTGGTCTAGGGAAACCAAAGCGGCATTTGGTGTAGAATTTACCTTTGTTTTTGTATTTGCGGCGACAATATTTGCCACATTTGTGTCTTTGAAATTGTAAAATCTGCCCATGCAGCTCACTATGTGTCTGTTCAGAAGGGATTTCACAAGTGACATATTTTTGGATAAACTGCAAAATAGTGCTGTCACTGTCATGACCAAATTTCGGTGCACCTTTGATCCATAACAACATGTGAATATATGGTGCTCCTCTCGCTTGATATTCTTTTTTCCAGAAGAAGTGCTGCACTTCTCCAAGTCGAGAAACAGTTTTATTGCAAATAAAGTGTAGCATGGCAATGAAACGATGATGGAAATATCTTGAGACATTAACTGGATCTAGAGAGCAAAGTTATCCAGGTGTTAATATATCTATGCTGTTTTTGTTGCTGTTTGCTATGCATAGGAACTCATGTAAATCTTCCCATGCATATTCGGCACAACTTAGCATAACAAACCAAGTCGGTGGTCCTAGGTTTCTGATCATAGAATGCACGTCTCCGTGCCGTCGGAACCAGTATTCCTTTGTACCACGCATGTTTGCAAACAAATTTGTTATACTTGATTGTAAAACCTCATCTTTTTCCTGTACTTTTTGTATTAACTGCGTAGCTGACATATTTTGAAAGTGGGTACCAGATTTAAGAATGTGTTCAACTCCGTAACATAGTGTTGCTAATTCACTTTCATAGAGTAGGTGTAATATGTATTCCACATTTTGTCTAAATCTCTGATCTTGCGAATACATTCGTAATGAGCGGTATTCTGATGCCCCAATCTGAGTGGGTCTATCATCGTATCTACCACCTTTGCCAGTAGGAAATAGCAGTGGAAAAGCACGTGCTTCTATACTTTTTTCCCATATACTCATTGGTGACCCATTGGTTTGTTGCATTTGGTAAGTTTCTAGTACATCATCTATGCTTTCATTGGAATGCAACAGATGAATTGTGTAATGGTCCAAAAGAGTGGATACTGTAGCTAGATCCAGAAGTTCAAATTGTCCAGTTTCTGATGGCTCCTGAATCATTTCACTTGTTTCCCTTAAACTTTCATCAATATTTATTTCCTTGTAGTACTCATTACTGTCTTTTAGATATTGCAATGCGTGTCTAACTTTGTGTAAGTCCACTAATTGTTGCCAAATGTGTTTGTCCTTTGTTGGTACTCCATTTACCAAGACTATTATTAAAGAATGCTCTATTGAACGTTCCACTCCTGGAGTGTGTACATTTTCCGTTAGATCTAATGGCAAATAAACTACTTTGCCACGAATGGCTTTCACCAATTCAGAGGAAGGTAATTTAGCTGTTTTTGGATGAAGGCGCATAATTCCTTGAAATGGGTGAACTGTTTGAATTATTATTCTCTCATACAAATTGAGCTTCTGAAGGATTTTTGGTTATGGAAACAATTCCAAATTATTTATAATAGCATGTGAAGGAGTGTGGTTGTTGTCTAATTTTGTAGTACAGTAACTGCAACATATTAGATGTTCAGTTAGTTCATATTTGTTTTCTGCTAAAAGGTAGAGGGCTAATTCAAACCATTTAGAATCTTCATTGTCTTCTATTCTGTATGCTATGTCCACATTTTTTGTGTTCCTTTTGTAAAATGTTCTGCGGCAACACACACACACATGGTTTGGTACTTCAGCCGATGACCTTTTAAATTTTACTATTTCATTTCTGTATGTGTGTTGTAGAAGGTTGCTATGTGCAGAATTGTTACTGCTATGTTCTAAAACTGTTGCATTTTGTAAGTGGCTCTCACTTCCAAAATACTTTCTCTGAATACGGTCAATTTCTTCTTGTAAGTATTTGGGTGTACCATGCAGAAGAGTGGTATTTAAGTTGCCGAATTCTGAAGCTGGACTTTTTGCATAGTATATTTTATACACTAAATCTCTTACATTGGAATGATGTACTGATATTCTTGTGATATCATGGAAGGTGCTTTTGCAAATATGCCCAGAAATGCAGGCTAATGAATGTCCTTTTAGTCCTGTGTATTTCCGCACTGGACAAATATCCATATTTTGCAGCACTTTCATTTTACTTTTCTCTTTACCTTTTACATATTGATTGTGAAACTGACGTAAAGATTTGAAAGCTTTGTTTGGAATGGCACACATTGATGTGCACGGCCATTTGTGTACTGGACGGTGTGGTTCTGCTGAATCAAGAGGTAATTCTGAGTTTTAAGAAGATAGTTTTGTAAGCAGTGTTTCTTGTTCCATGATGGTAGTATTGATTTTCTCATACCCTCGTCCACTGCTATGGATGGCAATTGTGTTTGTTTGATTTTGTTTGTATGCTTCTTCATTAAAATATGGCTGTGTGGTTGTTGTGTGACTCCATTCACCACCACAAACATGCAAGAAATTATTTTTGTTCACATTCCGTTTATTGCTGAGTTTCTTTTGTAGTTTGGTACTTAGTTTTGTTAGTGCTTTCATCCTATTTAACACTAATATGAATAACTTCCTTTTGAGAAGGATTGCTCTGTCCACGAGAGCTTGTAGGATTAACTTTCTACGGTAGGTTTTAAGGGGTGAGGATTATTGTGGTCCTCTTCTTAGTAGATTAGTAGATTCTGAAGGACTCTGTGATGAAACATTTTTGATAAAATACTTTTTTTACTATGCATTCTTGTTACATTCTTGTTACACTATCAGGATTATTAGGAGCATTGTTAGCTGTACTGGTAGTCGTTTGTTTGACAACATTTTTGTGTTTTGTGACACATTTTGATAGAGGAGGTAAAGTTTTGGTAGTTGAGACTTCCTTTGTTTTGGTAACCAACTGCATTAGCTGGTTTGTTCTCACATTCTCTACAAACTCTACAACAGGTGGATGCTTACATTGGGCACTTTTATTTTTATTTGCTCTACTTTTGAGTTCCTTTCTACAGAGTTGCTTTTTGGCAGGCATTCTTTGGTATCTGTTGAAAAAAAAGGTATGCTTTGGTCTGTTGTCCAATCTCTGTGTGCTGTGTGCATGTGTGCATGATTCTGATGGGGAAGGTCTTTGTCATGGTGTGTCGATGTGCATTGGAATCGTGCAATGACTTGGTAAGGTTACTTTATTGTTTCTATACTACTACAATGTGCTTCAGATGAGGGTACAAAGTGGCCTACTTGTGACGAAAACCATTATTAGTGAACGAAATGCCATAAACTTGCAACAACAACTTCTTTTCTAAATCTAACCTTCTAAGGATTACGTATGTTATTTGAGTTCTAAACACACAGGGATTTGTCAGCCATTCTGCCTGTTATTCTTTGTTCAATAAATGGATATTTGTAGGTAGCATGGTTTAGAAATCAATGTTTGCTTTGGCGCCCAAAATAAACAAATAACCCACACAGCCTCTTTGAGGAGTAGTTACAATATAAAGGTAGTACTGTACTTAGTTTTTTTTCCCAAAATAACCAGGTTTCTTCGGGTATGTCGTCTGCAGTGTAGATGCTGTTGATTCTCAGGAGAGTAGTCTTCACTGCGGTCCAAAAAAACAAAATCAATTACTTAGTGTGTTTTCAGCAGTGATGATACTGCACGCATTAATTGTGCTTCTTTCATCACAGCATTCTACTTTAATATTTCCCAGTGCATTTGTGCATTTCACTTCACTCTGTGCAGTCTTTCCATGGCATATGCAATATGGTACTTGAAAGTCCTTCAAAATTGCTAACAATTTTAAGTTTATGGAAAAGCCTTGTTTTTTACACAGTGTACTATGTATAGGCGATAGGTTTGTAAGTGATAGGGCATAGTAGTAGATGGGGGAAAAATGTTCTACTTGCAAATTAAAAGCACAATGCTGAAAAATCGGGAGACCCTCAGAGGGAGATGTATACCACAGCAATCGGGAGCGCTTACTTTTCTCATACGATTACATTGCAAGTAGCATTACTGTAGCCCGTGAAGGGAGAGAAAAGGCACATTCTGAAGTGTACTTACTGGCTATGTTGCCTTATTGCATTTTTTTCTGAGGAAAATCTTGTAATATTTCACAGGAACACAATGAAAATAATGTTTGCTAGAGGAAAGTACGTCGGGCCTGCGTACGATTGGTTTTGGCTTTGGGAAGCTTTTAAAAATAAAATGACATTGTAGCTTGGCTTGTCGAATACCATGTCCCATGTGAACCAGGTGTCCTGTTGCATCCTGCCTGCAATACCACAAATAACACAAAACAATCTAGTCAAGTTGGCACCCACTTGCCATTCACCTGTTATCTAAAATTCCAGGCCCTCTTGCCTTTCATGGCACAGATTAAGCAACGCCTGCAATGATTTTGCTTCCCTTGCTTTGGCCATTTTGTTCTCTCAGATGTATAGATTAAAAAAAAATGCGAATGAAGGCGCCTTATTTCGGAGTTGGTGTCTTTGCTCAGTAACGTTTATAGAGGAAAGGAGCACAACTTTTTTTTTCTCTTCCGTGTTTTTCTCTTCCGTGTTTGTGCAGCATGGGGCCCCGTGTTCCTGCAGCATGGGACCCCGTGTTCCTGCAGCGTGGGGCCACATGTTACTGCAGCATGGAGCTGCGTGTTCCTGCAGTGTGGAGCTGCGTGTTCCTGCAGCACAGGGCCGTGTGTTCCTGCAGCACAGGGCCGCGTGTTCCTGCAGCAAAGGGCCGTGTGTTCCTGCAGCATGGGGACACGTGTTCCTGCAGCGTAGGGCCGTGTGTTTCTGCAGCACAGGGCCACGTGTTCCTGCAGCACAGGGACGTGTGTTCCTGCAGCGTGGGGCCCCGTGTTCCTGCAGCGTGGTGTCACATGTTCCTGCAGCGTGGAGCCGTGTGTTCCTGCAGCACAGGACCGCATTCCTGCAGTGTGGGGCCACACGTTCTGCAGCATGATGGGGCCACACGTTCCTGCAGCATGATGGGGTCACGCGTTCCTGCAGCATGATGGGGCCACACGTTCCTGCAGCATGGGGTCACGCGTTCCTGCAGCATGGGGCCACGTGTTCCTGCAGCACGTGGCCACATTCCTGCAGTGTGGGGCCACGTGTTCCTGCAGCAAGGGGGCCGCGTGTTCCTGCCGCTTGGAGCCGCATGTTCCTGCAGCACGGGGCCGCGTTCCTGCAGTGTGGGGGCCACGTGTTCCTGCAGCATGGGGCCACATTCCTGCAGTGTGGGGCCACGTGTTCCTGCAGCACAGGGCCGCGTGTTCCTGCTGCGTGGAGCCGCATGTTCCTGCAGCACGGGCCACGTGTTCCTGCAGCACGGGGCCGCGTTCCTGCAGTGTGGGGGCCGCATGTTCCTGCAGCATGGGCCACGTGTTCCTGCAGCACAGGGCCGCGTTCCTGCAGTGTGGGGGCCACGTGTTCCTGCAGCACGGGGCCACATTCCTGCAGCACGGGGCCGCATGTTCCTGCCGCGTGGAGCCGCATGTTCCTGCAGCAAAGCAAGTGGTTCACCCCTGCATGGGGGGGGTCGCCCAGCCCCCACCAGGGATTTAAATTAGTCTTCAAAACAGCCCTTCCGGCCCTTGGCAGACGAGGTGCTCTACTGCAGTAGGGATAGTAGGCCGGCCTTCAGTGTCCAGGGCATTGAAAGGAGCAACTGCCGCCACTCCCTACCCCACCCCAATGCCACTACCCTAACCACAGCTGAGTGCTGCTATAATAAGCAGGACCACGCGGCCCCGTGCTGCAGGAACACGTGGCCCCGTGCTGCAGGAACACGTGGCCCCGTGCTGCAGGAACACGTGGCCCCGTGCTGCAGGAACACGTGGCCCCACACTGCAGGAACGCGGCCCGTGCTGCAGGAACACGTGGCCCGTGCTGCAGGAACACGCGGCCCCCACATTGCAGGAACGCGGCCCCGTGCTGCAGGAACACGTGGCTCCCACACTGCAGGAACACGTGGCCCCGTGCTGCAGGAACACATGGCCCGTGCTGCAGGAACAAGCAGCTCCACGCGGCAGGAACACGCGGCCCCCTTGCTGCAGGAACACGTGGCCCCGTGCTGCAGGAACACGTGGCCCCGTGCTGCAGGAACACGTGGCCCCGTGCTTCAGGAACGCGTGGCCCCATGCTGCAGGAACGCGTGGCCCCATGCTGCAGGAACGCGTGGCCCCATCATGCTGCAGGAACACACGGCTCCACGCTGCAGGAACACGGGGCCCCACGCTGCAGGAACACGGGGCCCCACGCTGCAGGAACACGGGGCCCCACGCTGCAGGAACACGGGGCCCCACGCTGCAGGAACACGCGCCCCCACGCTGTAGGAACACGTGGCCCCATGCTGCAGGAACACGGGGCCTCACGCTGCAGGATCGCGCTGCCCCACGCTGCAGGAACACACGCCCCCGCGCTGCAGGCACATGTGGCGCCACGCTGCAGGAACACAGGGCCCCACGCTGCAGAATCGCGCTGCAGGAACACGTGGCCCCATGCTGCAGGAACACGTGGCCCCATGCTGCAGGAACGTGTGGCCCCATGCTGCAGGAACGCACGGCTCCACGCTGCAGGAACACGGGGCCCCACGCTGCAGGAACACGCGCCCCCACGCTGCAGGAACACGCGCCCCCACGCTGTAGGAACACGTGGCCCCGTGCTGCAGGAACACGTGGCCCCATGCTGCAGGAACACGTGGCCCCGTGCTGCAGGAACACGTGGCCCCGTGCTGCAGGAACACGTGGCCCCACGCTGCAGGAACACGCGCCCCCACGCTGCAGGAACACGCGCCCCCACGCTGCAGGAACACGCGCCCCCACGCTGCAGGAACACACACCCCCACGCTGCAGGAACACACGGCCCCACGCTGCAGGAACACGCGCCCCCACGCTGCAGGAACACGCGACTCCACTGTGGATTGGCCACTCGTTAGGCTCTACACTCGGCCGTTCCATTCTCGTTTCACCTTCTAAATGCTACCTTTAAATGAGATCCCACCTCCTCGGCAATGATGCTTATTTTGGTTGCCAGGACACTAGTTGCCATGGAGACGGGTAGCGATGTTATTCCCACCCAGTAGCATTAATCAGCAAACCCAGGATTCGGTCGCCGCGCACTTAAAAGAATGCGGCCTTCGCTCAGACACTCAGTGTGGTTCAGGGGCTGTGATGTGCACACCCGCCTGGCCTGCGGTGCTGCAGCATGCATAATATATATGCCCTTTGCAGACGCCAGGGAGGTGGGGAGGTCGGGGTATTACCGTGACCGCGCGCCCGCAGTCCTCCAACTCGTGCCCCACAAGCACGCGCTTCATGGGTCCCAGGCCAGGTCACCAATGCAGTATCTCTTCATAGAACCCAATCCTGGCGATTTGCATAACACCAAAGAGCATTATGGGAACACAAGTATGTCCAGAATTTTACACCTGAAACGTGCCTTATTGTGATTCAGTAAGAAAACCTTTTCAGAGAATAATGGAGGTTGCGGTCTTCGGTTTGAATTAGTCACACTACTCGCACTAAGAAAAAAGTATCTCTACATGGCAGGACACTATAACAGCCCGGATGGCTACAGGTGTGTGAGGCTTTAGCTGGTTCCGTCCTCAGTTGCCCACGTCCACAGCAGCGCTGGTCCATGAGCCGGCTCTTGCCGGGTCTGAGATCCGGCATCCTGTGCCTGGGCGGATCTCGGGGCCGGCCTGCCTCAGCCCATGCCGAGGGAGGCTGGGGGCTGGGTGATCTAATCTGCCTGTGCTCCTCTCCACAGCCACCACTCACGCTTTTGCGGGACTTATTTGCTGAGCCTGGTCCTTTCTTCTGGCCTGAAAGGTACACCGCAGGAATAAATGGGCCATGAACATCACTGGGGCGGGCGCTGTCACTGGTAAAGCAGGCTACCTACATGCTGGGCACACTATCGTTTTCCAAATGTGCATTTTACGCTTTCATGGGAAAAACAAGTAATTTCCAAACTCAAAAATGCTGCTGAAACTTATTCACTCGTTTTTCATTGAAATGTGTTTTTTTGTTGGACTACCACACTAATACTCTGTAATTTGTGTGCCCCTTGCTTTGTGTTTTATCACCGGTTATATGTATACATGTTATATGCTTGTCCAACTGGTTAATCACAAATAAATGCTTCTGTTGTGCTGACAGCAGTTATTAGGAAATTAAACTGTGGGTTCATGGGTGCCAACTTTTTATTTTCACTACAGGGGCCAAAATACCCCCACCTCTGCCCTGAATATAAGCAAGCGACGAGTCCAACCCATCCCCTGGCCCAACACATTATATAGCACTTTTGTTTACATAAGGTATTGCAAAAAGTTTTACGATTAACAACCAGTTTTGAATATATAACATCTCAGCAACAGTTTCTCAACCTGCTGAGCTACCCTGATAGCCTTCTAAAGTAGAGCGTGTCTATGGATCCCTTAATATAAATCACTGCATTACCAACAGTACTTTGGGTGCACCAGTGCCACAGAAGTGATTTAAAGTGGAATTGATGTACAGTGTGGAGCTTGAAAAGAAGCAGCATGAAAGAAATTGCACCATTTAAAAACAATTGTGAACATTTCCTTTCAGCAGAGTCCAACCGCCAGCTCCGCCTCCTTGGAACACCGCCCCCTCTGAACTCATTCCCCTCGTCCAAACTCCACCCCAAACCCTGCCCTTCTGGGATCCGCCTTTATATTTTTTCCATTTCCACCACTGCATGTCGAGTAACATTCTGCGGCAACCCACGCTTCATCGCGCAGACTGCTGAGTCCTCGGACGCCTACTCGTTAAACCCTGAGTCTGGTGACAGAGCAGCAAAACATGTTTTGCAGGAGCCCTGCTCCGTCGTGTTCCGGCCCATTCCCTGCGCTGTGCATGCTAGGCGCTTCTTTGACTGTATAGTTTTGTGTCTTGCTAACTTACTGCGATTTAAAACAGAGTTTAGGATCTCTGCACTCACTAGGTCCTGTAAGACTCCATTACCCTGCATTCTTGGAGTACTTGGGACTATTTCTTTAGCAATTTGGCGCGTTAAACACGGTAAGCCGGTCCGTGATGGACGTGATTGCGATGGCGACCCCTCTCTGCCCAATTGGACCTTCTCTCATGGGGCCCCAAGAAGTACTTGCAGCCGTTGCTGCTGCCCAAAATATTTTTTCAGAAAATGCTCCTCCGCTCTGAGAGCTGCCTACCCTGAAGGTAAGATCTTTCCGCTCCAGTCCTCCAGAGTCGAACCTAAGTCTGTCCTCAGCATTACCTGCTATATTTTCCACCTTACCGCTCAATGATTTACCCTCTCATCCGCTCCCCACCCCTTCTGTTACTTCTTCCTTTAGTTGTCTTGTAGGTACCACACACCCCCAATTCGCGCACTCCGGTGCCTTTTACTTAATACCCGGTCCCTCATTAAACACGCCTTGGAAGTTAACCACTACATGGCAGATAACAACCTTGACCCATGCGCATTACCAGAAACCTGGGCGGTCACCTCGGCTGGTCCTTCCCTCAATTTAGCGATTCCAGCAGGTTACAATCTATCTCGCCACGACCATATAACGGGGAGAGGCGGGGTGGTTGCTTTCATTCTCAAAGATACCCTCTCAACCTGGGTAGTTCAAAACCCTGATTTTGAAGGAGTTGAATCCTTGCATATTAAAATAGGAATGAACGCTGAATCTACAGTGAACTTTCTTCTTGTATATCGTCCGCCTTCGCTTTCACATAACTTCATCGCTTCCCTTGCTAATTATTTGTTCCAACTTCTTAAACCCAATACCCGGTTTATTCTCCTCAGAGATTTGAACTACTGGTTAGGCCATAAGGATGACCCACTGGCCGCAGAATTAGAGGTAACCCTCTCTGATCTAGGCTTTGAACAACAAATTCACGAGCCTACTCACAAATCAGGCCACATCTTGGACTGGGTCTCTTCGGTTAACACTTCCTGCCATGACATCCAGCTGGTCGGATCACTCATTCATTCATTTCTCCATAATGGTACCTTTTCCGGTAAACCCTAAGTTACAGAAGCCCACCTTTATCACCACGCGCAACTTCAAACACATTACCGAGGACAAAATTGGACCTCTCCTTGACCCTGTAATTAACTTCTCTGACCATATTCATGGTTCACTAAGGACCTACAAAAGTCCAAATCGTCTACTGCCAAACTATTCCATTAATGGAAAGCCAACCCTAATATCTTCACCCAAGATGCATATAAATCTGCCATTAAGGCTACAGCGGCAAAAAAGACACCACAATAATCAGATTCTCAACGCCAAATCTGATACTAAAGAATTGTTCAGGATTCTAAAAGACTCTGAATCTACCCCCGAACCACAGGGACAACTTCCACCGTTAGATAATTCTTGGTGTTAACAAATCCAGAACGGAATGCATAATAAACTTCTTAGCATCAGAACCGATATTGTACAAAAACAGTCTACCAATCCAGAACCTGCTTATAGTAAACCTTTTACTAGAAATCCCTCAATCACTGAATTTAATTTCCACTCAATCTCAGAGGCTGAATTAAAATCTATCATCGAACAACTCAAACCCACTAAGTTTAAGGGCGATCCCTGCTCCTCCCTAATCATAAAATATTGCACCCCTCTACTGCTAAAAGCCATATTTAATTTTGTTAATGCTTCGCTACGAGAGGGCTGCATCCCCGACAACTTTAAAACTGCCTGGATCACCCCCATTCTTAAGAAGCCCGGCCTTGCCCCTGATAATCCGCTAAACTATCGCCCAATCACCAACACGCAATTCCTTCTGAAAATACTCGATCGAGTAGCTTATTCACAAATAGCCTCCCATTTGAACCAGCATCCCATTCTAAACATCTATCAGTCAGGCTTTAGGCAGGGCTATGGTACCGAGACCTCCCTCTTGGATCTCAAGTCACGCCTCCTTGCAAATATGGATAAAGGCCTAGGAACTCTTCTCGTGTCTCTGGATTTATCTGCAGCATTCGACTTGGTTGACCATCCCATTTTGGTAGCCAGATTAGCCAAGGTGGCCAATTTTTCCTCCTCCGCAGCATCATGGATCAATTCCTTCTTGGTTAACAGACAGAGCAGAGTCTGCATCAGGGAATCTGAAGCGGACCCAATTCCGGTTCTTTTCGGGGTTCCTCAGGATTCTAGTACCTCCCCCTGCCTTTATAACATCTATACAGCTCCCTTCTTCAAGATGCTTGAGGAAGAAGGAATTTCATTTTCTAACCACGCCGATGACACTCAGGTCCTAGTTCAACTCTCCGGAGTACACTCCCAGCATGAACAAGAGCTAAACAGAATCTTCTTCCTAATCAAAAACTGGATGATGGCCAACAATCTCGCGTCAAACAAAAGCAAAACCGAACTCATGATCGTGGGCAACACCAATTACCTTGCCAAATTGGACCCCATCTTTAAATCATTTAGGCTAGGCCTAGTGGATAATTCTCCCTAACCTAAATTAAAATATTAGGCATCGTTTTGGATCAGTCCCTCAACATGAGAGCCCACGTTGGTAGCGTCATCTCCACCTCCACCTACTAGGTAAAACTTCTGACCCACTTAAGACCTTTTATCTCGCAGGCAAATGCTGAGACCATTGCAAGAGCCATAGTTGGGGCAAAGATCGATTATTGTGGCATTCTCCTGGTCGGCTTGGGAAAAGCTGACTCCAACAGACTTCAAGTAGTCCGTTAGGGGGCGTCCGGGTATTCACGGGTCTGGCGCGGCGTGACCACATCTCAGCTGCCCGACGTCCCTTACACTGATTGCCGATCGAAGCCCGCTTCAAATTCAGAGTTCTAACGATTGTCCTCAAATGCAGACTTGGCATAATGCCCAAATACCTGCAAGATCAAATCCAAGACAAAACTAACCCAAGGGTCCTTAGGTCTACTAACCAGAACCTGCTATCTCTTCCACACTGCAAACTTAAGAAGGTGGAGAACGGGGCCTTCTATACGGCAGCACCCAAACTCTGGAACTCTCTTCCCCTCATGTTCCGTCAGCAATCTTTGATCACCTCCTTCAAGAAGACCCTCAAGACCCATCTTTTCTACTAATCACTCATTCTGTCTTACCTATTCTGACTGGGCCCCTCACATCCTGATGTAGTGATCTTCTTCCCCTTTTGCTTCTTGTTCTCATTTTTACGTATGTGTTTTTGTCGTGTCTCGCGCCCTCACGCCTCAGGGTTCATGGCTGCGCGTTAGAAATTGAATAAAGTAAAAAAAAGTTAAGCTGTACAGCGCAATCCAGTGTTTGACGAGCTCCTTTAAGAGACGTTAACATACATGCCCGCACAAGCCATGAGGTTTGCATGCCCTAGATTGCTAAGCAAAGGGCCTACCCCCATGCTTAGCAGGAGGTCCATGAACAGGTGCGCTCACACTACTGTCCTTTCCTTCTCTGTACCCTACGCGCAGTAGACCGGTGAGGGCCAGAGCAGGCATGGTCCACCCAAAATCTGCAAAAGCCCACTCAGCAGCACTGTGCAGGCATTTATAGAAGTTAATGTCACTGCGAAGGGCCCAACTACATGAGCTTGATACCCCACTTGTTAGACAATTCTGACTACGCCTTTGTCCCTACGCTGCAACTCATTAATTGAAAGGTAGTCGCAAGGCTAGAACAACTGGAGATGAGGGTGGCGAAGTCCGGCCTTGCCAGTTATCCAGGCTCTGTGGTCCATACAGTGGGGCTGTCTATCCACCAGCCCTCAACTCTGGCACATGACATACTTCAGATTGTAAAAACAATATCCGTGCTTCACCAGGGCAACTCTTCCCAATGTCTAGTAACGATGGAGATACTTCTCCCGCAAACATTACAGAGAGTCCTGCAGCAATCATTATGCCATACAATGCTGGCCTGCTACCAGTGCCGTCGTTTGGAGGACATAATGGTGAAACACGTCAAACAATTACTTCAAACCCACGACAGAGGCAGATACTGAACTAATACTTTCCACCCTACTCAACATGGTACCTTTTTGATTCGCATTGGTCCTGATAATGACTATACCATTGGGAGAGCTGCACTAACTAAACATGTTCATCCTCCAATTAATCTTCATTTCGAATGTTTCAACCTAATCAAGTCCAAACAAGAGTGAAAGTTCCATCACTTTTCACCATGTCCTCCCCGTCAACAGACAAATGTAAACATGTTCACCTATGACATCAAGACACAAATCCACCTCCAAAGAATATTTCTTCCATACAAAACACATATATATCAAAGGGCGACAATCGGGAAGACTGCACTAAGAAAGTGCAAATGGGGAAAGTGACCTCAAAAAGTACACGCATTACATCCAGCACTTGGGTCTCACCCATCATCATCGCAAAGAAAGCTAAGAAACCTGGACAAATCTGCATCTGCGTCAACATGCAGCTCCCTAACAAAGCAATGCCCCATTATCGAATAGAGACAGCTCTTGCTGGGTCGAGATTCTTCTCCAAGCTAGAGCTGAAACCACATTGCCACTAGCTAGAGCTTGACAAGAACTCCCACACATCACCATCTTCAGCGTGAATATTAGACTTCGGCACTCTACAAGCTTACATTTTGGCATCTAGTCAGCTGACAAAGTATTCTTAAACGTGATCCGCAATGTAGTGACAGGCCTGCACGGTGTTGTCAACGTCAGTGATGACATCCTAGTGTATTCCACTACTGAAGCTGAACACAGCATATGAGTTCTTTAGCAGTGCCCTCAAGAGTATGGGCTCACCCTTCATCAATATAAGTGTGAGTAGTTTAAGCCGACATTTAAGTTCTTTGGCTATGTTTTTGACTATAAGGGTGTTAGGCTTGATAGAAAGAAAGTTGCTGACATCAATGCTGAACCATACCCACAGTCAGTGTCGGAGCTTCGCAGTCTTCCTGGTATTGTAATAAAACGAGGTACCCAGGTCACTGGTGGCACTTAGTCCAGTGTATGAAAGGAAAGCTTCTTTAGTTAGCTTCAGTTGCAGGTCACAGGAATGGGTTAAAACTGAAAGAGTTGTGCTGGTAACCCGCGCTCTGACATGAGTAAATATAGTTTCTTGGATACAATAACAAATGGTTGCAAATGTTCATTGAGTTATGCTTGCAGGTTTAATTTCCATATAGTCAGCCGACACGTGTTTCGAAACTTGGTAGTTCTCAGTGCTATTGATCTTGGTTGCGGGACCCATGCATTGGCACTGCTAGCTCATGAGGGGCCAGATGACGCTTAGATCCTTCTTGTCATATCTTATTGTAGTGGTCCTTCTTGTAAATGTTAGTCATGGATATATTATCCTTCAATGGCCAAGGCCGTCCATTGGGTTGATTCCCAGGCCTGTGCGGTACCCCCACAATTCTGAGGTTGTTACAACAGGATCTTGACTCAAGGTCTTCCTGCTTTTCAGATAGCTCTTTAACTTCTTTTCTCAGCTGGGCTATTTCTCTCAATGTCATTGGATAGGCGCGGCTCAGCCTCATACGACCTGTCAGTGTGCTTATTTAGCCTGACCTGCCTATGGTCAACCTTACAGGTAAGGGTGTCAATCTTACTATCTAAAGAGTGAATGACAGCCTGTAACTGCGTTAAAATGCCCTTTATATCCTGCAATGCATCCGAGGAGGCCACAGCTTGTGTCTCCCCCGTGGCAGCCATGTCTGGAGTTCCCCACATGGAGTTCTTGGGCGGGGAGGGGATGATAAAGGGGAGCTTAGATAGTTTTTTTGTCCGTTTTCCCCATGGCGCCACATGACACGTGGGACTTGCAGATTAGTCTAGCGCTCTCTTTGAGGAACCGGCCCAGTGTGGGCAACTACTTCCATCAATAGCTTCTTTTTGCCCCAGGAATGCGCCCCCTTTGTTGGGGGCACTGTTGCCCTTCAAGTCTAGTAGGTGAAGATCAGATAAGAAAGGGGGAGGGAGAAACCTCAGAGAACCCTCCCCCCCAAGGCAACAGGATGCCTAGTGACGGTATGCCCGCCCCTTCTCCAAAGCTCTGGATGCATCTACCACGCAGGTGTTTGCTCCTCTCTCACTTGTCGCTGCAGGGGTCTGGGAACAGGGGCTCACCTTGCTTCAGCAGCTCATTTGGATTGTTGCCGGACCAACACGGCCCACCGCACAAACACCCTCCTACTGGGCCGCTGCCCCAGCTTACCTCCAGAGGTCAAGTGCCCCACTTCTATCCTTCTGGGCTCCCGGCCAGGGTGAAGTAACTGTGTGTGCCGCTCTGCCCAGCCAGCCCCTCCAGCATGACAGCTATCCCGGCGGCCTCCTCCAGCAGTAAAGGTGGATGGGGGCACCTCAGCTTCCGGGCACCGAGCTGTGCTGTCTGCTCCTGGTCCCCGATCCTCAGTGAATCCCACAGGGGTGACCTAGGCTGGAATTGATTGCTCTGGTCTTGCAGCACAAAAACGGCACACGTCTTAAAGGCATCTGCTCCAACAATACAGCTCGTGCCACATGGGCCGGACTCGCTCCTCCGCCGGTGACTGCTGCTCTGGTCATGGCGTAGGCCAGTCAATTGCTCTAATGCGAGCATCCCACTGCGGTGCAGCGTGAAGAGGGTGCACTGCCCGCTAGGGGGGTGCTCCCCGCAGCTACTCCACTGACTCAGGCCTCTTATATAACTGCAGTACTTCACCACAGCGCCTGCTCCTCACCCCAGGCCTCCTGGCAGCTGTGTCAGTGTACCGCACCATGCCGGCATCTATGGACCGCAAAGTCACTAGGTTCACCTGCACTGGCTCTTTGGCTACTGATTGTGGTGCACGCAAGGGCGCCTGGAGACCGATGGCTCAGGATGTTTACAGGATTTGCAGTGGGTGAGCTGCCATCTAGGCACGGCTCTCCCGCGCCCCCTGCCACCCTTCCGCCTTTGGTTGTATGCCAAAGTGCTTCCCATAGTAGCGATATGGTAATTTCAGGGAAGGACCGGCAGCCATTCCTCTCCTTGCCACGTGAGTGACACTGTGCACATGACATCTACGCTGAGCACAAGAACAGCATGCCTTCTTTTCTGTCAGTCATACCATTACCCCGCATGACCCCCAACCGCTGTGTGCGGGGCGCGCACTCCCTTCCCCGAGATGTTGCGACGGTTCCCTTTTCCCGTTGATAGGTTTTCAAGGTCAAGAATGAATTGCCTATTAGCGTCATTGCCGTTTCCATGGTAACTGGCGCCCAGCTCTAATGTGGAGTCCTGGTCTCGACAATTAATTTCAAGTGTTTGCGAAAGGGCTCGCTTCTCTTGCTCATTAACTCTTGGTATACTCTGTGATGGGTGTGGAAGCGTCGAGACGAACATTGGTTTGACTCTCATGGTGTCGCCTAGGCAACCGTGATGGCGGACTTGGCACCGCGCAGCCATAACCAACCACAGAAACCGAACTAGGGGCTAGTGCACAGCATTCAGGATAGTACATGTTCTGTGTTTGTGGTGTGAGGTGCAGTAATCTGCAAGGGATCGCTGGGGCTGCTCTTCCATCTTTCCTCGTCCCTCCCAAGAAGGATATCGCCTGGAAGACGAGGTGTCCACATAACCTGTTGGCGGCCTGCTTGCGCCTTCCAACTCTTGAGTTTGCCCTCGCAAGAGACTGGCTGCAGGCTGCTCAGACAGAAATAAGGCAATCACGTGAGCACTTGCACCCCAGGGGCTAGCTCAGCCCACGGCTCTGCAGGGATTCAGGGCTAGCTCAGCCCACGGCTATGCAGGGATTCAGGGCTAGCTCAGCCCACGGCTCTGCAGGGATTCAGGGCTAGCTCAGCCCACGGCTATGCAGGGATTCAGGGCTAGCTCAGCCCACGGCTCTGCAGGGATTCAGGGCTAGCTCAGCCCACGGCTATGTAGGGATTCAGGGCTAGCTCAGCCCACGGCTATGCAGGGATTCAGGGCTAGCTCAGCCCACGGCTATGCAGGGATTCAGGGCTAGCTCAGGCCACGGCTCTGCAGGGATTCAGGGTGTATGACCAGCATCCCGGGGGCTAGCTCAGCCCACGGCTCTGCAGGGATTCAGGGTGCATGACCAGCACCCCGGGGGCTAGCTCAGCCCACGGCTCTGCAGGGATTCAGGGTGCATGACCAGCACCCCGGGTCTAGCTCAGCCCACGGCTCTGCAGGGATTCAGGGTGCATGACCAGCATCCCAGGGTCTAGCTCAGCCCACGGCTCTGCAGGGATTCAGGGCTAGCTCAGCCCACAGCTCTGCAGGGATTCAGGGCTAGCTCAGCCCACAGCTCTGCAGGGATTCAGGGTGCATGACCAGCATCCCAGGGGCTAGCTCAGCCCACGGCTCTGCAGGGATTCAGGGCTAGCTCAGCCCACGGCTCTGCAGGGATTCAGGGTGTATGACCAGCATCCCGGGGGCTAGCTCAGCCCACAGCTCTGCAGGGATTCAGGGTGCATGACCAGCACCCCGGGCGCTAGCTCAGCCCACGGCTCTGCAGGGATTCAGGGCTAGCTCAGCCCACGGCTCTGCGGGAATTCAGGGTGCATGACCAGCCCCCCAGGGTCTAGCTCAGCCCACGGCTCTGCAGGGATTCAGGGTGCATGACCAGCACCCCGGGGGCTAGCTCAGCCCACGGCTCTGCAGGGATTCAGGGTGCATGACCAGCACCCCGGGTCTAGCTCAGCCCACGGCTCTGCAGGGATTCAGGGTGCATGACCAGCACCCCGGGTCTAGCTCAGCCCACGGCTCTGCAGGGATTCAGGGTGCATGACCAGCCTCCCAGGGTCTAGCACAGCCCACGGCTCTGCAGGGATTCAGGGCTAGCTCAGCCCACGGCTCTGCGGGGATTCAGGGTGCATGACAAGCACCCCGGGGTCTAGCTCAGCCCACGGCTCTGCAGGGATTCGGGGTGCATGACCAGCATCCCAGGGGCTAGCTCAGCCCACGGCTCTGCAGGGATTCAGGGCTAGCTCAGCCCACGGCTATGCAGGGATTCAGGGCTAGCTCAGCCCACAGCTCTGCGGGGATTCAGGGTGCATGACCAGCACCCCGGGGGCTAGCTCAGCCCACGGCTCTGCAGGGATTCGGGGTGCATGACCAGCACCCCGGGGGCTAGCTCAGCCCACGGCTCTGCAGGGATTCAGGGCTAGCTCAGCCCACGGCTATGCAGGGATTCAGGGCTAGCTCAGCCCACAGCTCTGCGAGGATTCAGGGTGCATGACCAGCACCCCGGGGGCTAGCTCAGCCCACGGCTCTGCAGGGATTCGGGTGCATGACCAGCATCCCAGGGGCTAGCTCAGCCCACGGCTCTGCAGGGATTGAGTGCATGACGGCTCTGCAGGGATTCGGGGTGCATGACCAGCATCCCAGGGGCTAGCTCAACCCACGGCTCTGCAGGGATTCAGGGCTAGCTCAGCCCACGGCTATGCAGGGATTCAGGGCTAGCTCAGCCCACAGCTCTGCAGGGATTCGGGTGCATGACCAGCATCCCAGGGGCTAGCTCAACCCACGGCTCTGCAGGGATTCAGGGCTAGCTCAGCCCACGGCTATGCAGGGATTCAGGGCTAGCTCAGCCCACGGCTCTGCAGGGATTGAGTGCATGACGGCTCTGCAGGGATTCGGGGTGCATGACCAGCATCCCAGGGGCTAGCTCAACCCACGGCTCTGCAGGGATTCAGGGCTAGCTCAGCCCACGGCTATGCAGGGATTCAGGGCTAGCTCAGCCCACAGCTCTGCAGGGATTCGGGGTGCATGACCAGCATCCCAGGGGCTAGCTCAACCCACGGCTCTGCAGGGATTCAGGGCTAGCTCAGCCCACGGCTATGCAGGGATTCAGGGCTAGCTCAGCCCACGGCTCTGCAGGGATTGAGTGCATGACGGCTCTGCAGGGATTCGGGGTGCATGACCAGGCACGTGTCTCTACGACGTCAAGCTTGGCGCTTCTGATCGGAATGGCAACCGATCCCCAAAGCCATCTGCAAGGAGTGGTGCACAGAGAGGTCTGCCCGGTCTCTCGTTTCCAATGTCATGGATTTACCTTTGAGATTGTTCCCTTTAGAGGAAGGGCCTGTTTTTTCTGTAGGCCAGTCCTACTGGAGGCAAAGGAAACGTAATATATATACACGATAGAAAGGAGGCATACGCGACCCCAGCACCCCTTTCCGTCAGACAAGAAAAGGGTACCCAGTGATTTCATAGCTGAAAAAAACATCAAGGGCACACTTTTAACCTTCTATCCAACACTTTCTCTGAATATTCTAGGTCTTGAGTTTCTTTATATAAGTGCACCAGTCCTAAAATATGTTGGCAAGGGTGTTTAGTGGGTTAAAAAAAGTATCGAGTACCCCTTGATGTTTTATCCCAGCGATGAAATCACATATAATCAAGGAAAGAGACCATGTACTTGTACTGTGAATTGGGATTTGTAGCACAGCTTCTTATGTGCAGAAATCAAGTAGACTTTTGGCGCTTCCTGGAACCGGGCTGGATAGTAACATGCGAAATGAAAATCCCATTTCTATCCATTTTTCAAAACTGACCAGTGGCATGGGCCCGCAACTATTGCTAAGTACAATTGGATTTGGATCAGAATCAACATCCGCAAAATTACAATGACAAAAATCAACATATTAATAGCAATACACAATAAAACTTCACACAGAATCTATACATATACAACAATTATGCTGAAATCGGACAAGCACATAACATGACAATATACATTCCTCCTCGGCGGGACTCTAATTTCATAGTATGGCAAAGTATGTATCAAAATGACTAACAAGGCCATTATTTCCGAACCCTATGTAAAAGCTACTCCCAACAAGCAAATATCACCTTCCTAACTATGAAATACGACTCGGGGTGGAGTTCACCGTTCAATATCTCCCCCAACAAGCAAATATCACCTTCCTAACTATCTATCAAGCACGACTCGGGATGGAGTTCACCATTCGATATCTACTCCCAACAAGCAAATATCAACTTCCTAACCCTTCAATATCTACTCCCAACAAGCAAATATCACCTTCCTAACGATCTATCAAGCACGACTCGGGATGGAGTTCACCCTTCAATATCTACTCCCAACAAGCAAATATCACCTTCCTAACTATCTATCAAGCACGACTCGGGATGGAGTTCACCCTTCAATATCTACTCCCAACAAGCAAATATCACCTTCCCAACTATCTATCAAGCACGACCCGGGATGGAGTTCACCCTTCAATATCTACTCCCAACAAGCAAATATCAACTTCCTAACCCTTCAATATCTACTCCCAACAAGCAAATATCACCTTCCTAACGATCTATCAAGCACGACTCGGGATGGAGTTCACCCTTCAATATCTACTCCCAACAAGCAAATATCACCTTCCTAACTATCTATCAAGCACGACTCGGGATGGAGTTCACCCTTCAATATCTACTCCCAACAAGCAAATATCAACTTCCTAACCCTTCAATATCTACTCCCAACAAGCAAATATCACCTTCCTATCTATCAAACACGACTCGGGATGGAGTTTACCATTCGATATCTCCCCGTACAAGCAAATATCACCTTCCTATCTATCAAACACGACTCGGGATGGAGTTTATCATTCAATATCTCCCTGTACATGCAAATATCACCTTCCTATCGATCAAACACGACTCGGGATGGAGTTTACTATTCGATAAAGTATCATTTATGGACATATTTACATATTTATTTATGTTATGCAGCGTATTGCATGGTTATGGTTGCGACAAATTGTCTGTGGGGTTTAAGAAAATAACATTTCCCAATAATTTCTGAACACTTCCATAGAAAAATCGGAAGCATTTTGGATGTAGCCGCCCCTATATGGAAAATTACAGAATTTCATAGACGTCTTCATGGTTTGAACACCTTTTTACACAGGGATTTCCCATGTGGGGCCAAAAATCTCAAAACTGTGCACTTCGATTTTGTTATGCACCTAGATCTTATGAGGAGGTGGTGTCCTAAAACCCCTCCAAAAAAAGAATCAAAAATCGATCTCGCCAGTTTGGAGATATTGAAATGTAAGATTCAGCTATATTTCACTCATGTGCAGAATGACGGCACATCCTCCATATCGAGGGTCTGCAACATTTGGCTCTCCAGATGTTTTCGGTTGTGTATGAGACGTACACGAGATGTAAATTGTCCACGTGACACGTAACGTGAACGTCCTATACGCCTCCCATATGTCAGAAGGCTCACATCAAAGTCATCCCTTACTTTAATGTGAGTTTTCATGCATGAAGAAGGTGTCGAAAACATGCACAGAACTAATGTACATCGTCTATACAAACTAGGCATGTTCATGTATGAGAGGTACATTTCAGACCTGTATACTACTACACATATGAAAACTCATGGCTGACTTTGAGGCGAGTTTTCTTGTGTATGAGACATGTAGGAAATGTTAAACTCTTCTACACCTCCCATTTGTATAAAAACTCACATTAAAGTTAGAGCTCATTTTAATTTATGTTTTCATACATATAGTAGCCATATAGGACACGTACATTTCATTTGACTTTACAGCAAACATTCATACGCTATTTATATGCCATACACTCACATACCAGACGCACACCAAACACTCATACACCTTACTGAACCCACACTTACGCCACACACTCTTCCACGACCCACACTTATGCCACACACTCTTACGCCACGCGCTCTTACGCCACACGCTCTTACGCCACACGCTCTTACGCCACACGCTCTTACGCCACATGCTCTTACGCCACATGCTCTTACGCCACGCGCTCTTACACCACGCGCTCTTACGCCACACCTGCTTATGGCACATGCTTTTATGTCACACTCTTTTATGTCACATGATTTACAATATACAAAGGAAAATGTACACCACAAACACTCATGCCATGAGCTCTTATCCCACGCGCTCATAGGCCACATTCTTATGCCACATGCTCTTACACCATATGCTCCTATACCACATACTCTTACAACATGCGCACGTATACAATGCATTGTTATGCAATATACCTGTAAACGTTACACACTAATGCCACACACTGTCCTGCACAATGTTCTTACACCACGCACTCTTATGCCATGTGCTCCTATGTGACACACTTACACCATGTGTTCTTATGCCAGACACTCTTATTCTGCACACTTGTACAACACATTCTCTTACGCCGCACACTCTTACACCACACACTCCTATAGCCTGTGCTCGTATGCCACGTGCTCTGCAGGAACTTGCTCTAATGGCACACACTGTAAAGCCATGCACTCTTATGTCGCATGCTCCTACACCACATGCTCTTATGCCATGTGCTCCTATGTGACACACTTACACCACATGCTCTTATGCCATGCGCTCTCAGGACACACACATTAATGCCGCATGCTCCTACACCACATGCTCTTATGCCATGTGCTCCTATGTGACACACTTACACCACATGCTCTTATGCCATGCGCTCTCGGGACACACACATTAATGTCGCATGCTCCTACACCACATGCTCTTATGCCATGTGCTCCTATGTGACACACTTACACCACATGCTCTTATGCCATGCGCTCTCAGGACACACACATTAATGCCGCATGCTCCTACACCACATGCTCTTATGCCATGTGCTCCTATGTGACACACTTACACCACATGCTCTTATGCCATGCGCTCTCGGGACACACACATTAATGTTGCATGCTCCTACACCACATGCTCTTATGCCATGTGCTCCTATGTGACACACTTACACCACATGCTCTTATGCCATGCGCTCTCGGGACACACACATTAATGTCGCATGCTCCTACACCACATGCTCTTATGCCATGTGCTCCTATGTGACACACTTACACCACATGCTCTTATGCCATGCGCTCTCAGGACACACACATTAATGTCGCATGCTCCTACACCACATGCTCTTATGCCATGTGCTCCTATGTGACACACTTACACCACATGCTCTTATGCCATGTGCTCCTATGTGACACACTTACACCACATGCTCTTATGCCATGCGCTCTCAGGACACACACATTAATGTCGCATGCTCCTACACCACATGCTCTTATGCCATGTGCTCCTATGTGACACACTTACACCACATGCTCTTATGCCATGCGCTCTCAGGACACACACATTAATGTCGCATGCTCCTACACCACATGCTCTTATGCCATGTGCTCCTATGTGACACACTTACACCACATGCTCTTATGCCATGTGCTCCTATGTGACACACTTACACCACATGCTCTTATGCCATGTGCTCCTATGTGACACTTACACCACATGCTCTTATGCCATGCGCTCTCAGGACACACACATTAATGCCACATGCTCCTACACCACAAATGCGGTTTTGCAAGGCACTCTTACATCAGACACTCCTATACCCCACAGTCTTTCAATGAACACTCACACAATATGCACTCACACGACGAGCACTGATGCACCATATGCCAGACACTCATCTGCCACACACTCACATAGCAAACACTCATGAACCACTCACACACCATAAACTCATAGAGCATTCACTATACACCACGGTTAAATGCCATGCACTCATACACCATACACTCATACGCTGCATATTCATACATCAGACGCAGCATTCACTCACATGCAGCGCACTCATAAGTCATGCACTCATAGGCCATATGCTGTACACCCGACAGCCAGATGTCACACACTAATATGTCAGGTGTTCACATACCAAACACTGATGCCACACACCCCAGAGTCATAAGCCATACATGTGTACACTGATATGCCATACACACATTTGACATACACACATATGACATAAACACATTCAATATACACCCTATGCAATTCAGTCCCACAACATACACTCCTATGCCATACACGGTGCAACCATACATGATACAGTCATACAGCATACATTTACATGCCCTGTGCTCATACACTAATACCCTCATATGAATGACAGACACGTATGTGCTATACGGCATAGGACCCATAAAGAATACTGAAATAAAATAGAATTACACTTTTTCTTTAAAGTGTTGAGGTTACTCTAACAAAAAGCAAAGCCTTCAAACAGCAGAAATAACAATGCTAAGGCACAAAGACTTTCTTTATGCCAATATAAATACCCGCTTGATTCCCTTGGGGTCTCTGGTATAGGACAGCCCACCCCTACCTGGGCAGAGCCCACGCTGCCAAACCGCGCGGAAGGAGATATTTTGGGGCTCCATCGAGTTGATGGGGTGACTCTGCCTTTGTTTACCAGCGCCGGCCTTAAGGGCAGCAGCGCCCTGGGCGAAATAGCGCCCCCCTTGCCTACCGCGTGCCCCTGGTTAACAGGGGGTGGGGCGGAAGGGGGTGGGGCCAGGATGGGCAACTTTAAAAAATGTTTTTTTAACCTCCTCGCCCTGCTTTTTATTAAAGATATTGATCCATTTGCAGGCCAAGTAGTAATCCAAGGAAATTGAATATTCTCCCCCGTGCCTCCCTGCGTGCCTCCCTGTGCGCCACCCACCGTGCCTCCCTTTTCTGTGGGTGCCACCACAGCACCTGACGACCAGCAATATCTCCTCGGGTGCCGGCTGTAGAGACACGAAAGCGGACATCCCACAGGAAGAAATCCGGGACAGTTTCTCATTAGCTGTATTAATCAGCAAGCTCAACAGCAGGTTGTAGGGCCGGAATGTCCTACAAAGAGGAGTTTGCACCATGTAGGCTGCATAGTCCCAGATGTGAAGCAATTCTTTCCAGCTGCATAATTGCTCTTAAAATATGAATCAATTTTCCTGTCAACTGGGTCTCTAGGCGGAGACTCTCCTGTTGCAGTTGAGGACTGGTCCACCAGTTGGCTTAAGAGGTGTCAACCTGCACTGGCACTGAGGGGCTTCCAAGGCATAACACTGCACCAGATTCTACAGAAACACTGCTTGCTCCTTATAGTTCCATTCCTTCACGAAAGGTTGCGATCCACCCTGTGCAGAGGTACAGAATCTGGACGAAGGCCTCCTACTGGCCCAAAATGTCATCCTCTTGCTGGGACAGGAGATGCAAACGCTGTTATCCCTGAAGCGTCAGAGGCTATTGGTGGCCTTGGCTTCAAAGAGAATGGTGGCCTTGGCGTCAAGCGGATTGGTGGCCTTGCCGTCAGAGGGGATTGGTGGCCTTGGCATCGAGGAGATTGGTGGCCTTGCTGTCCGAGGTGATTGGTGACCTTGGCATCGGAGGGGATTGGTGGCCTTGGCTTCAAGGAGATTGGTGGCCTTGGTTTTGGAGGGCATTGGTGGCTTTGGCATAAGAGAAGATTGGTGACCTTGGTGTCGGGGACATTGGTGGCCTTGATGTCTGAGGGCATTTGTGGCCCTGGCGTCAGAGGTGATTGGTGGCCTTGGCCTCGAGGGGATTGGTGGCCTTGCCGTCAGAGGTGATTGGTGACCTTGGCGTCGGACGGGATTGGTGGCCTTGGTGTTGGAGGGCATTGGTGGCTTTGGCATCAGAGAAGATTGGTGACCTTGGTGTCGGGGGCATTGGTGGCCTTGATGTCTGAGGGCATTTGTGGCCCTGGCGTCAGAGGGGATTGGTGGCCCTGGCGTCAGTGGGATTGGTGACCTTGTTGTCCTTCATCTAAACCTGCAAGTAAGCCTCCCCAGAAGTGTCCCTGAGCTAAGCAGTGGGCTGACCAGCGTGCACAGGACCTTTTGCTCTGAAACCACCGCCTGTTGGAGGAGACCCTTGGAACTTGGTACATAACATGCTCTGTGTTCATGGCACTCTCACACTGAATTTCATACATTTGGCATTCCCGGGCCTGGAATAAAGAGAGAGTGTCCGAACCGTCGCCCAGCTGTGGTGACAAACTTCACAGGTGCCTTGCTGCTGTGCCCCTCTGTGCCCTGAATCCTGCTGCCATGAAACTGGCCTGATCTCTTTACCAGGAGCAGAGAAATCGCCACTGCCCTGCCACGGGAATCATTGCTGTATCTTCACAGCTGAAAGCAGCAGAGCCGCACAACTGCTGCATTTGAACCTGCAACCGAAGTGTGCTCGACTGACGAAGTTTGGTCCGGAGTGCGCTGGCGGTCGGTGAGTACTTGCAACCCTTAACAGTGGCCCCTAGCGCATCCACCCACTTTTACGCACGAGTGTCCCCTGAGGGCCACTCACCTTTCTACAGGTAGCCTATGCTACCGTCCCATTCCCAACTCCTGGAACCTGTTCTGCCTTCTTGGGGAGACCCTCCACGAATAGTGGGAACTTATTCTTCATTGCCTCACCCACCTTCCTAAGCTCCTATAGCACCTGCAAGAGACCCTGTTTTCGCCCTTGTGCACTATCGCGTGCACCAGCCTTTGAAAGTACATCGAGCGCTAGTCTCCTCTCTTCATAGGGGCTGGAAATGCTCTAAGAAAATGAATCAGCAGCACAGTTCACCCACAGTATTTAGACATCCCACGAACCAGGAAAGGCCTACCATCCACAACATGCCAGAATACCAAGGGTTAAGAGATTAGCATCAGTGTCAATGCCAGTGAGCGCCCTACTAAAATATCAGATACCAAAACCTCATGGTGCCCACCACAACGCAGGGAGGCCTGCCATCGAGACTGCAAGACAAACCTGGAACTGCAACTGCCCGGTCATTTTGATGTGATGGAGACACGTAATTTAGGGCCCAGATGGGCCTGAGACTTTGATGTATATATCAGGGCCTTAGGCCAATTAGACGATGATAAGAAGCACCGTCTACTGTCCCTTGCCATAGGGCCTAATGTGAGTGACATTGTGGATGAATTCCCGGCGGATGCCACGGATTCGTGTGAGGGCTTAATAGTATTTCACACCTCACACAAATGTGGATTGTGAGTGTGATGTCTTCCACACGGCAAAAAAAAGAGTAAAGGCGAGTCCATCGACGCTTTTGTAATGTAACTGTGCTGTGTCTAAGAATGAAACAAAGCGATTTGAACAATTACTCCAATGAGGAGGCCCTGTGATCCCAAATTATCGCGGGATGTGAAGGACTACACTGGATGAGATCCTACGTCTGGCCAGGTCAGATATGGGTCTGGAGCTGCAAGTGGAGGCCATGAGCAACATCAAAGTATCAGCTCCACTGTCAGAGACCATACACTAGGTAGTGACGTCCTCTGGGCATCAGAATAACAGTGACCCGTTCTGCTATAGATGTGGTTATGAATTCCTCCACAAGGGCACATGCCCCACCCTTGATCGGCAGTATGTGGCGTGTGGGCGAGACAATTGTTTCAAGGTTGTATGCTCCATGTCCCGCAGCCAAGCACGTAGAGAAGGAATAAGCCCTGAGATGCCATGACCAAAAGAGCAGACACATACCTTCCATATGGGGTTGTCAACACCATATGAGCCCCACAGAGACGACAATAAGAAAAAAGGAGGAAGGACGAGTTCATGAGACAGCTGGGCCAGAATAGCGTTCCAATCGATCGTCTGACTCGCGACCTCAGAGAAGACCCAAATGCTATGTTCGATGCTTAGTGGAACAATCTGCCTCGGACAGTGGCATGAGCTACTCGTTGGCAGAAGAACCAAGGAAGAGAAGCAGTGCCAAGCATTCAGCGGCAGAAGATCCAAAGAGAAAGGGGTACATATATGCTTTGGGAACCCCCGCAGCCAAGGAACAGAGCATGGTCCTTCTGTTACAGTTGAATGGGCTGTCGGTAGAGTTCCTAGTGTACACAGGAGCCACTTTCAATGTTATCAGTGAAGAAGTCTACAGAAAAATCCCAGGAGCTCCTCGTCTCAGGCCATCCGAAGTAAGCATCTACCCTTATGGGTCTAAAATACCCCTTCCCTGCAAAGGATATTTCATGGCTGAGTGCAAATACAAAAGGGAAGCCACAACACTATCCATGCACATGCTCAAGGCAGCGGCACAGAGGGGATGCATCTTGAGTTTCAAGGCAGCGCTGCACATGGCACTGATGCCTGTCCTTTATCCCCTCATGGCACCAAATACACGGACACCACCAGGAAGAGAGAACAGCTCTTGCCTGCACTCTTTAAAGGCCTCGGAAAACTAAAAGACAGGCAGATTCAGCTACACATAGATCCAGAGAAGCGCCCATTGGCACACTACTACAGGGCAATACCTGTGAATATACAAAGGCAGGTGGAGGAGGAAATACACACATTACCTGCCCAGGACATCATAGAGCCAGTAACAGGTTCCACTCCTTGGGTTTCACCCATTGTCACTGTCCCCAGGAAAGGCTCTGACGACACCGGATCTGCATTGACACGCGCAGGCCCAACGAGACGATCAAGATGGAAAGACATCAAGTCCCGAGAATAACCGATATGATTCAACTGCTGAATGGAGCGCAGGTCTTTTCTAATCTGGACCTCAATAAGGGATATCACCAGCTAGAGCTGAGTCAAGAATCCTGCTACATAACAACTTTCGCCACACACTCAGGACTTTTTAGGTATAAGCGCCTCAGTTTTGGGGTGTCCTCAGCTGCCGAGGTCTTCCAGGCTGAGATACATAATGTCATCAAGCACCTTCCCAATTGCCTAACTTACAGTGACGACATACTGGTATTTGGTAAGGCTTGGGAGCAACACAGTAACACAATGGCAAGAGTGTGCATGGTGCTAGAAGATGCCCACCTTACCCTGAAAAGGAACCTTGCAATTCTTTGGGCACGTGTTCTTGGCCCAGAGAATGACCCCAGACCCAGTTGGCTGCCCTAACCAACACCAACCCACCTTCCAATATATCTGATTTGCGTTTTTGGGGGGCTAGCTGGCTACTGCACCCGATACATTCAGAATTTTGTGTGTGTGAGTGAACCTCGCTGCATGCTCACAAAGAAACAAGTTCCTATTATATGGTCAGAGGCCTTCCAGGAAGCCTTCGAAGTAATTCGACAACACATCTCGTCTGCGGAAAACATGGCTTACTTTAAACAGCCAGGGACACTGAGCTCACGATCAATGCCAGCTCGATGGGGTTTGGAGCCATCTTGGCACAAGTTGACCCAGAGTCACCAGGCAAATGACACATTGTTTCGTACACAAGTAGGAACCTTTCGCGAACAGAAATGGCATACTCCCAGACCGAGGAATAAGGGTTGGCAGTAGTGTGGGCCTGCGTGCACTTTTTTTTATTTCTGTACAGAAAGCCAATTACTATTATGACTGACCACGAAGCCCTTCTGTTCATATTTGGAAGCCCTCAAGACAAAATACCTCCTCGGATTGCAAGATGGGGTCTACAACTGCAGAACTATAGCTTCCATATTATACATTGGCAAGGGAAAGAAGAAAACCCTGTAGACTTGTTGTCTTGCCATCCGATCACCTTGGCAGAGACCAGTCCTACTATTGCGGATCAGAACATTCATTATGTAGTCTAGCAGGCAACCCCCAACAGGGGTGCAAGCGTCACAGAATGATCATTCAATCCAGATCATCATACAATGCCCGAAGTCAGGAAGGTGGAAACGAGCTAAACAGCTGGGGGAAGGAACATGCGCTGAAGCCCGGTGAGCCATTGAGAGGTTGCTGCTCGTCAAGGAGGAACTAACGTTGGCAGAGGAAAGGCTATTGCTAGAAGGGACTAGAAGGGACCAGGACTGTAATCCCTCAAACCCTAAGAAGGAATGTACTGGAACTGGCACACGTGGGACATCGGGGCATAGTATTCTCCAAGAGGCTTCTACAGTAAAAAGTCTGGTTTCCTCGTCTGGATGGTCAAATGGAGACACTTCTCAAGGACTGTCCTGCATGCAGTGTCATCAACCCGCACACGAGGCCTGAGCCCCTGAGAATGACAGAGCTGGCAGAGAAGGCATGGGACAAGATCGCTATTGATTTCTTTGGACCCATTGATGGGGATGACTATGTGCTTGTAGCCATGTACGAGTACTCCAGATATCCAGAAATACAATGGGTGGCATCCACAGTCGTTTATCACACCATCCCAGCCCTTGACAGGATGTCCACTGCATACAGAGTCCCATGAATAGTGAAGTCTGATGATGGTCCTCCATTTACAAGACAAGACCTCAAGACTTCGCACCTTCTTGCCAGGGGGGGCCAAACCAAGGGTGCCGTGATCCGACAATCCAACAACAGATGCATTGCTGTGTAGAAATCTCATGTTTGCATGATCATTATTCTCCTTATTGCTACTGCCGGGGTACACCTTTAAAAAATGAAAGCGCCTCGAAAGGCACGTGTTCTGCCATTACTCGCTTGAGGGCACATGTAGCCGATGTTCTTGTCAGAGGGTGCATTAAGCAACTAAGAGGGAGTGACTCTGAAAATGCCATCAATTATGGTTGATTTCAGGCAGCTGGGTGACAGGGCACTTAGCACTCTCAGACGAATGTCATTAGATGAAGCCATTGTATATTTGCTCCTTAAGTGCCTTTCGGCAAACCAGCTTATGAAAGAAACTCAGCATCAAGTGCATGAGGTGCATCAAGCGCATCAAGCGCATCAAGCGCATCAAGCGCATCAAGTGCATGAGGTGCATGAGGTGCATCAAGCGCATCAAGCGCATCAAGCGCATCAAGCGCATCAAGCGCATCAAGTGCATCAAGCGCATCAAGTGCCAGCATAGAGAGAGATCTGAGGGCATTCTTTGCAAGCTGCTGCCACCTGGCTACCCTGGGGCGCCTTGTTAGACAATGTATGCCAGTTACTCTAAGCTCGATGCATTCTGAATGCCAGAGCAATCAGCAGGAAAGAGAACAGGGCAGATTAGAGGAACACTGGAATGTATGGGTTCAGATACCCCATTCACAGCACCGACTGTGGGGGACACATCTGCACTGGCCATGCCTCCAGAGATGTCGTGTTTCCCATGCCTGTGCTTGGACATCACCTGCCATTGTCAGAGGAAGTCGCAAACACAGACATGCCTGTATATTGCCTCATCTGAATCTGTACTGTGGTGAGTGGCCCGCAAACACAGACTCTTCACTGGGCAAACAACACAAGTGTCAGGGTGCAGGAACCTGGGACCGAGAGATACACAGGGCCCCAGTCCCTGTTTGAAAAGCCACTCTCCAGCATTTCATTTGCTCAAATGAAATGATGAGAGGGCAAGTGAGTCATGGATATTTGCCCAGGATGTGGCAAGAGAGAAGTCCTGGTGAGTGGAGAGGTTATTCTCCCCGGTGGTGGCCACGTGCTGCTCTTGAGCGAACAAGCAGAGGATACATGTGGGTGGAGAGCGTCCACCCACTTTTTTCATAGGGTGCAGATTGTTACTTTAAAGACCACATAAAAGTGTCATCAAAGCACATTCCTCGTATCGGGATTTTGTTTTCCAGGGAACATTTTGCTTTAGATTGTTGGGTTTCCCCCTTCACCTCAAGCACTCCTTGTGCACCCCGTCCTTAAAAAATCATCTGCCGATCCTACCTGTCCAGGAAACTATTGCCCGATCTCTATCACTCCTTTCCTCCCAGCCTACTCTGCACACCAAATCTGTTGGTTATCTCTGTGACCATCAGTCTGGTTTCAGAGCTGCCAGAAGCACGGAAGCTGCCTCCTGAATACCCACAAGGTCGATCACGCCATCCTGATCAATCAACTCTGTGAGAACCTGGTCATCACGGATCGGACCCTGGAGTGGTTGACCCCCTTCCTCCTGGTCCGTCCCTCCCAGATCCAACTTGAGCCCTTTCTCCCCACCACCTATGACTCCACACGTGGTGTTCCCCAGGGCTCTATCCTCTCACCCTGGCTCGTCAATGTCTACCTGGCCCCTTTGGCCCACCTGATCTCTACCTTCTCCTCTAACTTTCAGTGTTTTGCGGATGACACTCCGCTCTCTTTCATGCTCCCCTCGCCCTCAGCCTCCTCTCCGCTCTCGTTCATTCCTGACTGTCTATCCATGATTCAGGATTGGTGTGCCTCCAACGGCCCCTGCATTAATGCCAATAAGACAGAGATCCTTCTTAATGGGACCACTGCTCCCACTTTCCCTCTCGCAATCTGGTCACCCTCCTTGGGACCTCTTCCTCTGCCTTCCTATAAGGCAATAAACCTGGGTTTAATCTTTGACTTCACTCTCTCCTTTTCTCACTTTCCCCCAAAAGCTCACTGTCTCCAGAGCCCTGCCCCTCTCTAGAGTGGACTACTGCAACAGCCTCTTTCTCAATCTCCCTTCCTCTACTCTCTGGCCTCTGCAGCTAATCTAGAACAGGACTGCAAGACTTAATCTTGGCCTCCAGCCCAGGGACTGTATCTCTCCAGCCCTAACATCTCTCCACTGGCTCCCAGTGGCTGTCGCATATACTGGAGAGCAGACAGGGGCAAGATGGGTTAGAGCCCGGCAGACTAAACACGCCTTGCAGGCATCCAACACTCCTTTTCCACCCTCTCACAATCAGGTACACATCACAGTTGGCCCCGGACCCCTTGGAGGGATCTGATTGGTTCAGCCACACTTCCTTTACACCCAAGATGGCCCCTGGCAGCCTTCCTGTAAATCCAGTAGCACGCTCTAGCCTCTGGGCATGGTTGGCCCAAAGGCAGACTCGTGCTTCGTGTTGCATCTGTGCAACACGCTCATCGCGATCCTCGAACTTCAGCTACCTTGGAATCCTCCCCGGATCCTCCGTGTGCAAGCTTCTGAACTCAGCATCTGGGAGAAAAGAAAACATAAGAAAGCCAGTACCCATAAGCGCTCGCGCTGAAACCCAACTCCTTCTTGCAAGCACTGCGGCATCACTTACACGATCTTCCTGGAAACTTCAAAGCAGCATTCTGAGTTCTCGCGCACGTCTTCTCTCAGCGGACTCTTCTGCAAACAACCTGTGGAGAAAGAACAGGGTTAGAATTAGTATCCGCAACTACCTTTCTGGGCACAGAACTCGCCGTGTTTTAAGAATTTGCAGCGAACACGCGGAATAACCAGAACTTACCTGCAAATGCTCCAGATTCAGTGAAGCAAATGGAATGAGAACTTACCTGCAAGTGCACCAGATTCAGTGAAGCAACTGGAAATCAGAACTTACCTGCAAATGCACCAGTGAAGCAACTGGAATCCGACCTTATCTGCTATATCATCGCTGGGTGAAGGAACTCAGTGAGTGGCAGAACAGAGACTTACCCTGGGTCTAATGAAGTACTGATCCGAGGGTCCCAGAGACACAGCGCCCCTGCATAGTTCAGGATGGAGAGTTCCCCTAATTAATCCCAAAGGTGAGCCATACTCCTACACTTCACCATCACAGTACACACAAAGGGAGGAGGGAGAAAGAGGGTTCTGGGTCCAAATCCGGGTAGACTAAGCATCTCACCTCTCGCTTTGACATGTACCAGTAGTACAACTCTACTAACCTCGAGAAAGTAGGGAAGGGGCCCGGAAGGCTTCATTGCTCCCGCAGAGACCCAGGTGACGGTGACAGTGGCTGCAAGGATCAAGTTCAAGACCCTCTGCATCCTCCACAAGGCTTTCTGGGGCTGGGGCCTGCACTACATCCAACTCTCTCTTCCAAAATACCTACCTTCTCGAGCCCTTTGCTCAGCTACCTCCAACCCTCTGAGGGTCAGACGCTTCTCCAGGCAGAGAGTGGAGGGTAGATCTCTCTCCACAGCAGGTGCCTCCCTTGAGCTGGACCACTGGAAGTTCCGGAAGCAGCAAAAGGCCTCCCTGTTCTCCCCTGCTTTCTCTCTCCCGCTGACCTATCTGTATGCTGCGCCGACTGGTTGCTTGGGACCCCAGAGTCTCATAGGGTACCAGGCTCCTCCAGGATCAGTCTCCTCCCCTGTACTATCTCCGGGCCTACCACATACTTAGGGGCTGTAACTGTAACCCCTGCAGCCCCCTGCCTCCTTGCACTTACCCAGAGCCGCGCTGCCCTGGCTGCACTCACTCAGAACAATGCTGCCCTCATGGCACTTCCCCTTCCCTGCCCCTGGCACTTCCCCCTTTCTCTTCCCCCTGCACTTTGTGTTCGCACTTGCGCGATCTAAATGACTCAAGGCCTAGTAAGATCTTTTGTTTTGTCTTCCCTCCCTTGTCTTGTTGCGCCTTGAAACACTTGTGCACAGGCACCTTATAAATGACGTATCATATCATATCATATTGTGCCCATGCTAGGGGTCTCCAGACCTTGGTATGCAGCAGGGTGAAATCGGGAATAGGAAGAGAGGGGTGCAGGGGAGCAGAGTTTAGAGAAACATGGGATATTTGTACCATACTGAGTGGGGATGCCGAGCCCCTTTCTATATCTCCACTCCCTATTTTGCCTCACTCCTTCCTTTGTTCCTTCCTCTCTCCATCCCTTCCTTCTTACCTCTCTCATTCTCTTCTCTCTCTCCGTCCCTCTCTTTCTCTGCCCTCCCACCAGCGCTCCTCCCTTCCTTACTTAATTGCTTCCCTTTCTCCCTTCCTTCCCGCCATTCCCTCACTTCCTTATTTCCTCCCTCCATTCCTTTGTTCCCTCCCTCTCTCATGTCCTTTACTACATTCCTTATTTCCTTTCTTCCCTCCTTTCTTTGCATCCTTCCCTCCCCCTCACTTCCTTTCTTTTGTGCGTCCCTCTCTCCCTTCCTTCCTTATTTCTTTAATTCCCTCCCTCTCCCTTCCTCTCTCCATCCCTCCCTTCCTCTCTCCATCCCTCCCTTCCTTCCTTCCCTCCGTCTGTTCCCTCCCTCCGTCCCTTGCTTCATCTGCCCTCCCACAACCCCTCCTCCCTTCCTTCCTGAATTCCTTCCCTCGCTCCCTTCCTTCCCTCCCTTCCTTCCTTCCCTCCCTCTCGCCTGTCCTTCCCTTCCCTTCCTTCCTTATTTCCTTCCTTTCTTCCTGCCTTCCTTTGTGACTCACTCTCACTCACCATGCACTCTCAAAATGAGGCGACACAGACACCCCCTTCCTTGCGCCCTTCCCTCCCTCCTTCCCTTTCTTTTGTGCATCCCTCTCTCCCTCCCTCCCTCCCTCCCTCCCTCCCTCCCTCCCTCCCTCCCTTCCTTCCTTCCTTCCTTCCTTCCTTCCTTCCTTCCTTCCTTCCTTCCTTCCTTCCTTCCTTCCTTCCTTCCTTCCTTCCTTCCTTCCTTCCTTCCTTCCTTCCTTCCTTCCTTCCTTCCTTCCTTCCTTCCTTCCCTCCTTCCCTCCTTCCCTCCTCCTTCTCACTCACCATGCACTCTCAAAATGAGGCGACACAGAGCCTTCGTAGGTGCATCTTTCTTCTTTATTCCATAATACCAAAAACGACCTTCTTTTTCCATCACTTTTCCCCTCCACTTGCTCCCTCCTCCCGCCTGCCGTCTCATTGTCCGACCCCCTTAAAGTAGATACGTCCCTTTTCAACCACAACACCTCCCCCTTGCTTATCAGGGCGGTTTGTTGTTACATCTGTTCAATGAGGCGTAGTGGCTTCTGCATGGCCCTCTGGGTTCACCCTGATGATTCACTGGTTTCTCCAGCTCCTTCTCCGTCAGGCATGTCGCTTGCTTCCGTTTCTTTGGGGTTTTCCTCTTCTTCCGCTGTCTCTTCTGTTTGCCCTAGGTTCTTCTTGTGTAATTTTTTAAAGAATGATGCGTTTCGGGTTATCTCGCCCGACTCTACTATTGCTGTGACCATTGGTCCTTTCACTTCGGAAACCAGGACCGGCTCTGGGTTGTACCGTGGGTCGGTCTTCCTTTGTTGCCTCTGTCTTACGAGGGCTACTTCGCCACTGAGAGTTGGGGCTCTTTCGCCCTTCTCTTTTGATCCGCCCACTCCTTTGCTTTGCTTTTCTTTTGCCAGTCTTTCTCTTAGATCTCTGCATCCTCTTCTGGCGTGTAGTCTTCTACTTGTAAGAGGCGTGTTCTGGATTGATATTTTACCATCAGTTCCAGAGGCGTCTGCCTTGTGGCTTCATAGGGCATGTTCCTGTAGCTTCTTAACATCTGGCATGTGGCTTGGGGAAGCGATGTCTGGTCGGCGGTGGCTTTCTGTTGGGTTCACTTGATGGTGGCCATAAAGCGTTCCACCATGCCGTTAGCTTGAGCCCATAGTGGCGTGATTTTTTGAAGGTGGAAACCCAGGTGTGCGGCAAACCTATGGAAGTATTGCCCTTGAAAGGGCGGCCCGTTGTTGGTCTTCACAACATTGGGGATACTCCAATCACTGAATAGCTACCACATGATGGAATGATGTGAATTGTACATGTTTTATTACAGGGAACCGCGAGTACTCATCTATTAGTACTAGGAGATGTCCTCCTTCTTCCAGCGGGCCGTAGAAGTCCATGGCGATTCTCTGCCAGGGCCCGTCCGGCAGGGGTACCATTTGGAGTGGGGGCGGAGGGGTGTTTGCTGCGGTCTTCTGACAGGGTATGTAGCAGGCTAGGGTGTCTTCCACGATTGTGTCCATGTACAGGAATCATACCTGGTTCCTCAATATTTTCTTGGTATTTGCGACTCCTCGATGGTCTTCATGTGCTTTGGTCACTAGAGCCTTTCTCAATCCTTTGGGAACCACTAGGCGATTTATGCGTAGTAGTATTCCTTGGTCCGTCATGGCCAGTTCCGTCCTGACTTTGGCCATTCTGTGTGAGTCCTTCTTGTCTACCCATCCCTCCCCCACTTGTTCTGTGTGGCGTGCTTCCATCTATTGGTCTTGGTTAGGTGTATCGCTGCTTGTATTGTGGAGTCTCCCCTGTTTTTGATGACAAATGACTCCATTGTCACTGGAAGGGCGGGGGAAGGGCGTTGAGCGATAGATAGGCTATGTAGTCTTCTGCTTCTTGTTCCATGCAGCCTTCTGTATCTCCTGCTGGGTGCTTGGACAGGTAGTCTGCCGGGTTGGCCTCACCTACAGGCTTTTGGATTATCCCATAATCATACTCCTTGATTTAAATCGAGTTTGGAGAAGCCAGTAGCCTGGTTGAGCCTCACCAGCATGTCCTCGATTTTTGGTCCTGTGTGTCTTTCCCTTTGGCTTGCCGTGTAAGGGATGCGCATGTCTACACAAAGGCACATGCGTTGGTTGTCTTTTGGCACCACCACGAGTGGGGATACCCAGGGAGTGGGACCTTCCACCCTCTCAATGATGTCATTATCTAATAGGAGTTGTATTTCATGGGTGACTCGATCTTGGAGTTGAAACCCAACCCGGCGAGGTTGCTGGGGGACCAGGCGGATGCTGGGGTCAATGTGAAGAGAAATGTCTGTGTCCTTTAGTTTGCTGACTCCTACAAACAGCTTAGGGAATGTTTCTTTGAGTTTCTGAATGTCCATCTGTGGGCAAGAGATCAAGTTTACAGCATGAGCTCCTGATGGCAGACTTTGCACAATTTCCGACGGGTGGTATTGGATGTCGATCAGTGCTACTTCCTTTGCTGTCCGATAGCTGAGGAGGCACCGTTCTGTCATCAGGCTGTGAATGATGTGAATGGTGGTGGAAACTCTTCCGTTGTGTAGTAGATCACATTGAAACTGTCCTTTTGATTCAACTGGTTGCGTGGCTCCCCACTGAAATACGTGGGCTCGAGATGGGAGTAGGTAGGTGTCTGCTATCGAGTGATGAATAGATTTGTTCATGACGTTGACCGTCGCACCTGCATCCACTACAAACTGACTTTGCAGGGTACCTATATGGACTGTTATCTTTGGTTCTGTGCTGTCGTCCGACGTGTCGCGGATGAGTCTCACATACTCTTTTCTGTATCTGTCGTGGATCGTCTATTGCTCGTCAGTTTGGTGAACCTCTTCGTTTAGTGGCGGGTTTTCATATGGGACCTGGGAGTAGTATAGTAGTGGGTGAGTGTTCCTGTCCCAATCTTGATGGGGTGCTTGTTCAGGAGGTGTTCCGACAGAAGGTTGGATGCGTATTTGTATGTGTCGGAGTACCTTGTTGGTTGGTCCAGGTTGAGGCCCTCGACTGCTTTTATGAATCCTGGGCGCCCTGGGCTGAGTGGCATGTATCTCTCTTGGTATGGTTTAGGGAAGTCCCTTTCATGGTATGGGTATAGTATAGGCCTCTTGGTTGTTCAGGCCTCCTGGGGGAATTGGACAGCTGTGTTGGCCCATATGCCGGTAGCAATGGTGATTTTTCCCTGCACATCGCCTGGAAGTGGTTCTCCTGACCACATCTCATACACATCTGCCCTAGGGCAGGGCACTGACCCTTGTGGGGGAATTCAAACCCGCACCTCTAGCATTGTCTGTCTCCTTGGGGTCGGCGATGCAGGCTCCTGGGTCCTTGTCTTCCTGGCGGTGCTGGGTACCTAGTGTGTCCAGGGTGTCCAGTGGCCACTGCTGCTACGGTTTCGTTCTGTTTCGGGTTTTCTATGGCTGCCGCCTGACATCCACTTTTTCGTGTATCCTTGCCAGGTCGGCGATCTCTTGTAAGGGAAGGGGTTTCTTTAGAAGGGGTTTTTCTGAATCGCGGTGAGGTGCACCCCTCTATCACCCTCAACCTGATTGCCTTGTCACCGTTGAAGTTGGCAAAGTCGCAATAAGTGATTTTCTTCTGGAGTCGTAGAATGAATTCTTCTATTGTTTCGTGTGGTAATTGCGAACATTGGTTGAATGTGCACCTCTCGTAATCCCGATTGTGCAGAACTATCAGTTTCCTGTTCATGGCTGCTATTAGGCATTGGTATTCCTGTGCTGGAATCGTCTGCACAATGCTCTTGATTTCTTTCCCTGCGAGGTTGGTGAAGATGTCTGTTTTTATTAGGTGAGTCTCGGTCCCCTATTGCTCTCTTGAAGTCCTCGAACTCCTCCATCCACTCTTCCCATCTTTGACCTTACTCCCTCGCTTCCTCTCTCCCTCCCTTCCTCCCTTCCTTCCTGTCTCCCTTATTTCCTTCCCTCCCTCCCTACCTTTTGTGCGGCCTCTCCATTCCTTTCTTATTTCTTTCATTCATTCCCTCCCTTGCATCCCTCCCTCCATTGTTTCCTCCACTCCCTCCCTTCCTTATTTCTTTCCTTCCATATTTCTCTTTCTCTCTCTTTCTCTCTCTCTCTTCCTCTCCCTTTTTTGTCTCTTTCTCCTTTCATTCTTCTTTTACCTGTAAGCTACCACCTCCTCCTGTAGCAGATCAGTTTTAGTATTAATGATTATACCGTCTTTGGTAAAAATGTGTTGCAAATGGTGCAGTTTAAAGAATATTTGTTCAGAAACACTGGTCCAAATGACCAGCTGCACAGTGAAACAGGTCGTCAAACTGGCCCACTTTGCCCAAAAAGCTGCCCCACGCTCGCTTACTGGGTCTGCCCTTCAGGCATGGCCTAGTCAACACCGAAGGGTCAGGCGTCCGCCCCCCCTTAAGTGCCAGCAATGTTCCACCCCAAAAGGCGGGGTGCTGTACCTCAGCCAGTCAGATGAGGTCTTTGCCTTGCAGCTGGCCAAGTTACCTCAGGGGTTGCAAAGTGCAGCCAAGAATCTCGCAGCAAGGCCAGGGCTGCTGGTTTTGAACGGGGGTACCTACCGTGAACGCTAATTCTGGGGGAGATTAGAAGGACAGCAGGGAGTTAGCCTCGAAACAAGAATGTTTCTAATCTCTGCCCGAACTCCATCTGTAGGGTCACGATTATGACGCTGAGATATAATGGTTATAGTTCTCCCGTTCCCCCGGTCTACCCCACCCCACCCCGAGGCAAACATTTGGGTCCCCTGGTTAGAGAAGGACTGGCGCAGGCGGGTGGCGGCCACAGCAGGGTCCTGGACAGCAGGGCGCGGCCATCTTGTTTTCCAGCTGGCATGTGTCGCTGCTGTGGAGTAATGAATGTCTGGCCTGTGAGAGAGGGCATCTCTTCTGTGCCAGGGTGCCTCCGGGCACCAGCCTGCAGCCAATTCCCCTGGCTAGAGCACTGGCCACAGCAGGGCCCTGGACAGCAGGGCGCGGCCATCTTGTTTTACAGCTGGCATTTGTCCCTGCCGTGGAGTAATGAATGTCTGGCCTGTGAGAGAGGGCAGCTCCTCTGGGCTGGGGTGCCCCGCAGCACCAGCCTGCAGCCCGTTCCCCTGGTTAGAGCACTGGCCACAGCAGGGCCCTGGACAGCAGGGCGCGGCCATCTTGTCCTCCAGCTGGCCTGCCACGTGTCCCTGCCGTGGAGTAATGAATGCCAGGCCTGTGAGAGAAGGCAGCTCCTCTGGGCTGGGGTGCCCCGCAGCACCAGCCTGCAGCCCGTTCCCCTGGTTAGAGCACTGGCCACAGCAGGGCCCTGGACAGCAGGGCGCGGCCATCTTGTCCTCCAGCTGGCCTGGCACGTGTCCCTGCCGTGGAGTAATGAATGCCAGGCCTGTGAGAGAAGGCAGCTCCTCTGGGCTGGGGTGCCCCGCACCACCAGCCTGCAGCCCGTTCCCCTGGTTAGAGCACTGGCCAAGCAGGGCCCTGGACAGCAGGGCGCGGCCATCTTGTCCTCCAGCTGGCACGTGTCCCTGCCGTGGAGTAATGAATGCCAGGCCTGTGAGAGAAGGCCGCTCTTCTGGGCTGGGGTGCCCCGCAGCACCAGCCTGCAGCCCGTTCCCCTGGTTAGAGCACTGGCCACAGCAGGGCCCTGGACAGCAGGGCGCGGCCATCTTGTCCTCCAGCTGGCCTGGCACGTGTCCCTGCCGTGGAGTAATGAATGCCAGGCCTGTGAGAGAAGGCAGCTCCTCTGGGCTGGGGTGCCCCGCAGCACCAGCCTGCAGCCCGTTCCCCTGGTTAGAGCACTGGCCAAGCAGGGCCCTGGACAGCAGGGCGCGGCCATCTTGTCCTCCAGCTGGCACGTGTCCCTGCCGTGGAGTAATGAATGCCAGGCCTGTGAGAGAAGGCCGCTCTTCTGGGCCGGGGTGCCTCCTGGCACCAGCCTGCGGTCCGTTCCCCTGGTTAGAGGACTGGCCCAGGCGAGCCTCCTTCCCTCTGCGACCACAGCAGGGCCCTGGACAGCAGGGCGCGGCCATCTTGTTTTCCAGTTGGCACGTGTCCCTGCCTGGAGTAATGAATGCCTGGCCTGTGAGAGAGGGCAGCTCTTCTGAGCCGGGGTGCCCCCCAGCACCAGCCCGCAGTCCATTCAACCGGCCTAGCATTCAATCACACTCAGATTAATCCGGCTCTTAAACAGAAAGGGGCTGTCGGGCGTGAAGCCCCGGGCCTCCTCTGTTACAGCCCCCCTCCTCTGCCCTCCACAGCCTATGCCAGATAGGGGGCTTGCAGGCGGGTCCCTAGGCGGCTCGATGGGAGGGGGGGGCGTGGGGGACGAATGGCCAGTTCTGGCAGTCCTGTGATGCTTCTGGACCCCCGCCCCCATCTCTGCCACTGCAGGGAGCGCAGAGCTGTCACCATTGACAGTTTGCTGGGAAGTCAAGAGAGTCAGCAAATATGACTGCGCTATTATGGTTAATTATAACTAATCATAGCCTTACAGACAATGAGGGCCTGTCTAAGAGGCAAGCATCAAAAGCCTTTTGTTTCGTCGATTTATAGGGCACGCAGCATAATATTTGTTTTAAATTAGTTCACAGTAAATTATCTCTTTAGAAGATGGCATTTCAAATTAAAATATGGGGCGACAGAAAGGGCTTCAGATACTGTGAGCGTGGAAAAGGGGCAGAAAGTGAAAAAGATGGAGGGGAGGTCTTAAAATAAAAGAAAGATTGGTGATGTGCACATTGTGTGTTTTAATAGAGTAGCAACTGTCCTATTACACAGAATAAAGTACACCCAATTATAATTGGTTATTTCTAACGCGCTTAATACTCCGAGGTTTCCGAGTGCGAACCCGGGGATCAAACCTGTGTTGCTTCGCATTGTCTTGCTTCCAAGGTGAGCCTGTTGCCCCTGATCTATCCCCCCGAGACCCAAGAGGTTTCACCCTACATTTATTTGGATGCTGCACATAACATAGTTCCTTGTTCAGGTCATTGCGCAGAGCTGTATTATTAGTATATAATTTGATAGCGCGTACGTAGGTCAGGAGCGGCGCAGCGCTGTACAGGTCATAGAGCAAAACATTGGTAGCGAGAATTTAACCAGACATAACCAGGAGGACTTGGCTGCAGGTTAACCGGTACCCTGCTGTTCTGTTCTGAGGGGTGGGAGCCTGGAAAGGACCGGGGATGAGAGCAGCCTCCTGCAGTAAGACCTGGGGCCCCTCCTGCCGAGGGGTAAAGCACATGCAGTAAGCAGAGCCCTTGATCTATATTGTATCGCGCAGTCCCTGCACCAGACTACCCATTAGAAGTTAATACAGAGAAGTGGCATTCACATGAAGGTCTAGTTCAATCGCTGTACATGCAACAGGGCAACTATGTGAGTAGACTGCTGTTTGCTGAGCAGGGCACAGAATGAAGGCCCTGAGTGGTGCCTCCCATCACACAGGTTTATTACACTTCAGCCACTAAAAGGTACTGGAGCATGTGAATTTGGCATGGCTGTAAACCCCCCCCCCCCCCCCCGCCACAGTAAAAGCACTACTGAGAAAAGAAGTGCCTTTCAGAGCAAGTAAGTATCCCTGAAAAACATGGCAGGCGAGCCTGCCTGCAAGAATGCTCGCGTTTCGCAGTCGCCACATAATACTGTTTTATCCCTGTCTCTATTTCTTATAGAATGCCATGTTAGCTGTCCTCTCACGGGCTGATTTCCTGAAAATTACCCAGAACGTTGTGTCTTGGAACGAGGAGGGGGAAGTAGAGACCTGATTGGCTGTGCAAAGACGTCCTATGAATTCAGTCTCTCGCACTCCATTATGCCCTGCCTTCACGCTGTCTGGCCGAACCACCTTTTCACATGTTGCCTAGAAACACTGACATACTTATTTAACAATTAAGTGCTAAGGGCGAGTATGTTCGTCCTGAATTCCCATAGGAAATCATTGTAGGCTCCGCCCACTCCCGTAGTGTAGTGCCTTTACTATGCTCCATGCCTTTCTTGTTCAACTGACTTTCTGTTGCGTCAGTCGTTACCCATGCCTCTGTGTCGTTATTAAGGGATTCGTGCAGGATCCAAGAAAAGACAGAGGGGTCTTGAACCCGGTCGGTGATGGAAGAGGACAGGATTCGCGAACTTGCCTCATTCTTGCCACGTATTTCCTCTGCCTGACACTGGCGGCTCTCAACTATTTGAAAAGGTGCAGCACCAAAGCGTGGTCATGAAACGAGGGGCACAAGCTACATCCCTTCAGGGGCGTGGCTAAATTGTGCCACACAACTGATTTTAAAGGCTTACATGTAATAACATTTCAGAAACAGATTAAAGGCGGATGAACACAATACCAGTCATTAAATTATGCTTTTGGTTTACATTGAGTGCATTTATTTTTGGTGGTTAGGTCATGTAAACTTGGCATGCCCAAAAACGATTCTGAGCCCATGCAAATGATGCGTGCAAGCATTTCCACATGTCTGTGTGCTCCTTGTGTCCAAACACCATCGTGAGGCCCGCCTCAGCAACATGTGCCAGGATGAGCCCCATCATCAAGCGTGTGTGCCCTAACACCATCGTGAATCCCGCTTCAGCAATATGTGCCAGAACGAGCCCCATTATCAAGGGTGTGTGCCCAAACACCATCGTGAGGCCCGCCTCAGCAATATATGCCAAAACGAGCCCCATTATCAATCGTTTGCACCAAACACCATCGTAAGGCCAGCTTCAGCAATATGTGCCAGAACGAGCCCCATTATCAGGGGTGTGTGCCCTAACACCATTGTGAGGCCCGCCTCTGCAATATATGCCAGGACGAGCCCCATATGAACTGTGTGTGCCCAAACACCATTGTGAGGCCCGCCTCTGCAATATATGCCAGGACGAGCCCCATATGAACTGTGTGTGCCCAAACACCATCGTGAGGCCCGCCTCAGCAATATATGCCAGGATGAGCCTCATTATCAACAGTGTGTGCCCAAACACCATCATGAGGCCTGCCTCAGCAATATGTGCCAGAACAAGCCCCATTATCAAGCGTGTGTGCCCTAACACCATTGTGAGGCCCGCCTCATCAATATATGCCATAACGAGCCCCATTATCAAGCGTGTGTGCCCAAACACCATCGTGAGGCCCGCCTCAGCAATATATGCCAGGACGAGCCCCATTATCAAGCGTGTGTGCCCAAACATCATGGTGAGGCCCGCCTCAGCAATATATGCCAAAACGACCCCATTATCAAGCGTGCGTGCCCAAACACCATTGTGAGGCCCGCCTCAGCAATATATGCCAGAACGAGCCCCATTATCAATCGTTTGTGCCCAAACACCATCGTGAGGCCCACTTCAGCAACATATGCCAAAACAACCCCATTATCAAGCGTGTGTGCCCAAACCCCATCGTGAGGCCCGCCTCAGCAATATATGCCAGAACAAGCCCCATTATCAAGCGTGTGTGCCCTAACACCATCGTGAGGCCCGCCTCAGCAATATATGCCAGGACAAGCCCCTTTATCAAGCGTGTGTGCCTAAACACCATTGTTAGGCCCGCTTCAGCAATATATGCCAGGACGAGCCCCATTATCAAGCGTGTGTGCCCAAACACCATCGTGAGGCCCGCTTCAGCAATATGTGCCAGGACGAGCTCCATTATCAAGCGTGTGTGCCCAAACACCATCGTGAGGCCCGCCTCAGCAATATATGCCAGAACGAGCCCCATTATTAATCGTTTGTGCCCAAACACCATCGTGAGGCCCACTTCAGCAATATATGCCAAAACGACCCCATTATCAAGCGTGTGTGCCCAAACCCCATTGTGAGGCCCGCCTCAGCAATATATTGCAGAACGAGCCCCATTATCAAGCGTGTGTGTCCTAACACCATCGTGAAGCCCGCTTCAGCAATATGTGCCAGAACGATCCCCATTATCAAGGGTGTGTGCCCAAACATCATCGTGAGGCCCGCTTCACCAATATATGCCAGAACGAGCCCCATTATCAATCGTTTGTACCCAAACACCATTGTAAGGCCAGTTTCAGCAATATATGCCAGAATGAGCCCCATTATCAAGTGTGTGTGCCCTAACACCATCGTGAAGCCCGCTTCAGTAATATGTGCCAGAACGAGCCCCATTATCAAGGGTGTGTGCCCAAACACCATTGTGAGGCCCGCCTCAGCAATATGTGCCAGCACGAGCCCCATTATCAAGCGTATGTGCCCAAACACCATTGTGAGGCCCGCCTCAGCAATATGTGCCAGGACGAGCCCATTATCAAGCGTGTGTGCCAAAACACCATCGTGAGGCCTGCTTCAGCAATATATGCCAAAACGACCCCATTATCAAGCGTGTGTGCCCAAACACCATTGTGAGGCCCGCCTCAGGAATATGTGCCAGGACGAGCCCCATTATCAAGCGTGTGTGCCCAAACACCATTGTGAGGCCCGCCTCAGAAATATATGCCAGAATGAGCCCCATTATCAATCGTGTGTGCCCAAACACCATCGTGAGGCCCGCTTCAGCAATATATGCCAGGAAGAGCCCCATTATCAATCGTGTGTGCCCAAAACACCATTGTGAGGCCCCCCTCAGCAATATATGCCAGGATGAGCACCATTATCAAGCGTGTGTGCCCAAACACCATCGTGAGGCCCGCCTCAGCAATATATGCCAGGACGAGCCCCATTATCAATCGTGTGTGCCCAAACACCATGGTGAGGCCCGCCTCAGCAATATATGCCAAAACGACCCCATTATCAAGCGTGTGTGCCCAAACACCATCGCGAGGCCCGCCTCAGCAATCTATGCCAGAACGAGCCCCATTATCAATCGTTTGTGCCCAAACACCATCGTGAGGCCCACTTCAGCAATATATGCCAAAACGACCCCATTATCAAGCGTGTGCCCAAACCCCATCGTGAGGCCCGCCTCAGCAATATATGCCAGAACAAGCACCATTATCAAGCGCGTGTGCCCTAACACCATCGTGAGGCCCGCCTCAGCAATATATGCCAGAACAAGCCCCATTATCAAGCGTGTGTGCCTAAAACACCATTGTGAGGCCCGCTTCAGCAATATATGCCAAAACGAGCCCCATTATCAAGGGTGTGTGCCCTACCAACATCGTGAGACCCGCCTTAGCAGTATGTGCCAGAACGAGCACCATTGTCAAGCGTGTGTGCCCAAACACCATCGTGAGGCCCGCCTCAGCAATATATGCCAGGACGAGCCCCTCTATCAAGCGTGTGTGCCCAAACACCATTGTTAGGCCCCCCTCAGCAATATATGCCAGGACGAGCCCCATTATCAAGCGTGTGTGCCCAAACACCACCATGAGGCCCGCCTCAGAAATATATGCCAGAACGAGCCCCATTATCAATCGTGTGTGCCCAAACACCATTGTGAGGCCCGCTTCAGCAATATGTGCCAGGACGAGCACCATTATCAAGTGTGTGTGCCCAAACACCATCGTGAGGCCCGCCTCAGCAATATGTGCCAGGACGAGCCCCATTATCAATTGTGTGTGCCCAAACACCATCGTGAGGCCCGCCTCAGCAATATGTGTCAGGACGAGCCCCGTTATCAATCGTGTGTGTCCAAACCCCATCATGAGGAACGTCTCAGCAATATATGCCAGGACGAGCCCCATTATCAAGCGTTTGTGCCCAAACACCATCGTGAGGCCTGCCTCAGCAATATATGCCAGGACGAGCACCATTATCAAGCGTGTGTGCCCAAACACCATCGTGAGGCCCGTCTCAGCAATATATGCCAGGACGAGCCCCTTTATCAAGCGTGTGTGCCCAAACACCATCGTGAGGCCCGCCTCAGCAATATGCCAGGACGAGCCCCATTATCAATCGTGTGTGCCCAAACCCCATCGTGAGGCCCGCCTCAGCAATATATGCCAGAACAAGCCCGTTATCAAGCGTGTGTGCCCAAACCCCATTGTGAGGCCCGCCTCAGCAATATATGCCAGAACAAGCCCCATTATCAAGCGTGTGTGCCCTAACACCATTGTGAGGCCCGCCTCAGCAATATATGCCAGGACGAGCCCCTTTATCAAGCGTGTGTGCCCAAACACCATTGTGAGGCCCGCCTCACCAATATATGCCAGGACGAGCCCCATTATCAATTGTGTGTGCCCAAACCCCATCGTGAGGCCCGCCTCAGCAATATATGCCAGAACATGCCCATTATCAAGCGTGTGTGCCCAAACCCCATTGTGAGGCCCGCCTCAGCAATATATGCCAGAACAAGCCCCATTATCAAGCGTGTGTGCCCTAACACCATTGTGAGGCCCGCCTCAGCAATATATGCCAGAACAAGCCCCATTATCAAGCCTGTGTGCCCAAACACCATCGTGAGGCCCGCCTCAGCAATATGTGCCAGGACGAGCACCATTGTCAAGCGTGTGTGCCCAAACACCATCGTGAGGCCCGCCTCAGCAATATATGCCAGGACAAGCCCCTTTATCAAGCGTGTGTGCCCAAACACCGTTAGGCCCGCCTCAGCAATGTATGCCAGAACGAGCCCCATTATCAAGCGTGTGTGCCCAAACACCATCGTGAGGCCCGCCTCAGCAATATATGCCAGAACGAGCCCCATTATCAATCGTGTGTGCCCAAACACCATCGTGAGGCCCGCTTCAGCAATATATGCCAGAACGAGCCCAATTATCAATTGTGTGTGTCCAAACACCATCGTAAGGCCGGCCTCAGCAATATATGCCAGGACGAGCCCCATTATCAATCGTTTGTACCCAAACACCATTGTGAGGCCCGTGTTACTCACCAGTGAGGAGAGTGCGTGAAACCGGAGAATAGAACCGTAAAGCCGGGAAGTTGCTTGAAGAGCTTTGGGTGGAGCCTCCACCCAAGCCTCCTCTCTGTGAGGGAATAAGACCTTCTAAATGATATGACCTCTTGCTGTCTAATAACCAGGCAAGTGGACCGATCACCCAAAAGAGCGGGGAGAACGCACCGCCACGGACCAGGCTGCAAAGGAAAGAACAACAAGTAAGTGTTTTGAAGGTAGCACTTATCCCCTGAAAGTCTTACTAACCAATGGAATACCTGAGCCTTTCCTCCCGTTTTATGGAAAGTATGGCGAAACACAGGAAATCACCTAGGAAAATAACAAGACTTAGAATCTAACTGGATTGAGCTATGACATAAATCAGGAGGTGGACAGGATCTTACCAGTGGAGAAGGACTGAAGGATTGGAGGAAATCAGAACACAACGGCAGGGATAACATTTTAAAAAAGGGGAATGTTAGTAGGATACTAATACCCGAGCGGCACGAGGGTCGCACTGGTTTCGGGATGGTGCACAGCTGCAGAGCGTCCTTAAGTGCACAAGCAAAACAAAGTTCAATCCAATGTTCAGTTCACAAAAGCACAATAGTCTTACCACTGGTGGTAAAGATGGCAACTGTAGAATGAAGGCAACAACCAGACGGAATGGTAGTTCAGGGAGGAAAGGTAGTTCGAAAGCAGGCAAGGTCTGGCACACTAGCGGGCAGCAACCATGGCAAAAAAGTCTAGAGAAGCAGTCCGGGAGCAAACAGGGGTCTGATACACGTGCAGGCAAAGACAAAGACAGAACCTTATCATACGGAGTCCGTGGAAGCAAGCAGGGGTTCGGTACACGTACTTACAGGAACAATGGCAAAACGTTAGTACGGGTTCCAGGAAGATGAGCAAAGGTCCGGTACACGGGTAGACCGGTATAAGCCAGGGAAATCCAATAATGAAGTCCAGTAAACAAATCCGGGTTGATACCGTAAAGAATGAAAGTGTTGGTACTTGAAGGAGGAACTTCTAGTAGCCAGGAGTAGCTTTAAACAGAAGCAGCGTCCTGGCTGCAACCGCGGAATACATCAGTAAAGGAGGCGGGCCAAGCCAATGCGAGGCTCCACAGCCGAATTACAGCACAGAGCTAGGTTTTCTGGGAAGTGTAGTTTCGTGTTGCTAACTTCCACGGTAGCTGCCCCTGTGTGTAGAATGGAGCAGCATTATGCCGTATCCCTTTGGGGAGCGCTACAACCCTCCTGACCTTCCTGGTAGCCGTACTTGGGAAACCGACTGCACTAGGAAGCCGATCTGCTAAGGATGCAGGTGGCAGGGGCTTCCGCACAGGATGAGGTGAACGCCGGCCCGTAACAGCATCCACCCCAAAGGTGGCGACAACCCCCTGCGGGCGTGGAAGCGGCACAGGAATACTGGTGAGTGAATATTACTCAAGGGTTCCCAAGACCTCTCCTCGGGACCATACCCCTTCCAGTCGACCAGATAGAATGGACGACCCCTGCAGAGTTGAAAGTCCAAGATATCAGCAACCTCATATTCGTCCTCGCTATCCCCACGAACAGGGCGAGGTCGTGCAGGTAGATGCGTAGAGGGATGGCAAGGCTTGAGGAGACAGACATGGAACACCGGATGTAGTCTCCATGAAGCAGGCAAAGAAAGACACACTGCCACAGGATTCAAAACGTCCGTAATGGGAAAAGGACCCACAAACTTTGGCAGCAGCAGACGTTTGCCAGGAATGCGCAGATTACGCGTAGACTGCCAAACTCTCATGCCCACCCTGCAATTCTATGTCGGTCAGCGTACTTCTTGGCCCTCTCCTGGGCATGCAGAAGATGGGATCGAACTGCCATACGGACCGACTCCAATTCTCTAACACAAGCCTGAGCGGCCGGGTTGTCGACGGAGAGCGTCTGATCCAAAGGCAAAGACCCTGGATGAAACCCATATAAGGCAAAAAACGGGGACACACCTGACGCGGAGTGTACCGAATGATTGTGCGAGCATCTCCAACCAGGTAGACTGAAAGTGGAGACAAAGGCATCTCAGGAATTGCTCAAGAGTGGCAATAGCCCTTTCAGTTTGTCCATCTGTCTGTGGATGATACGCAGAGCTGAAACGATCGTCAATGTGAAGTGAAGAAGTCAGAGCCCTCCAGAAGCGAGACATAAGCTGAGGGCCGCGGTCTGAAATAATGATGGAAGGTAGCCCAAAGAAACAAAATATGTGCTTGAGGAACAAAGAAGCCAGGACGGGGGCCGAAGGCAAACCCGAGCAGGGAACAAACAGAGCCATTTTAGAGAAGTAGTCAATGACTACCCAGACAGTATCATAACCGTTCAGAGGAGGCAGGTCTACAATGAAGTCCATGGAGACCATATACCATGGTTTGTGTGGCACCGGAAGGGGACGCAAAAGGCCCATGGGCTTTGATCTAGAGACTTTGCATTGAGCACACACTGAGCAAGAGGCCACATAATCGTTAACATCCCTGGACATTGATGACCACCAAGCCCAGCGGCGCAATGCCTCCAGCGTCTTTTGTTGCCCTGGATGGGCCGCCATCAGGGAATCGTGTGACCAGGCTAGCGCCCGAAGATGTGCTTCCTCAGGAGGTATAAAGAGACGACCTTGGATATAAGGCAAGCCCTGCACAACGTCAAGGTTGAGTGAGTCGCATTCCTCCATGTTTGATGTCACCCAGGACGAGATAAGGGCACGGAGTGAAGGCTGAGGAGTGCAGGCACAAACTACCCTCTTAGGTAACAACAGGGGACGATCGGCCTTAGAAATACAAGTACCGTGGGATAACCTTGAAAGAGCGTCAGCACAGGCATTGAGACGAGCCGGTCGGTATGTGATGACAAAATTAAATTGGGAGAAGAAGAGATGCCAATGAGCTTTGTCAAACCGGATATTAAATTATGCCTTTTATTACAAACGATTTGTATGTATATTGGCCTACACCAAGTTGCTTAAAATTGTACGCGAATAACTCTCTACGGCAAGGTCTTGACCTTAGAAATTGATGTAAGCCGCCATCTTGAAGCAAGCCTCCATTTTAGGTTAGAATCCGCCATTTTAGGGTTTTATACAAAGTCACCCTGTAATCTAAAATGGCCGTCTCGTGTGTCCTTGTTCTTGCCTTAACCTCTCCAACCTCTGTAGGGGAGTTAATGTCCAACCTGCCCTCAGGCTACATGTTAGGGTCATGTAGACCTTGTCCTTTGTTGACCTCGGGAGCAGGGGATTACTTGAATTAGCAATGTTAAACTACAAGTATACAAGAACAGTAATGCTATCCGAATATAATATGCGAAACATTGTTTGGTCTGTATTAAAACAATATATAAAGAGTGTAAATGTTAAATTAAAGAATAATGGAGTGTGTTAGAAAATGTATTGAAAAGTAAACCGCATGCACGAGATATGTAAATTAGGAAAGTGAACCTGGCGCGACCCTAGCCCAGTGTATGATTAACCTGTAAGAGGGCTGGACATCATTTTACAAATTGTATAAAGGCGTCGATGTCCAGCTAGGAAATTCTGTCCCTGCTCACATTGAACCCTGCTGGTGGTCTCTGTGATGTATTGATGGCCAAATAGCTATTTGTGTACTTTGTTGAATACTGTTCAGTTTTGTAATAAAGATTCTGGGAATCTTTATAAGCCCGTGTCGGTGTATTTTCCTTTGCTCGGTGTAACGGCCGTAATATTGTATTTTTTCTGATTCCACAGATGGCGCCCGAATAGGGACCCTCAAGATTGACTTTGTCTCGTTGAAGGTTGGCTCGGCTATCGGACCGGGATCGGACAGTGCCAACAGAACCGGCCACTCTAGGACGAGAAGTGAATTCCTCGACGAAACTGCACGATCCGATCCCTGGACGGTGAGCTGTAGCCCGAGACGACATCTTGACGAGGGTCCATATATTTGAGGTGGGTAAATTTGCCGAAAATCACCAGACGCATGGGTCCTTTGCATTGTCCTTAGTAACCCGATCGGGCCTCCCAGTGCTTTGGTCAGGTGAATCGTGTCCCGATTCTTAATTTAACCCTCACAAATTTGAATTTGGAGCATTGTACTCGCGAGCACAATTATTTAACCAGGTAACATCAGAACTTTGATATGCCTGGGAAATTGTCTGCCTGCTTTAGGGCATTTTTCCGCAGCGACAGATAATCTTTGCAAGATAGCTGTCCCGCACCACAGGAGGGGTCACCGGCATGTACTATGTACTGTAAGAAAGGCTTTGGTAGTATAGCATTTAATGACATTTGGCACAGACAAACCAGACAGAATTCTAATCTCCGCTGGCCAACCAATGGTAGTTTTGAAATCCCTCGTATAGAATATTTAGAGTCTGTATTAGTAAAGAAAAAGGCTAGACCTGCAGCATTTGACGTGTTGCACAGTAGGAAAGCAGAAGCTTTGCAGCAACAAAAGAGTAGAGAGAAACATATGCGTCGACATATGACGAGTGTCGAAAAGGCACGGTTATATGATCAAAATAAATAATTGGAGTCAGTTAGGAACACGGACAGGGCATTTCAATTAGGCATTCAGAAAATCTACCCTTCAAAAGATTTTCATACGTCAGACGAATTGATTAATAAACTTTTGCATGAACGAAGGCCCGATGCCTCCGCGCCACCTCCATTTGTCCCTCCTCCTGGCGCTTTGCCCCTTACTTTTGTAGTTCCCCCTCCTATAGTTCCTCCGGTCCACCCTGTTGTTCTTCCTGTTGTTTTCCCAGCCGTCGCCCCTTTGCCTGCCCCCTTGCCTTCACCTGTTGTTATTCAGAATGTGCCTACTCTTCCTCTTCCAAGTGATCCTGCATCACTTACAGTAGACCAGGGAACAAGACCAAGGGTTGTGACTCGTAATACTGTGTCCCCAGACAAGAGGAGTGAATTGACTGCTTGGGCTAAACATTGTATGGAGAAGGGTGAACAAGCTGATGTTTTTTCCACACTCGAAAATGTTAAAAATATTCCTGAGAAAAATGTTTTTATCGAAGGATTAGGGACTCATTTAAGTATAATGTGGAATAGACTAAATGATGTAGATTTCCCACAAGGGTTACAGGATTTGAACGCCTTAGTGTTGACCAGAGATACTGTGGAGAAGGTATATGAGCATGTCGAGAGGATTTTTGAGTATAGGAAGGAGTTGGAAGAGTTACAGAACGAGGAAGTAGATGGTGATAGTTTAGGTATTATGTACTTACAGAAACGGTTTTCTCCTCGTCGAGAATTAAAAGGTGAGGGAGCACGAATTTGTACAAAGGACGCGATAAGATGGATTTCGGATATGTCGATAACTCCAGATGAAGTATATGACACATATAGTCAGTACACGTTAGAGATGCAAAAGAAAGTGATACAGGTGATGGTAGAGCACCTGCAGAATGAGTGTGTAAGAAGAAAGATTTGTTGTCCCGCAGAATTGTTGAGTGTTTATAAGAGAGTTTTTTCGATTGATACTTCTTCGACTGCCTTAGCGCTTGACTTGGCTCTGTTGCTTAGTAAGCGTTCGGAGCTGCCTACTTCTCAGTTGCCTATGAGAGAGGTCCCTCCGACATTTGTCCTGAAAGTTGAGATTGCGGCTGATGCTGCACGAGGTATATTAGCCGGAGAAATTCCTGCACATTACGTTTCACAGTTTGTTCACGTCCCGTTTTCAAGACAGAAAGTGAACACCATAAAGCAATCTATTCCTGACATAAGAAAAAATCTGACCGGATTCTATAAAGAAATAGAATCGGTCCTACAGTCGTCGGTATTCACTTTAAGTGATATTGACCTATTATTTCCCGTACTCCTGCCAGTTGATTTGTGGAAGCAGATTAGGACTATAGATGACATACCTGGGTTGGGAGATACATGGGATAACATGACTAGGCTGGACAAAGAAAGACCAGCTGGCGAACGACCACCTCAAGTGATATTAACCTTGCCTGATAGAATTATTGTGAAATTGAAAACTATGGTTCCAGAAAAAAGAATCATTTGGGACAAGCTTACGGCCTGTGTCCAAGGAAAGTCTGAGGGTGCTACCGATTTTTTCAATCGGTTCGAGCAGGTATTCTCGGATTTCAGTGGACAAGACTTGGGCACACAGTCAGGGAAAAGGTTGTTTGTCAACAAATTTGTACGTGGATTGCTGCCTGACATCCAGTTACAGATTATGTCCTCTGAAAACGCTTGGCAGGCGAAGTCCCAATCAGAAGTATTGCATATGGCTTAGTATTATGAAAATCGTGTAAATACTGAAAAAGAGAAACTTGAGAAAAAAAAGGGTGACTTGAAAACTAAAGTTTTATTGCAGCAGATTGTTAGAAACCCTAGAGGGGGTAATCAATTTAGAGGTCAGTACATTCCACAGGGAAGTGCGCCCTTGGCTCCGGTAACCATTAACCAGTGTGCCTATTGCCGGCAGGAAGGCCACTGGCACGCACATTGTCCGACCTTATAGCAAAGGTCATTTGGGAACATGGGTAGACGATCCAGAGGTCGCCCAGGTGCAGGGGGCCCTGGCAGAGGTCAGTTTACACCACAATCACAGCAACCTCCTTCACAAGATAAGCAAGTTTCGAATGTGGATATTAGAAACAATTTTGATCACCCTTCTGCCACGTACCTCTCCGAAGAGCTTCCTTTTGATAATATTTTGTTCCGCTAGGATTGCCCGAAGCAGGATTTGGAACCTATGCCTATTCCCGTTCATCAGAAAGGCCCCTACGTTGAGATGGCGGTGGGGAATAGGAAGCATCTATTTTTAGTAGATACGGGAGCACAGAAATGTTCCATTGATCATTCACGGGTTCCAAATATTCCCCTGTCGGGGCAATCCAACGTTTCCGTAGGGTTTTCAGACACACCTGTAGTTTGTCCGGTCTCTTTGCCGGTACCGATAACACTGGGTGCCTTCACGTAACAGTGTCCATTTCTGCTTACCACAAACTGTGGGGAGAACTTGCTGGGGCTAAATTTGTTGAACAAATCCAAAGCTGTGTATTGCTACCCAGCAAGCCCAGATGCACTCAACAGGGACAATAAGTACCCTCTATTTTAAATCAAAATTCATTTAAACATTTGGCGCCAACAGGGCGTAAATTCTACTGTGTACAAACACTGCCTAAGTTTCTCTAGTTTCCAAAAGAAAATGTCACCTTTGCCCGCGCCCATCCTTTCTAAGGATCCCTTCACGCTTTTTATACATTGTGTGATTACTTTGCTCCACTTGATTTGTTTATTGGGTTTAGACCCCACTAGTTGTATCTCCTGCTGTTTCCGTTCCTAGTTGGACCTTAGACCTATGTGTTGCCTTTCACACTTGCTGGCTGACGGCTGCTGATAGATCTTTGAACTGTGTTTACCTCCGCGCCGAGTGGGCACCCCGTAGTTCCTCTGAGCTACGGTTGCTGCCCCCACGCGCGCGTTCCCTTTACACTCTTTCCATACCTTCCTGATGACTTATTTTGCGTCCCTTTGTTTTCCTCCAAAGCGATACTGCCCGGCCCACTGACCTTTCTGCCTCGGTGACATTGTCACTGTAGTTTGTTTCATTATCTCCATGGTTACGCCACATTCTTTTTTTTTTTTTTTTCCCATACCAAGATGGACGTCGCCTTGGTGCACTCACGCGCATGCGCGAGTTTACCAAGGCGACGCTTTTGTTTGGATTGTGTGAACAGAGTCACTTCGCGCGCACGGCTGCGGCGAGATGATCTGTTTTCTCACGCATCCGAAGGTAAGCTATCTGTTTCCCTCTGTTACTTGTCACACTCGGAATATCCCGGTTCATGTTACTCGCTCTGAAGAGAGTTGCTGACTGTGTTAGTGTGCTCGTCTCTGATGTACACTTTTCGAGTTGGTGTGCAGCTACCCCTAAACTTCATGCATTTCTCCACATGTGTGGCTTACTTGATGTCTCTACCTCCGTTACTCGTTACGGTTTGTATGTATGGGCCTTCATTTGTTACTGCACTTATATCACCCCTAATTTGGTACTTTTGCCTCCCGTTTACTTTTCTACTTGATTGTTCTACTATGGACTGTTAGCCATCTGGCTTTTCTAAATGGATGGTCTTTTGATCTTACCCCCACAGATATCCTAGCAATCTGTGGCATTCGGCTACCAATTGCTTTTTGACTGGATCTCTTTTCTGTGTCTCGGCTCTTGTATCAGCAAGGTTAGTGACTTTGACTCTTTTCACTTTGATAATGGATTTCTTACAAACTGAAGAGTTCTACTGAAAAATCTTGTTTCTTTTACTCTCCACAGAGACTGTGCTATGACTTAATGGTTATGAATATGAAAAATGAAGTCTATCCCCTGAAGATGGTTCTTTGAACCGAAACGCGTCGGCCTCATTTGTTATATCTAAATATAAGACTTCATTTGTACATTGTTGAATGGTTGAACATATGCATTTAGAGCTTTGTAAACTGTAAACTGTAAACTGCTATACAGATTTGCAATTGTGCTGCTCTATACACGCTGTTTTCTATCTACGCCGTTTGTTCCTACTTGTGTTATATGGAACATCCACAAGTGCTCTTTCCATATGTAAATAGAGTACACTGATCGTACTACTTTTTGTTTATTCATGTACGACTTATTGGATTAAGAGGATTAAAATCCAAAGTTAACTCTAATGTCTTGGTTCTGATTGTTCCATTCATTTCACACCTGTGTTTACAATTTATCCTTATTAACACCGTTAAATTGCGTAATGACATTTTCTTTTGGAAACTAGAGAAACTTAGGCGGTGTTTGTACACCGTAGAATTTATGCCCTGTTGGCGCCAAATGTTTAAATGAATTTTGATTTAAAATAGAGGGTACTTATTGTCCCTGTTGAGTGCATCTGGTCTTGCTGGGTAGCAATACACAGCTTTGGATTTGTTTGGTTTTCTCTGTCCCAAGTGGCCTTGTGACGACAGCCCGATTGCACCAGAAGTCTTTGTATAACATTTGCACACTATTTCTTGTTGATACATTCTTATTCACAATCCTTCCACTCTCAAACCTTTATTTAACTTGTCTGTGCACCCCTATACTTCTCCCTTTTGCTAAATTTGTTGAAGGCATTACACGCAGTAATTCATTGTTCTCCGGATGGAATTCGGCTAACAATCTCACCTCAGCAATCACTCGCCTCTCAGTTTTTGACTCGACCTTTACCGCCAGAATTTAGTAATGTTCCAGAATGCTTATGGGCAATTGATGATAATGATGTGGGCATTCTCCAAATTGAACCTGTTAAAATTATTTTGAAACATGGAGTAAAATTGCCTCGCATCCCGCAATATAAGATCTCAGTTGAAGGCGAGCAGGCTTTGAAATGTATAGTTTCTGATTTTGTACATCGTGGAGTAATTGAGGAAATTACGGGTAGCATATGTAACAGCCCCATTTTGCCAGTATACAAAAAAGGTGATAATGCGATTCCCTTTCATTTAATATTTGATTTACGCGCTATTAACAAAACTGTGGCTCCTCAATTTCCTATTGTACCTATTGTACCTGATGTTACAACGATATTAACCATGATTCCGGCTTCTGCCACTCATTTTAGCGTTGTTGATCTTAAAAACACGTGTTTCAGTAGGTATTTGTTTGCGTTTACCCTAGGCGGACGCTCGTTTACATTCACTCGTGCACCTCAAGGGTACACTGAGAGTCCAAGTATTTATAGTAGGGCATTGAAAGAGCAACTTGATACCCTCGAGTTGCCTACTACTTGCACGTTACTGCAGTACGTAGATGACCTCCTCTTGGCTGCTGATTCTGAGAGTGCCTGTAAAGAAGGCACCGTGTTGTTGCTTTGTCATCTAGCAAAACATGGCCACAAAGCTTCACGTAAGAAATTCCAATATTGTTGCCAGGAGGTCGCCTATTTAGGCTATCTCCTGTCAAAGGAGGGAAGATGGTTGACACCTGAACGAATAAAGACCATTTCTGGTATGCCTGTCCCAAACAGCCAAAAGGAAGTTAGAGCCTTGATAGGTATGGCTTCTTATTGTAGATTGTGGATCCCGAATTTTTCGCTAACGATTAAACCAATGTTGGCTTTGACAAAGAAGGGCATTTCTTTGCCATTGCCATGGACCTTGGAACACCAGACAGCATATGATTTGCTCAAATCCGCGCTGTGTTCGGCGCCGGTTTTAGGAACTCTGAGTTATGATAAGGCCTTTGTATTGTTTGTGCATGAACGTGATGGATGTGTTTTGGCTGTGTTAACGCAGGAACATGGAGGGAAGAATAGGCCGTGCGGCTACTATTCCTCCGCCCTTGATCCTGTAGCATGCGCTTTGCCAAGATGTTTGCGCGCTGTTGCTGCTGCTGCTGCGTCTGTAAAACAGAGTGAGGGAATGGTCCTGGGTCATGCGTTAACCCTAATGGTACCTCACTCTGTAGATATTCTATTGAATAGAACTCAAACGCAACACCTCACTTCTGCACGATTGACAAGATATGAACTGATCTTGTTTGCCCCCCACATTCAAATTCAGAGGTGTTGCGTATTAAATCCGGCTGAACTTTTAACTGTTTAACAAAATACTGTTGATGATGACGATACGTCACCCGATTGCCTTTATAAGACAGAACAAGAGACTAAAGGTAGAATCAATTCGAAAGACATGCCTTTGAATAGCCTCAAGTAGAGCTATTTTGTGATGGCTCTTGTTTTAAACTTCCAGACGGTACATCCACGGCTGATTATGCTGTCACTACTTTAAGCACGGTTGTGGAAACTAAAAGAATTATGCATAACTCTGCGCAGGCCGCAGAAATTATAGCGTTAACTCGAGCTTGTGAGCTTTCTGAAGGGCGTATAGTGAATATTTATACTGACAGTCAGTATGTCTTTGGGGTGGCCCACAATTTCAGTAGACTTTGGAAAGAACGAGGTTTCTTGACCTCGCACGGAATGAAAATCCAGCACGGCACTTTAATAGTGCGATTACTTTCGGCACTTGCACTCCCTGTTCAGTTAGCTATCATAAAATGTTCAGCACATCAAAAAGTTACAGATGATGTAGGAAAGGGGAATGCCTTCGCCGATCAGATAGCTAAACAGACTGCCACTGATTTCAGTTCAGAAATGTACGCTGTAGAAGAAATTGTACATGTTTGCACTTTGGGAGAAAGTATCGATGTTGTAAAAGATATTCAAGCAGATGCTACCTTAGAGGAAACTAAGAGATGGATCGAGGGTGCAGGGAGATTGGATGATGATGGGTGTTGGGTAGACAATGTTGAAGGGAAATGGTTACTCCCTGACGCCTACATTACAACGATGGGTATTATGGCTCATGGTCCGACACGTGTGTGCGCGGAAATTAACAAAAATGCTACAGAGTGTATGGGCCAATGATAAGATTTTCAAAACTGCAGAGCGTTTTGTCCAGAACTGCATGGTTTGCTTGTAGCACAATGTAGGAAAAGGTACCTCGACTCCTAGAGGAAGTTTCGCTCCACCTTCTGTCCCGTTTGAGGTTATTCACTTTGATTTTATTGAAATGGAACAGTGTAACAATCTTAAATATATATTGGTTGTTATTTGTGCCTTTAGTAAGTGGGTTGAGGCCTTCCCGGTTAGAGATGCAACGGCCATAACTATGGCAAAAACTCTGTTGAAAGAGTTTTTTCCTAGGATCGGGTTGCCGAGAGCCATCTGGTCTGATAATGGGCCACGCTTTATTGCCACTGTAATCCTGCAAAAGTGCAAAGGATTACAGATTGACAAGCGGTTCCATTCAGCTAGACATGCCCAGAGTGCCGGATTAGTGGAAAGGCACAACGGCATTATAAAGAACAAACTCGCTAAGACGTGTGCTGGCACCAAGCTAAAATGGCCGTACGCCATACCGATCGTGTTACTATCGATGAGAACAACTCCTCAAACTAAGACTGGGCTCTCTCCCTTTGAAGTGGTAATGGGGAGACCTGCTAATATTTGGGGTATGCCAAAAAGTCGCTCATTACGGGATATAGAAAATGTGCTTCTTTCAGACTACTGTAACCAGTTGACTAAAAATCTGTTTTCAATTTATCACCAGGTGCGAGAGGCATTACCTGTGCACTACGAGGGTCCTGGTCACAGTCTACGACTGGGGGACTGGATCCTCACAAAGGTTTTTGAGAGGTCGTCTTGCCTTGCACCTCGGTGGAGGGGTCCCTACCAAGTCCTGCTGGTCACTCAAACTGCCTTGCGGGTAGCGGGTCGTAAACACTGGATCCATGCGATGCACACCAAACAGATCCCACAGCCCGTGCCTTACGATACAGAAGACACAGAATCCCTTCCCACTGCTGTAACTGGCGTGCCTGAAACAGCAACAACCAACAAGGGAGAATCGGAGACCGTTTCAGAATCCGCAGGGCCGGACAAAACGGCCATCTTGTCTCTGCACTCCCCAACAGTGGAACTTTCGGACGTCCGCTCGCCACTTCCAGGAGGAAGTGACGACACTTTGTTCCCACCAGAAACTGAAAAATATAATTTGCCCCCAAGGAAGTAAATGTACAGCATGGTCTGACTGTGCGACTGAGAAAATCATTTGAGGGCTTGTCCTTTTGGCCCGATTGTACGGAAAGATTCTGTTGGCTAAGGGTTGTGGGAAAGACATTAAGAAGACGCGCGACTGGAGTTGCCAGCAAACAAACAATTGGTGTTTTTTAGATTGAAGACTACGATGCCTGCACCCGCTACCGCTCGTACTGAACTTTTAGATAAAAATGTGACTAGCAGAGACAATGATCAAGCATGTAAAGGGACCCCCAAAGTGTATTGTTGCCTTCTCGTACTAATTACTGGATTTGTAATGACTTTTGGGTTTGGGTTATGGTATCTAGAGGAAGCATATCCGTTAGAGGACTTTTTACCTATTGAAAATGTATCTGTGATTCTCATTCCCTCTGTGCAATTGCATACTTTGTCGCATAGAGATTCTTTACATAGACGGAATTATCAGAATAATACCCTTTTGTTAATAATGAATGCCACTCATGCAATTTTTAATAAGACCAATTGCTGGATCTGTACACATTTACCGCAACATGGGGATAAGGAGCTAGGTTGATATATTTACCCTTTGCCTCTGACAATTGCCTGTTACGCTTCTCTTAGAGCACTATTTTTTGGTCGATGGAATGACAGCATCTCAGGAAACTTTGATGGTACAAATTTAAATAGTTTTTAAAAGAATGTTTTGATGCCCCTGGGATGCTCGCTTTTTGCAAATAGAAGTAAGCCAAACGTTGTTTCTGTTGGGCCCTCTGATAGATTGTCTCGTCCTTTTCAGTCTTTAATCTCTTTCAAAATGGATCCTATAGGCAATAAGGATGCCACGCCTCCATCTTATTCTGTTAATCATAGCCCCGATTCAGTATCCTTCTGCATACAGAGGAATGGAACACGGTCAATGGGTAATTTTAGAAAGTGCGCAAAAGTTGCGAATTTGACTAGTGAAAACAGACCTCTGTACGTAGGCGAACCTGTCTATTTTGTTTGCGGTAATGTGACATTTCCGTGATTGGCCAGGGATTGGCAAGGAACCTGTTATTTAGGGATTCTATTACCTGGGGTATTTATTGCCAGTATTACAGAAATTTCAAAAACTCGTCCACGACGAGGTGTAAAAGGGGATACTCCAGCGCAAACTTTAGGAGATATTATGAAATCTTTTGTGCCATTTTTTGGGCAAATTACGAATTCAGAAGATATTAGGGGACTAGCGAGAGTATTGGAGAGAAACATCAACCGGACCATTGACACACTCTATAATATGACGTTAGAGCAGAGAGCGATAAGATAAGATTAGCGGCTCTTCAGAACCGGATGGCATTAGATGTCATCCTGGCAGAGCGAGGAGGAGTATGTAAATTAATGGGGTCCGCTTGCTGCGTTTACGTTCCAGACTCCTCTCCAACGATCTTTAGGGCGATCCAAAATCTACATGTTCTTAGTTCAGAAGTACATGTTCCTGAGGGAAATTGGGAACTTGGTACATGGTTTTGGGACCTCCTACGGTCATGGGGATGGAAGTTGTTCTCGGCCCTACTGATTATCTTGGGAGGTTTTCTGTTTCTTTGTTGTTGTATACAGTGTCTCCCTGGTATATGCTCAGTATTAGGGGGGTGTTGCGCGCAAGCAACAAGTGTATTAGGGAATAAAATATACGCCCCAAAGGAGCTCTCCAAGGAGTATGTGTTGAAAGAAACTCTGGTATCAGACCTAATGGCAATAGATATGTCTGACAATGATTCGGGGTGTATGGACGATGACGCATGGAGTTACTTGCAAGCAAATCAGAAGTAGTATTAGAACTTGGCATAGGCCAAAAGAAGGGTTTGTCAAACCGGATATTAAATTATGCCTCTTATTACAAACGATTTGTATGTATATTGGCCTATACCAAGTTGCTTAAAATTGTACGCGAATAACTCTACGGCAAGGTCTTGACCTTAGAAATTGATGTAAGCCGCCATCTTGAATCAAGCCTTCATTTTAGGTTAGAAACCCCCATTTTGGGGTTTTATACAAAGTCACCCTGTAATCTAAAATGGCCGTCTCGTTTGTCCTTGTTCTTGCCTTAACCTCTCCAACCTCTGTAGGGGAGTTAATGTCCAACCTGCCCTCAGGCTACATGTTAGGGTCAGGTCGGGAGCAGGGGATTACTTGAATTAACAATGTTAAACTACAAGTATACAAGAACAGTAATGCTATCCGAATATAATATGCGAAACATTGTTTGGTCTGTATTAAAACAATATATAAAGAGTGTAAATGTTAAATTAAAGAATAATGGAGTGTGTTAGTAAATGTATTGAAAAGTAAACCGCATGCACGAGATATGTAAATTAGGAAAGTGAACCTGGCGCGACCCTAGCCCAGTGTATGATTAACCTGTAAGAAGGCTGGACATCATTTTACAAATTGTATAAATGCGTCGATGTCCAGCTAGGAAATTCTGTCCCTGCTCACATTGAACCCTGCTTTTGGTTTCTGTGATGTATTAATGGCCAAATAGCTATTTGTGTACTTTGTTGAATACTGTTCAGTTTTGTAATAAAGATTCTGGGAATCTTTATAAGCCCGTGTCAGTGTATTTTCCTTTGCTCGGTGTAACAGCCGCAATATTGTATTTTTTCTGATTCCACAGCTTGTTGGGCCTTAAGGCATTTCATTGATTTAAATGCAAGGAGGCTGCGATGGTCCGAATAAACAGTGACTTGATGACGGGCACCCAACAGATGGTGACGCCATTCTGCAAAGGCGTCTCTGATGGCTAGTAATTCACGCTCTGTGATAGGATAATTGCGTTCGTACGGGGTCAATTTCCTGGAGAAATATGCAACTGGATGGACTTCCCCCGAATCAGGACATTCCTGTGACAACACCACCCCGATAGCTGAGCCGGAGGCATCCGCCGCCAGGAGAGGGTTCGGGTGTTGTAAGACCGGTGCCGTTGAGAAGGCGGCCTTCAGAGTCTCAAATGCTCGCTGCGCATCCGGATTCCACTCATATGGTTTCTTGGAGCTGGTCAGTGCAGTTAAAGGAGCAGAGATTGATGAAAATGAATGAATAAAACACCGATAAAAGTTGGAGAACCCCAAGAAGGACTGCAACGCCTTGACAGAGGTAGGAATGGTAATGAAAATTAGACCATCCAGACCATGTGTGAGAATGTGATGAATGCATGAAGAAGTTGTGAATGAAGTTTGTTTGGAGGGATGTGTTTGTTCTAAGTTCAAAGAGCCATATTTTATATGAATACATTTGTCATTGTGTAATTTCATATATGGATTGTTGCAAAATAAATAGCTAACGATTACAAATTGAAAAAGTAATCAGTTGTTATCTCTGGTCTGGATGGTCTAATTTTCATTACCTTTATTGTTTTGCCTGATAGACCACAGACTTAAAAGCAGGCGCCCCTTATATTTTGTCTACTAGAGGTAGGAATGGGCCATTCCAAAATTGCTCTAACCTTGGAGCGACTCATTCGAATGCCGTGGCTGGTCAGGTCATAATCAAGGAATTCCACCTTGGTGGAATTAAAAACACACTTCTCTGCCTTGACGTATAGGTGGTTCTCGCTTAATCTTTGCAACACAATACGTACATGTTCATTGTGTTCCTTCATAGAGGATGAATAGATAAGGATATCATCCAGATAAACCACAACAAATTGGTCAAGACAGTCATGGAAGATGTCGTTCATGAATGCTTAGAGGGTGGCCGGGGCATTACAGAGACCGAACGGCATCACTAGGTATTCGAATAACCCATATTGTGTTTTGAAGGCAGTTTTCCACTCGTCCCTGCTTTAATCTGGACGAGATTACAGGCACCCCTAAGGTCAATTTTAGTGAACACCACTGAAGAACCAAGCTGATCCAAAAGCACTGATATCAACGGAAGGGGGTATTGATTTTTTACAGTAATTGCATTCAATGCCCTGTAATCTATACAAGGACGCAGGTCCCCCTCCTTCTTAGGAACGAAAAAAAGTGGAGATGCCGCAGGGGACTTTGAAGGCCTTATAAAGCCTGTGGCCAATGTCTTTATCTATGTATTCCTTCAAAATCTTGTCCTCTGGTAAGGTAAGTGAATAGACTCTCCCGGCTGGTATCTTGGCCCCTGGTAACAGGTCTATAGGACAATCATAGGGTCTATGAGGAGGTAATTGATCTGCCCTACCTTTGTTGAACACATCCCGAAAGGATTCATATTCAGGAGGAATGTCTGTACTGGTGTCATGAGTGATGAGCCTATAATAGACAAGGAAGCCACCAGAGCCTGACAAGAAGACTCCGGGCATACATACGTGTCCTGAAAACAGTGTTCATTACACTCCAAAGAAGGGAAGCGAACATTCCTTTTTACCCAATCAATAGCAGGGTTGTGGTGTTGTAACCATGGAATACCCAATATGACCTGATATTGAGGGGCCTTAATTAAATCGAACGAAATCGATTCAAGGTGTCCGTCTTCGGTTTTCATACAGACAAGGGAAGTATTTTGTGTAACTAAGCCGGATACCAGAGATGTACCATCCACAGTGTGAACCACCCCGGGTTGTGCCTTGGGTAGTATGGATATATTGTTTTTTGTAGCATAGTCATAGTCCATGTAGTTCCCTGTAGCTCCTGAATCGATGATAGCTAAAGAGGAGAATGTAGCGTCATTCGTCGTGGTGAATAACACCGGAAGACCGACAGGAGCAGAGGAAACACCATGTGAGTCCAAAGAAAGCACTCCCGGCGTAGGGACTCTGTCTAATGCCGGGATCTGGCGTTTCCCGCCTTTTTGACTGTTTTTTTAGGACAGTCCTTCAACTGATGTTCTGATGACCCACACTACATGCACAAACTATGTGAACGTCGGTATTCGTGTTGTGCAGGAGTCAGAGGGCCCCTCACCGCCCCTATCTGTATGGGTTCTGGAGTTGGAGCAGGAGGGTTGGCTACATCCACTGGAGAGGGGGTAAGGACGAGGGTTTTACGTTCCCCTCTTCTTTCTGACCTCCTGGCATCTATTTGTAACACCAAATCTAACAATTCACCGAAGGAGGTTGGGTCAACCAGAACTGTGGCGAGGATGTCTTTTAATTTTTCTGACAACCCCTTGTAAAACACGGCTGATTTCTTCTCTTCGGGCCAGTCCGTTTCAGCAGCTAGCTGATTGAATCTGGTGAGATAAGAAAAAAGAGAAGATGTGCCTTGTCGTAGGCTCAGAAACTCCAGATCTGATGCTTGAGACTTATAGCGGTTATCAAACAACCTATTCATGGCCAAAATGAGTTCATCACAGTCATAGAGGACGTAGCTTTTGGACTCAAGCAAAGGGTTGGCCCAAGCAGCTGCCGTACCCCCGAGATAGGAAAGAATAAAGGCTGCCTTGGTGGTGGAGTTTTGAAAAGCGGCGGGCCGACACAAAAAGTGTAATTTGCATTGGTTTATGAAAGTCCAGTATTGCTTTGGGTCTCCGGTGAAGCGTTCAGGAGGGGCCAACCGGAATTGTGTGGCCATCAAAACCGGGGCCGCAGAAAACCCTGAAGCAGAAGCTGGAGGTAAACCAGAACCTGATGCGGCCGCGCCCGCCATGTCTACCCCCAGTGTTGGGGGAGTTGGAACACTCCGTAAACTATCGATCCTCTGGTGAATGGCATCATGAGCCACCATCATGTCAGACCGTAACTCAGTCACTAAACGAATCAAGGCGGTCAAAGGATCGGCTTCTTCCATGGCTTCTGTTTTTGTTACTCACCGGTGAGGAGAGTGCCTGAAACTGGAGAATAGAACCGTAAAGCCAGGAAGTTGCTTGAAGAGCTTTGGGTGGAGCCTCCACCCAAGCCTCCTCTCTGTGAGGGAATAAGACCTTCTAAATGATATGACCTCTTGCTGTCTAATAACCAGGCAAGTGGACCGATCACCCAAAAGAGCGGAGAGAACGCACCGCCACGGACCAGGCTGCAAAGGAAAGAACAACAAGTAAGTGTTTTGAAGGTAGCACTTATCCCCTGAAAGTCTTACTAACCAATGAAATACCTGAGCTTTTCCCCCTGTTGTATGGAAAGTATGGCACAACACAGGAAATCACCTAGGAAAATAACAAGACTTAGAATCTAACTGGATTAAGCTATGACATAAATCAGGAGGTGGACAGGATCTTACCAGTGGAGAAGGACTGAAGGATTGGAGGAAATCAGAACACAACGGCAGAGATAAAATAAAAAAAAGGGGAATGTTAGTAGGATACTAATACCCGAGCGGCACGAGGGTCGCACTGGTTTCGGGATGGTGCACAGCTGCAGAGCCTCCTTAAGTGCAAAAGCAAAACAAAGTTCAATCCAATGTTCAGTTCACAAAAGCACAATAGTCTTACCACTGGTGGTAAAGATGGCAACTGTAGATTGAAGGCAACAACCAGACGGAATGGTAGTTCAGGGAGGAAAGGTAGTTCGAAAGCAGACAAGGTCTGGCACACTAGCGGGCAGCAACCATGGCAAAAAAGTCTAGAAAAGCAGTCCGGGAGCAAACAGGGGTCTGATACACGTGCAGGCAAAGACAAAGACAGAACCTTATCTTACAGAGTCCGTGGAAGCAAGCAGGAGTTCGGTACACGTACGTACAGGAACAATGGCAAAACGTTAGTGCAGGTTCCAGGAAGATATGCAATGGTCTGGTACACGGGTAGACAGGTATGAGCCAGGGAAATCCAATAATGAAGTCCAGTAAACAAATCCGGGTCGATACCGTAAAGAATTAAAGGGTTGGCACTTGAAGGAGGAACTTCGAGTAGCTGGGAGTAGCTTTAAACAGAAGCAGTGTCCTGGCTGCAACCGCGGAATACATCAGTAAAGGAGGCGGGCCAAGCCAATGCGAGGCTCCACAGCCGAACTACAGCACAGAGCTAGGTTTTCTGGGAAGTGTAGTTTCGTGTTGCTAACTTCCACGGTAGCTGCCACCGTGTATAGAATGGAGCAGCATTATGCCGTATCCCTTTGGGGAGCGCTACAACCCTCCTGACCTTCCTGGTAGCCGTACTTGGGAAACCGACTGCACTAGGAAGCCGATCTGCTAAGGATGCAGGTGGCAGGGGCTTCCGCACAGGACGAGGTGAACGCCGGCCCGTAACAGCCCGCCTCAGCAATATGTGCCAGGACGAGCACCATTATCAAGCCTGTGTGCTCAAACACCATTGTGAGGCCCGCCTCAGCAATATATACCAGGACGAGCTCCATTATCAAGCGTGTGTGCCCAAACACCATTGTGAGGTCCGCTTCAGCAATATATGCCAGAACGAGCCCCATTATCAAGCGTGTGTGCCCAAACACCATCGTGAGGTCCGCCTCAGCAATATATGCCAGAACGTGCCCAAAACACCATCGTGAGGCCCGCCTCAGCAATATATGCCAGAACGAGCCCAATTATCAATTGTGTGTGTCCAAACACCATTGTAAGGCGGGCCTCAGCAATATATAACAGAACGAGCCCCATTATCAATCGTTTGTACCCAAACACCATCGTGAGGCCCGCCTCAGCAATATATGCCACAACGAGCCCCATTATCAAGCGTGTGTGCCCAAACACCATTGTGAGGTCCGCCTCAGCAATATATGCCAGAACGAGCCCCATTATCAATCGTGTGTGCCCAAAACACCATCGTGAGGCCCGCTTCAGCAATATATGCCAGGACGAGCCCCATTATCAAGCGTGTGTGCCCAAGCACCATCGTTAGGCCCGCCTCAGCACTATGTGCCAGGACGAGCCCAATTATCAGAGGTGTGTGCCCAAAACACCATCGTGAGGCCCGCTTCAGCAATATATGCCAGGACGAGCCCCTTTATCAAGCGTGTGTGACCAAACACCATTGTGAGGCCCGCTTCAGCACTATGTGCCAGGACGAGCCCAATTATCAGAGGTGTGTGCCCAAAACACCTTTGTGAGGCCCGCCTCCGCAATGTATGCCAGGACGAGCCCCATCATCAAGCCTGTGTGCCCAAACACCATCGTGAGGCCCGCCTAAGCAATATATGCCAGAGCGAGCCCCATTATCAAGCATGTGTGCCCAAACACCATCGTGAGGCCCGCCTTAGTATATATGCCAGGACGAGCCCCATTATCAAGCGTGTGTGCCCAAAAACCATCGTGAGGCCCGCCTCAGCAATATATGCCAGTACGAGCGCCATCATCAAGCGTGTGTGCCCAAACACCATTGTGAGGCTCGCCTCAGCAATATATGCCAGAACGAGCCCCATTATCAATCGTGTGTGCCCAAACACCATTGTGAGGCCCGCTTCAGCAATATATGCCTGAACGAGCCCCATTATCAAGCGTGTGTGCCCAAAACACCATCGTGAGGCCCGTCTCAGCAATATATACCAGGATGAGCCCCTTTATCAAGCGTGTGTGACCAAACACCATTGTGAGGCCCGCTTCAGCACTATGTGCCAGGACGAGCCCCATTATCAGAGGTGTGTGCCCAAAACACCTTTGTGAGGCCCGCCTCCGCAATGTATGCCAGGATGAGCCCCATCATCAAGCCTGTGTGCCCAAACACCATCGTGAGGCCCGCCTAAGCAATATATGCCAGAGCGAGCCCCATTATCAAGCGTGTGTGCCCAAACACCATCGTGAGGCCCGCCTCAGCAATATATGCCAGGACGAGCCCCATTATCAACCTTGTGTGCCCAAGCACCACCTTAGGCTCGCCTCAGCAATATATGCCAGGACGAGCCCCTTTATCAAGCGTGTGTGCCCAAACACCATCGTGAGGCCCGCCTCAGCAATATATGGCAGGACGACCCCCTTTATCAAGCGTGTGTGCCCAAACACCGTCGTGAGGCCCGCCTCAGCAATATATGCCAGGACGAGCCCCATTATCAACCGTGTGTGCCCAAACACCATCGTGAGGCCCGCCTCAGCAATATATGCCAGGACGAGCCCCTTTATCAAGCGTGTGTGCCCAAACACCAACGTGAGGCCCGCTTCAGCAATATATGCAAGGACGAGTCCCATTATCAAGCGTGTGTGCCCAAACACCATTGTGAGGCCCACCTCTGCAATATATGCCAGGACAAGCCCCATTATCAAGCGTGTGTGCCAAAACACCATCGTGAGCCCCGCCTCCGCAATATATGCCAGGACGAGCCCCATCATCAAGCATGCGTGCCCAAAGACCTTTCAGAGCCCTGTTCATGTAGGCTATGCCAGCATTGCCTCATTTTCAGCGGAGGAGTAACTTACAAGCAAAAAAGGACAGATAAGCATATGATTCTGACTGGCACACACATGGCTGAGGCCAAGGAACTGCGCTAGACACACCATCATTTTTAAATGTGCCACAAAATTGTCAGGACGGCAAACCTTCTAATTTCCAAATGAGCGCAAGAGACTGAAATATTTAGGAGTGATCATATCTACTTCAGTGGATGACCTCTTTGAATCTATCTTCATTCCTCTATGGACAAGTGTTCATTTAGAAATATGTCTTTGGGCTAAATTGCTTTAATCTTGGATGGGACGTTTGAATTCCTTCAAGATGAATGTGCTACCTAATTTCTATATCATTTGCCGATGTTACCAATAAGGATCCCAGACTCCTTTTATATGGAGATTGATAAAGTATCCCTTGACTTTTTATGGGGAGGGAAGATACCGAGAATAGCTTCTAGAAATTCTTCCTAAGGAGGAGGCAGGAGGACATTACAAGCATAGTGAAAAGGATTTCAGGGCAGCTCAGCTGTGAGGGATTATAGCTCATCTACGAAACTCGTTATATAAACCATGGGTGTTCTTGCAAAAGCAAATGCTATCCCCGGCGACAGTAGGGGACAGTGGTCCTGGGTCTCCTTAGACATTCTACTGAAGAACAGATTCCATCCAGGCTCAGCAACACGCTGGGATCTGTGGAGGGACGGGAAAAATACTATAAACTATATCAGCCTGGCTGTCCCCATTTAACCATGATCTCTACTCATGACAAACAACTCGGGATAGATCATATGTAGGCAGGAAACATTGGAAGCAGAACTTCAGGAGGGTATTCTTGGATGACCAAAGTAGACAATAATATGAAAAGACATTATTCAAGAATATTTATTAAAGAACAGAAAACTTCAACTAGCCCTATCTATCTCTATGACTGCACAGAAAACAACAAATGGGTGCTGGTCAGCATATCTCCCATAAATGCTGTCCTCAGTCCAAACCTATTGTAACCTATGCTTGCCCTATGACTAAAACCATACAATGTAGCCGGCCTGAGTAATTTCTTTCCACTATACTATGGCTTCTGGGGGCTGGTTTCTGGCCCCCACCCAGGTCTCTCTGGTTCTTTTCTCTCTCAGACCCGACCTGGTGACAACGTGCAGAGTCCATCGCTTTCAAACTTTTCCTCCTCGTGGAGGATGTTACTCAGGACCCCTAAAAAAATTGTCCCTATAGTTCAAAAAGTTTGCTTCTGCGTAGAAGTGGCAGGAAGTCACTGCCTACTGGGTTTGACGCTCACAGTTAGTCTCTTGTTCCACTCTGGTAGATAAGAATATTGTACTTTTCTTTCTGAGCTCGGCTTGAGCTAACAGACCCTTCAGGCCACCGCTTCATCTGTCTTCTTTCACCCTCTTGTGTTGTAGCCTAAATCTCTCTCCCTCATAGGCTTGCTGGCCTCTCTGGACTTAGGATTCTTGTTCTGTATTCAACCCTTTCTGGGATACTCCTATTATCAGCCCCTTGTGGACTTCTTTGTTTTGTTTCACTCCCCCATAGGCTGCGTTCTCTGTTAGACCCTTGCAGGCTTCTTTTGTGTGTATCTGTCTTCCTCCTGCTTTGTCTCTCTCTAGCCGCAATCCCTTATTCCTGCGGCAGTGCATGTTGATGGACACATCTTCTACAGCTGCTGCGGAATCGCAACTCTGACATCATCGCTGTCAGATCTTCCCGCTTGGTTCCTCCTGTCTGCTGGTGACAGGAGTTAGGCGTCAGGTTTGGCGGATGCTGGGAAGTAGCTTTGGTCAGGCAGTTTCTCCCTGCGCTCTGCAGTTTTCTGCGGGTTCTTTGCCCTCCACGGTGCCAACGTGGTCCTACCTCCAGGTGACGGCAAAGGATCCAGTCCCTCCTCTGCGCTCCGACAGACTGCTGGATTTCAGCATCGGATTGGCTCTCCCCCTTTTCTGCATGGGCCCGAGGCTTTTCAGTTGCTCGCTGGAACGAGAGAGAAAACACCATTGGTCCTCGATTTCAGGATGGGGCATCACTAGGATAGGCTTAGAAACCAAGCCAGTCCCATTTCAATGGCCCTGCATATTAGGACATGTGCCAAATATCCTACAAACATGTGTGCTTCAGTACAATAGAGAGGTATAGACGCACCAGTGCTTGGGGATACCTTGTCTTCTAATGGGGTGGAGGGAGGGGGTTATCACCCCAGTGAGAACCCGCTTACCCTGTCCCCTAGAGGGTACATTGCATAGCAGGCTCACCTCCCTAGTCCCAAAGTTGCTTCGCAGATGGAAATACACACCTTGAAAACTCTCAAGGTTGTACCCCAATATGGGCCCCCTCTGTTGGAGAGAATGCCGGAAAACAGGCAGATTTTGGCATTTCTGGTAGGAGAAATTTTGGAAAGATGTGTTATCTTGGATTAAGCACTTGGAGGGGACGCCGAGACACCTGAACCCTTTTCAGTGCTGTTTGGCCTCTCTTTGGAAGATGATATCTCACGCTCGTTAGCACATGTGACCGGTGGATTATTGTGACCGGCAAGAGCATGTAAAACGATTACATGAAAGTGCCCATTTCCACTCTTTGAAAAAAGAGTGGCTACACAAAGCATGGGGCACACACCTGCTAAATGAATCCTCCAGAAATATAGAATTACAGTGATGTCCACTTCTCTGGAAATATAGGAAAGAAATTGATTATCCTTTTAGAGAACATAATGTGTGGGAGGAGCAGTTGCAGGAAGAGTTCCCAAATTAAGGTTAATAAAAAACCATGTTTCAATTCCATGGGACATTGGGGTCTTGTTGGGTAACTGCCCCACACACCGATCGTAGGTGAAATTAGAGAGACATTGAGGTCTTGTTGAGTAGCCGCCCCACACACCAATCGTAGGTGAAATTAGAGAGACATTGGGGTCTTGTCGTAGGTGAAATTAGAGAGACATTGGGGTCTTGTCGTAGGTGAAATTAGAGAGGCATTGGGGTCTTGTTGAGTAGTCACTCCACACACCAATCGAAGGTTAAATTAGAGAGACATTGGGGTCTTGTTGAGTAGCCGCTCCACACACCAATTGAAGGTGAAATTAGAGAGACATTGGGGTCTTGTTGAGTAGCCGCTCCACATCCCAATCGAAGGTTAAATTAGAGAGACATTGGGGTCTTGTTGGGTAGCTGCCCCACACACCGATCGTAGGTGAAATTAGAGAGACATTGGGGTCTTGTTGAGTAGCCGCTCCACACACCAATCGAAGGTTAAATTAGAGAGACATTGGGGTCTTGTTGGGTAGCTGCCCCACACACCAATCAAAGGTGAAATTAGAGAGACATTGGGGTCTTGTTGAGTAGCCGCTCCACACACCAATCGAAGGTTAAATTAGAGAGACATTGGGGTCTTGTTGGGTAGCTGCCCCACACACCGATCATAGGTGAAATTAGAGAGACATTGGGGTCTTGTTGAGTAGCCGTTCCACACACCAATCGAAGGTTAAATTAGAGAGACATTGGGGTCTTGTTGGGTAGCTGCCCCACACACCGATCGTAGGTGAAATTAGAGAGACATTAGGGTCTTGTTGGGTAGCCGTCCTACACACCGATCGTAGGTGAAATTAGAGAGACATTGGGGTCTTGTTGGGTAGCTGCCCCACACACCAATCGAAGGTTAAATTAGAGAGACATTGGGGTCTTGTTGGGTAGCTGCCCCACACACCGATCGTAGGTGAAATTAGAGAGACATTGGGGTCTTGTTGAGTAGCCGCTCCACACACCAATCGAAGGTTAAATTAGAGAGACATTGGGGTCTTGTTGGGTAGCTGCCAAACACACCGATTGTAGGTGAAATTAGAGAGACATTGGGGTCTTGTTGAGTAGCCGCTCCACACACCAATCGAAGGTTAAATTAGAGAGACATTGGGGTCTTGTTGGGTAGCTGCCCCACACACCGATCGTAGGTGAAATTAGAGAGACATTAGGGTCTTGTTGGGTAGCCGTCCTACACACCGATCGTAGGTGAAATTAGAGAGACATTGGGGTCTTGTTGGGTAGCTGCCCCACACACCAATCGAAGGTTAAATTAGAGAGACATTGGGGTCTTGTTGGGTAGCTGCCCCACACACCGATCGTAGGTGAAATTAGAGAGACATTGGGGTCTTGTTGAGTAGCCGCTCCACACACCAATCGAAGCTTAAATTAGAGAGACATTGGGGTCTTGTTGGGTAGCTGCCAAACACACCGATTGTAGGTGAAATTAGAGAGACATTGGGGTCTTGTTGAGTAGCCGCTCCACACACCAATCGAAGGTTAAATTAGAGAGACATTGGGGTCTTGTTGGGTAGCTGCCCCACACACCGATCGTAGGTGAAATTAGAGAGACATTGGAGTCTTTTTGGTTAGCTGTCCCACACACCATTCGTAGGTGAAATTAGAGAGACATTGGGGTCTTGTTGGGTAGCTGCCCCAGACACCGATCGTAGGTGAAATTAGAGAGACATTGGGGTCTTGTTGGGTAGCTGTCCCACACACCAATCGTAGGTGAAATTAGAGAACTTTATTAATTTGTCTTTATTTAGATACAGGGATGAGCAATGCTTTTTTGATCGCAAAGAAATGTACAATAGATAAGAAATCAGGTTTGACAGGAAGCAACACGCTTTTTACAAGGGGGTGAGTTTGAGATGAGGTACGTTTAGAAGGTAACTCGGAGGGAGGCTTTTAATTTGGTTTTGAACACATTGCTGTGAATTGTTTCTCAGATATTTGCCCAGAAACTTGTGTTTTTTAAACTGAATAGTGATGGACACCTTTAACGCTGGTTAAGAGGATTGACACAATTCCATCCACTCAACAAATTTTATTACTTGAATTTTTTTTTATAACCCGCCCGGGATTCGACCCTCTGTTGCTCGGCATTGTCTTGCTTCCAAGAGCAGCGCATTGCCCCTGTGCTATCCTCCGTTCACGTCTCAAGCCTGTGTTGGAATCGTAGCTATACAGGATTTTTGATGAAGTCATGTTGAAATTTGCAATTGTTATGTTGGAAGATTTTTTTATATGACTGGGTTTAGTAATGTCAAATTTGAAAATTTGATAAAAGATATATTGGCAAAACGAGGAAAGGTCATCAGCATAGTGGGTCTTGTGCAGTGCTAGCAGTCCTTGGCATGAAGTCACTATCCGTGCGAGTGTCGGTAGTGTGAATCTTTTGTACTCACTGGTGCATCCGCCCCTCACCCCCCAGTCTGCTGGGATAGATTTCACAGCTCACACAAATGATTTTAAGGGCAAAGCACATTTTGTCTGTAAAGTCTTCTGGGGCAATGGTTGGAAAAAAGTGCATACATACTGGAGTCGGAGTCCGAGGAGTAAAGCCTACAAGAAGATGCCGCAAGGCCGTGTCCATGACTGTGCAGGACACATCTAAAGGCACATGTCACTGGAAGGGCAAAGGAACTGTTTGCAGCAGGTGTCTGGATTCTCACCGAAGGGGGGACCTTCACATGATGCGATTCTTCTAAAATTCAAGATAATATACAGTGGCTTGTGGAGGTCTGGAGGCCTACAGCGGCTAGTGAAGGTCTGGAGGCCTACAGCGGCTAGTGGAGGTCTGGAGGCCTACAGCGGCTAGTGGAGATCTGGAGGCCTACAGTGGCTAGTGGAGGTCTGGAGGCCTACAGCGGCTAGTGGAGGTCGGGAGGCCTACAGCAGCTAGTGGAGGTCTGGAGGCCTACAGGGGCTAGTGGAGGTCTGGAGGCCTACAGCGGCTAGTGGAGGTCTGGAGGCCTACAGCGGCTAGTGAAGGTCTGGAGGCCTACAGCGGCTAGTGGAGGTCTGGAGGCCTACAGCGGCTAGTGAAGGTCTGGAGGCCTACAGCAGCTAGTGGAGGTCTGGAGGCCTACAGCAGCTAGTGAAGGTCTGGAGGCCTACAGCGGCTAGTGAAGTTCTGGAAGGTCTGGAGGCCTACAGTGGGCTAGTGAAGGTCTGGAGGCCTACAGCGGCTAGTGGAGGTCTGGAGGCCTACAGTGGGATAGTGAAGGTCTGGAGGCCCACAGCAGCTGGTGAAGGTCTGGAGGCCTACAGTGGCTAGTGGAGGTCTGCAGGCCTACAGCGGCTAGTGAAGGTCTGGAGGCCTACAGAAGCTAGTGGAGGTCTGGAGGCATACAGTGGCTAGTGGAGGTCTGGAGGCCTACAGCGGCTAGTGGAGGTCTGGAGGCCTACAGCGGCTAGTGAAGGACTGGAGGCCTACAGCGGCTAGTGAAGGTCTGGAGGCCTACAGCGGCTAGTAAAGGTCTGGAGGCCTACAGCAGCTAGTGGAGGTCTGGAGGCCTAGCGCAGCTAGTGAAGGTCTGGAGGCCTACAGCGGCTAGTGAAGGTCTGGAAGGTCTGCAGGCCTACAGTGGGCTAGTGAAGGTCTGGAGGCCTACAGCGGCTAGTGGAGGTCTGGAGGCCTACAGCGGCTAGTGAAGGTCTGGAGGTCCACATCAGCTAGTGAAGGTCTGGAGGCCTACAGTGGCTAGTGGAGGTCGGGAGGCCTACAGCGGCTAGTGGAGGTCTGGAGGCCGACAGTGGCTAGTGGAGGCCTACAGCAGCTAGTGAAGGTCTGGAGGCCTACAGCGGCTAGTGAAGGTCTGGAGGCCTACAACGGCTAGTGGAGTTCTGGAGGCCTACAGCGGCTAGTGAAGGTCTGGAGGTCCATATCAGCTAGTGAAGGTCTGGAGGCCTACAGTGGCTAGTGGAGGTCGGGAGGCCTACAGCGGCTAGTGGAGGTCTGGAGGCCGACAGTGGCTAGTGGAGGCCTACAGCAGCTAGTGAAGGTCTGGAGGCCTACAGCGGCTAGTGAAGGTCTGGAGGCCTACAACGGCTAGTGGAGTTCTGGAGGCCTACAGCGGCTAGTGAAGGTCTGGAGGCCTACAGCGGCTAGTGGCGGTCTGGAGACCTACAGCGGCTAGTGAAGGACTGGAGGCCTACAGTGGCTAGTGAAGGTCTGGAGGCCTACAGAGGCTAGTGGAGGTCTGGAGGCCTACAGCGGCTAGTGAAGGTCTGGAGGCCTACAGCAGCTAGTGGAGGTCTGGAGGCCTACAGCAGCTAGTGAAGGTCTGGAGGCCTACAGCGGCTAGTGAAGGTCTGGAAGGTCTGGAGGCCTACAGTGGGCTAGTGACGGTGTGGAGGTCTACAGCGGCTAGTGAAGGTCTGGAAGGTCTGGAGGCCTACAGTGGGCTAGTGACGGTCTGGTGGTCTACAGCGGCTAGTGGAGGTCTGGAGGCCTACAGCGGGATAGTGAAGGTCTGGAGGCCCACAGCAGCTGGTGAAGGTCTGGAGCCTACAGCGGCTAGTGAAGGTCTGGAGGCCTACAGCAGCTAGTGGAGGTCTGGAGGCCTACAGTGGGCTAGTGAAGGTCTGGAGGCCTACAGCGGCTAGTGAAGGTCTGGAAGGTCTGGAGGCCTAAAGTGGGCTAGTGAAGGTCTGGAGGCCTACAGCGGCTAGTGAAGGTCTGGAAGGTCTGGAGGCCTACAGTGGGCTAGTGACGGTCTGGAGGTCTACAGCGGCTAGTGGAGGTCTGGGGGCCTACAGCGGGATAGTGAAGGTCTGGAGGTCCACATCAGCTAGTGAAGGTCTGGAGGCCTACAGCGGCTAGTGAAGGTCTGGAGGTCCACATCAGCTAGTGAAGGTCTGGAGGCCTACAGCGGCTAGTGGAGGTCTGGAGGCCTACAGCGGCTAGTGACGGTCTGGAGGCCTACATCAGGATAGTGGAGGTCTGGAGGCATACAGCAACTAGTGAAGGTCTGGAGGCCTACAGCAGCTAGTTTAGGTCTGGAGGCCTACAGCGGGATAGTGAAGGTCTGGAGGCCTACAGCGGCTAGTGAAGGTCTGGAGGCCTACAGCGGCTAGTGAAGGTCTGGAGGCCTACAACAGCTACTGAAGGTCTGGAGGCCTTGAGTGGGATAGTGGAGGTCTGGAGGCATACAGCGGCTAAGGAAGGTTTGGCGCCTACAGCGGCTAGTGAAGGTCTGGAGGCCTGCAGTGGCTTTTGAAGGTCTGGGGGCCTACAGCAGCTAGTGAAGGTCTGGAGGCCTACAGCGGCTAGTGAAGGTCTGGTGGCCTACAGCAGCTAGTGAAGGTCTGGAGGCCTACAGCGGCTAGTGAAGGTCTGGAGGCCTACAGTGGGCTAGTGAAGGTCTGGAGGCCTACAGCGGCTAGTGGAGGTCTGGAGGCCTACAGCAGCTATTGAAGGTCTGGAGGCCTACAGCGGCTAGTGAAGGTCTGGAGGCCTACAGCGGCTATTGAAGGTCTAGAGGCCTACAGCGGCTAGGGAAGGTTTGGAGGCCTACACCAGCTAGTGAAGGTCTGGAGGCCTACAGCGGCTAGTGGAGGTCTGGAGGCCTACAGCGGCTATTGAAGGTCTAGAGGCCTACAGCGGCTAGGGAAGGTTTGGAGGCCTACTGCGGCTAGTGAAGGTCTGGAGGCCGACATCGGCTAGTGAAAGTCTGGTGGTCCACATCAGCTAGTGAAGGTCTGGAGGCCTGAAGTGGGCTAGTGAAGGTCTGGAGGCCTAAAGTGGCTAGTGGAGGTCTGGAGGCCTACAGCGGCTAGTGAAGGTCTGGAGGCCGACATCAGCTAGTGGAGGTCTGGAGACCTGCAGCGGGATAGTGAAGATCTGGAGGCCTACAACGGCTAGTGAAGGTCTGGAGGCCTACAGCAGCTGGTGAATGTCTGGAGGCCAACAGTGGCTAGTGTGGGTCTGGAGGCCTACAGCGGGATAGTGAAGTTCTGGAGGCCCACAGCAGCTGGTGAAGGTCTGGAGGCCTACAGCGGCTAGTGGAGATCTGGAGGCCTACAGCGGGATAGTGAAGGTCTGGAAGCCTACAGCGGGTTCAGTGGAGGTCTGGAGGCCGACAGCGGCTAGTGGAGGACTGGAGGCCTACAGCGGCTAGTGAAGGTCTGGAGGCCTACAGTGGGATAGTGGAGGTCTGGAGGTCTATAGCGGCTAGTGGAGGTCTGGAGGCCTACAGCGGGTTTAGTGGAGGTCTGGAGGCCGACAGCGGCTAGTGGAGGTTTGGAGGCCTACAGCGGCTAGTGAAGGTCTGGAGGCCTACAGTGGGATAGTGGAGGTCTGGAGGCCTATAGCGGCTAGTGAAGGTCTGGAGGCCTACAGCTGGATAGTGAAGGTCTGGAGGCCTTCATCGGCTAAAGAAGGTCTGGAGGCCTACAGTGGCTAGTGAAGGTCTCGAGGCCTAAAGTGGGATAGTGGAGGTCTGGAGGCATACAGCGGCTAGTGAAGGTCTGGAGGCCTACAGTGGCTAGTGAAGGTCTGGAGGCCTAGAGCAGGATAGTGAAGGTCTGGAGGCCTACAGCGGGATAGTGAAGGTCTGAAGGCCTACAGCAGACAGTGAAGGTCTGGGGGCCTACAACGGCTAGTGAAGGTCTGGAGGCCTATAGCGGCTAGTGAAGGTCTGGGGGCTTACAGCAGCTAGTGAAGGTCTGGAGACCTACAGCGGCTAGTGAAGGTCTGGGGGCCTACAGCAGCTAGTGAAGGTCTGGAGGCCTACAGCGGCTAGTGAAGGTCTGGAGGCCTACAGTGGGCTAGTGAAGGTCTGGAGGCTGACATCGGCTAGTGAAGGTCTGGAGGTCTACATCAGCTAGTGAAGGTCTGGAGGCCTACAGTGGGCGAGTGAAGGTCTGGAGGCCTACAGCAGCTAGTGGAGGTCTGGAGGCCTACAGCGGCTATTGAAGGTCTGGAGGCCTACAGCAGCTAGTGAAGGTTTGGAGGCCTACAGCAGCTAATGAAGGTCTGGAGGCCTACAGCAGCTAGTGAAGGTCTGTAGGCCTACAGCGGCTAGTGAAGGTCTGGTGGTCCACATCAGCTAGTGGCGGTCTGGAGGCCTACAGTGGGCTAGTGAAGGTCTAGAGGCCTACAGCGTCTAGTGGAGGTCTGGAGGCCTACAGCGGCTAGTGAAGTTCGGAGGCTGACATTGGCTAGTGGAGGTCTGGAGGCCTACAGCAGCTGGTGAATGTCTGGAGGCCTACAGCCGCTAGTGGGGGTCTGGAGGCCTACAGGGGCTAGTGAAGGTCTGGAGGCGTACAGCGGCTAGTGAAGGTGTGGAGGCCTACAGCGGCTAGTGAAGGTCTGGAGGCCTACAGCGGGATAGTGAAGTTCTGGAGGCCCACGGCAGCTGGTGAAGGTCTGGAGGCCTACAGCGGCTAGTGAAGGTCTGGAGGTCTACAGTGGCTAGTGAAGTTCTGGAAGCTGACATGGGCTAGTGGAGGTCTGGAGGCCTACAGTGAGCTAGTAAAAGTCTGGAGGCCTACAACGGCCATTGAAGGTCTGGAGGCCTACAGCGGCTAGTGAAGGTTTGGAGGCCTACAGCGGCTAGTGAAGGTCTGGAGGCCTACAGCGGGATAGTGAAGTTCTGGAGGCCCACAGCAGCTGGTGAAGGTCTGGAGGCCTACAGTGGCTAGTGAAGGTCTGGAGGTCTACAGTGACTAGTGAAGTTCTGGAAGCTGACATGGGCTAGTGGAGTTCTGGAGGCCTACAGTGAGCTAGTAAAAGTATGGAGGCCTACCACGGCCATTGAAGGTCTGGAGGCCTACAGTGGCTAGTGAAGGTTTGGAGGCCTACAGCGGCTAGTGGAGGTCTGGAGGCCTACAACGGCTAGTGAAGGCCTGGAGGCCTACAGCGGCTAGTGGAGGTCTGGAGGCCTACAGAGGCTAGTGGAGGCCCTGAGGCCTACAGCGGCTAGTGGAGGTCTGGAGACCTACAGTGGCTAGTGGAGGTCTGGAGGCCTACAGCAGCTAGTGAGGGCCTGGAGGCCTACAGCGGCTAGTGGAGGTCTGGAGGCCTACAGCACCTAGTGAAGGTCTGGAGGCCTACAGCGGCTAGTGAATGTCTGGAGGAGGTCTGGAGGTCTACAGCGGCTAGTGGAGGTCTGGAGGCCTACAGCGGCTAGTGAAGGTCTGGAGGCCTACAGTGGCTAGTGAAGGTCTGAAGGCCTACAGTGGGCTAGTGAAGGTCTGGAGGCCTACAGGAGCTAGTGAAGGTCTGGAGGGTGTCATTGGCTAGTGGAGGTCTGGAGTCCTACAGCGGCTAGTGAGGGTCTGGAGGCCTGCAGCAGCTAGCGGAGGTCTGGAGGCCTGCAGCGGCTAGTGGAGGTCTGGAGGCCTGCAGCAGCTAGTGAAGGTCTGGAGGCCTACAGCGGGATAGTGAAGGTCTGGAGGCCTACAGCGGCTAGAAAAGGTCTGGAGGCCTACAGTGGGCTAGTGAAGGTCTGGAGGCCGACATCGGCTAGTGGAGGTCTGGAGATCTACAGCGGGATAGTGGAGGTCTAGAGGCCGACAGCGGCTAGTGAAGGTCTGGAGGCATTCAGCGGGATAGTGAAGGCCTGGAGGCCTGCAGCAGCTAGTGAAGGTCTGGAGGCCTACAGCGGGCTACTGAAGGTGTGGAGGCCGACATTGGCTAGTGAAGGTCTGGAGGCCTACAGCGGCTAGTGAAGGTCTGGAGGACCACAGCAGCTGGTGAAGGTCTGCAGGCCTACAGTGGCTAGTGAAGTTCTGGAAGCTGACATCGGCTAGTGGAGGTCTGGAGGCCTACAGCGGCTAGTGAAGGCCTGGAGGCCTACAGCGGCTAGTGGAGGTCTGGAGGCCTACAGAGGCTAGTGGAGGCCCGGAGGCCTACAGCGGCTAGTGGAGGTCTGGAGACCTACAGTGGCTAGTGGAGGTCTGGAGGCCTACAGCGGCTAGTGAAGGCCTGGAGGCCTACAGCGGCTAGTGGAGGTCTGGAGGCCTACAGCACCTAGTGAAGGTCTGGAGGCCTACAGCGGCTAGTGAATGTCTGGAGGCGGTCTGGAGGCCTACAGCGGCTAGTGAAGGCCTGGAGGCCTACAGCGGCTAGTGGAGGTCTGGAGGCCTACAGTGGCTAGTGAATGTCTGGAGGAGGTCTGGAGGTCTACAGTAGCTAGTGGAGGACTGGAGGCCTACAGCGGCTAGTGAAGGTCTGGAGGCCTACAGTGGCTAGTGAAGGTCTGGAGGCCTACAGTGGGCTAGTGAAGGTCTGGAGGCCTACAGCAGCTAGTGAAGGTCTGGAGGGCGTCATTGGCTAGTGGAGGTCTGGAGGCCTACAGCGGCTAGTGGGGGTCTGGAGGCCTGCAGCGGCTAGTGGAGGTCTGGAGGCCTTCAGCTTCTAGTGGAGGTCTGGAGGCCTGCAGCAGCTAGTGAAGGTCTGGAGGCCTACAGCGGGATAGTGAAGGTCTGGAGGCCTACAGCGGCTAGAAAAGGTCTGGAGGCCTACAGCGAGATAGTGAAGGTCTGGAGCCCTACAGTGGGCTAGTGAAGGTCTGGAGGCCGACATCGGCTAGTGGAGGTCTGGAGACCTACAGCGGGATAGTGGAGGTCTAGAGGTCTACAGCGGGATAGCGGAGGTCTGGAGGCCGACAGCGGCTAGTGAAGGTCTGGAGGCCTACAGCGGGATAGTGGAGGTCTAGAGGTCTACAGCGGCTAGTGAAGGTCTGGAGGCCTACAGCGGCTAGTGAAGATCTGGAGGCCTACAGTGGGCTACTGAAGGTGTGGAGGCCGACATTGGCTAGTGAAGGTCTGGAGGCCTACAGCAGCTAGTGAAGGTCTGGAGGACCACTGCAGCTGGTGAAAGTCTGCAGGCCTACAGCGGGATAGTGAAGGTCTGGAGGCCTACAGTGGGCTAGTGAAGGTCTAGAGGCTGACAGCCACTAGTGAAGGTCTGGAGGCCTACAGCGGGATAGTGGAGGTCTAGAGGTCTACAGCGGCTAGTGAAGGTCTGGAGGCCCACAGCAGCTGGTGAAGGTTTGGAGGCCCACAGCAGCTGGTGAAGGTCTGCAGGCCTACAGCAGGATAGTGGAGGTCTAGTGATCTACAGCAGCTAGTGAAGGTCTGGAGGCCGACAGCGGGATAGTGGAGGTCTAGAGATCTACAGCAGCTAGTGAAGGTCTGGAGGCCTACAGCGGCTAGTGGAGGTCTGGAGGCCTACAGCGGCTAGTAAAGGTCTGGAGGGCTGCAGCAGCTAGTGAAGGTCTGGAGGCCTACAGCAGGATAGTGGAGGTCTGGAGGCCTACAGCGGGTTTAGTGAATGTCTGGAGGCCTACAGCGTCTAGTGAAGGTCTGGAGGCCTACAGCAGCTAGTGAAGGTCTGGAGGCATACAGCGGGATAGTGAAGGCCTGGAGGCCTGCAGCAGCTAGTGAAGGTCTGGAGGCCTACAGCGGGATAGTGAAGGTCTGGAGGCCTACAGCGGCTGGTGAAGGTCTGGAGGCCTACAGTGGGCTTGTGAAGGTCTGGAGGCCTACAGCGGTTAGTGAAGGTCTGGAGGTCTGCAGCGGCTAGTGGAGGTGTGGAGGTCTGCAGCGGGATAGTGAATGTCTGGAGGCCTACAGTGGCCAGTGAAGGACTGGAGGCCTACAGCGGCTAGTGAAGGTCTGGAGGCCTACATCAGCTAGTGGAGGTCTGGAGGCCTACAGCAGCTAGTGGAGGTCTGGAGGCCTGCAGCGGCTAGTGAAGGTCTGGAGGCCTACAGTGGCTAGTGAAGGTCTGGAGGCCTACAGCGGTTATTGAAGGTCTGGAGGCCTACAGCGGTTATTGAAGGTCTGAAGGCCTACAGCGGCTAGTGAAGGTCTGGAGGCCTACAGTGGCTAGTGAAGGTCTGGAGGCCTACAGCGGCTAGTGAAGGTCTGGAGGCCTACAGCGGCTAGTGGAGATCTGGAGGCCTACAGTGGCTAGTGGAGGTCTGGAGGCCTACAGCGGCTAGTGAAGGTCTGGAGGCCTACAGCGGCTAGTGAAGGTCTGGAGGCCTGCATCCATGGTTGATATCACTCACGGGTGGTCTATTGGAGCAGGGTGTGTTAATCTATGAAAAGGAATTTTGCTTGTCAAATACAATTGAAAATTCAACACTGCTTACAACAAATTATTCAACTCGTGAATTGACCAACCCAGCTGTGGTTCTCAGAGTCCTGGCTAACGGTTTATGGTGCTCAGCTCAGCTGGCGTGACTGTCCGAAGGTGAAACCGAACTCTGATCGTTGGACTTGGGGATCTCGTCTGTAGGGGCATAGCGGTGGAGTCACTTAGTCTCAGGCTCTCAAAGAAGACCGCAATTATACATGTGCAATGTTAGAAGGGCCTGGTGCTACAGAGAAATATTTACCAATAACATTGCTGTTGCCTGACCACTTCCTGGTTGACTGGGAGAGACCACCCTCTCCTCCTGGCCCCACTGTGACCGCGGATGGACCTGCATTCCTTGACACGTTGCTAGTCACTCACTTCTCCTAGTCAATTTTTAGGGGAAAATCCAAACCCATATTTTCATGTACAGACAGCGTACATAGACATATACATTGGGACTTATTACGAGTTTGGTGGTAGTCTTCCCGGTAAAACCCAACTCCCAGTTGTTCAGCCAATCTCTCACATTCCTCAGCTATGGGAGAATGTGCTCATGTTGAGGCTATCCTGCTTCTGTCTGAGGGACTCCTTGAGGGCTCTAATCAGACCTTTCTGGGTTCTGTTGAATCCCTCCTCATCCCCAATGTTCCTGTGACAATGCTTGGGTAGAACGCGCTGAAAACCTTACACTTGTCAGCCAATCAGGTTGCTCGCAGTCCAAGCAACGAGCGGCACGCATCCGCTGGCCATCGTCACTACCTCTCCCAGTCACTCCCCTGGTCACTCCCTCTCACCCCAGCCTCATCCTCCTTGGCGCAGCCCACAATTACCACGCACCTTGCTTCACCGCCTGCCCGGGCCACTGTGGAAACAGAGGATGGCACGGGATCTCGCGCTGGCCGTGGCCCATTATTCCTGACACACACACCGCTTTTAGAAACCAACAGGTTTGCCTCTGGGTGCTAATAGCAATAATCGCCCGTTCGGAGATGTTCGCTGGCCAGTCACAGAACCAAGGCCCGATGCTAAGGCCCTGGTGAAGCCCCTAGCACAGGTGATTACAGATATATGAATAGCACTCACTGTCCTTGTATTCTAGTGTGCACGCTTCCCTCTTGCAAGTCCACCTATCCACAAAGCTACAGAGAAAAACCATTGCAAAGGGGCCCAGAACACCGTGGCACTGCCAGCATGTCTCAAATACTGATAAAATGCGGCGTCATATCACATGGAGGAACTGAGGTTTGTGGAGTACTGTACTCTCCTCTCACAGACAGGCGCGCGATGTCACTCTTTTATGCAGCAGAGAGGCAGGAGTGCACCTCCTGCCACTTTCTTCACCTCTGAAGGTGGCCTCCAGGCAGGCTTCTATATTGCCCCATACTGCTATCAAAGCTGAAACACTGATTAAAAGCTTGAAAAATACCCCAAACCCGTGATTCTACAGCCCTTCCCTGTATGTTTAGCCCCGCTATTTGTGCAGCTGCCCCCCCCCCCCACTCCTCTTCACGCTTTGTTATGTTTAATCATTTTGCCAAGAAAGCACAACACACAGCAGGTGTCTGCACGCGCCATGTGCACATTCCTGTGGATTGCAGGCTCTCTCTGGCTGTCTGGAAAGCCCGCACTCCAATCGAATTCAGAGCAGACATTATAATGCAGTCTCCCTGAATTACCCAGATGTGGTCGCGTTTTGCAAGGGCTGGAAAAGTGCCAAGCTTCTGCCAGTGTCACAAAAGCCCACTAAGTCGCCAGGCTCAGGCGTGAAGAGGGGGATTCCACCGGGAATCGTGCAGGCGTGTAGTGGGCTGGCTGAATGCAAGATTAAAGACCTTTAATTACCAAACGCCAACTGCATCAGTGCAACGCAGAATTCTGTAGAGGGGGGTGGGGGGGATGGGCACTGACTCCTGCTATGGTCTGAATACTAAAGGGGGAGGGGAGCAGGATTTCCCAGGATGGAACCTATGCTGCCTTCAGGATAGCATCACACGGTATATCCCAGGATAGAACCTTTGCTAGCTTCAGGATAGCATCACACGGTATATCCCAGGATGGAACCTTTGCTAGCTTCAGGATAGCATCACACCGTATATGCCAGGATGGAACCTTTGCGACCTTCAGGATAGCATCACACAGTATATCCCAGGATGGAACCTTTGCTAGCTTCAGGATAGTATATCCCCGGATGGAACCTTTGCTAGCTTCAGGATAGCATCACACGGTATATCCCAGGATGGAACCTTTGCTAGCTTCAGGATAGCATCACACCGTATATCCCAGGATGGAACCTTTGCTAGCTTCAGGATAGCATCACACGGTATATCCCAGGATGGAACCTTTGCTAGCTTCAGGATAGCATCAAACGGTATATCCCAGGATGGAACCTTTGCTACCTTCAGGATAGCATCACACCGTATATCCCCGGATGGAACCTTTGCTACCTTCAGGATAGCATCACACCGTATATCCCCGGATGGAACCTTTGCTGCCTTCAGGATAGCATCACACCGTATATCCCCGGATGGAACCTTTGCTACCTTCAGGATAGCATCACATAGTGTATCCCAGGATGGAACCTTTGCTGCCTTCAAGATAGCATCACATGGTATATCCCCGGATGGAACCTTTATTACCTTCCGGATAGCATCACACGGTATATCCTAGGATGGAAACTTTGTTACCTTCACAATAGCATCACACGGTATATCCCAGGATAGATCCTTTGCTACCTTCAGGATAGCATAACACGGTATTTCCCAGGATGGAACCTTTGCTACCTTCAGGACAGCATCACACTTTATATCCCAGTATGGAATGTTTGAAGCCTTCAGGAGGGCATCATACTGTATATTACAGGGTGCAACCTTTGCTACCTTCAGGTTAGCCTCACACAGTGTATCCCGGGATGGAACCTATGCTCCCTTCAGGATTGCATCACATGGTATATCCCAGGATGGAACTTTTGCCACCTTCAGGATAGGATCACACAGTATATCCCAGGTTGGAACCTTTACTCCCTTCAGGATAGCATTACACGGTATATCTCAGGATGGAACCTCAGGATGGAACCTTTGCAACCTTCAGAATAGCATCACACGGTATATCTCAGGATGGAACCTATGCTGCCTTCAGGATAGCATCACACGGTATATCCCAAGATGAAACCTTTGCTAACTTCAGGATAGCATCACACGGTATATCCCAGGATGGAACCTTTGCAACCTTCAGGATTGCATCACACGTTATATCCCAGTATGGAACCTATGCTGCCTTCAGGATATCATCACACGGTATATCCAAGGATGGAACCTATGCTGCCTTCAGGATAGCAACCCATGGTATATCCCAGGATGGAACCTATGCTGCCTTCAGGATAGCATCACACTGTATATCCCAGGATGGAACCTATGCTGCCTTCAGGATACCATCACACGGTATATCCCAAAATGGAACCTTTGCTACCTTCAGGATAGCATCACAAGGTGTATCTCAGGATGGGACCTTTGCTACCTTCAGGATTGCATCACACAGCATATCCCAGGATGGAACCTTTGCTACCTTCAGGATAGCATCACACAGCGTATCCCAGGATGGAACCTTTGCTACCTTCAGGATAGCATCACACAGCGTATCCCAGGATGGAACCTTTGCTATGTTCAGGATAGCATCACACAGTGTATCCCAGAATGGAGACTTTGCTACCTTCAGGATAGCATCACACAGTGTATCCCAGGATGGAACCTTTGCTACCTCAGGATAGGATCACACAGTATATACCAGGGTGGAACCTTTTTTACCTTCTGGATAGCATCACATGGTATATCCCAGGATGGAACCTTGGCTACCTTCAGGATAGCATCACACGGTATATCCCAGGGTGGAACCTTTGCAACCTTCATGCTAGCACCACACGCTATATCCAAGGATGGAACCTTTGCTACCTTCAGGACAGTATCACACGTTATATCCTAGGATGGAACCTTTGCTACCTTCAGGACAGCATCATATTGTATATCCTAGTAGGGAAACTTTGTTACCTTCACAATAGCATCACACGTTATATCGCAGGATAGAACCTTTGCTACCTTCAGGATAGCATAATACGGTATATCCCAGGATGGAACCTTTGCTACCTTCAGGACAGCATCACACATTATATCCCAGTATGGAACGTTTGCAACCTTCAGGACAGCATCAAACAGTATATCCCAGGATGGAACCTATGCTCCCTTCAGGATTGCAGCAAATGGTATATCCCAGGATGGAATCTTTGCCACCTTCAGGATAGGATCATACAGTGTATCCCAGGATGGAACCTTTGCTCCCTTGAGGATTGCCTGACATGGTATATCGCAGGATGGAACCTTTGCAAACTTCAGAATACCATCACAAGGTATATCCCAGGATGAAACCTTTGCTACCTTCAGGATAGCATCACACAGTGTATGCCAGGATGGAACCGGTCCTACCTTCCGGATAGCATCACACGGTATATCCCAGGATAGAGCCTTTACTACCTTCCGGATAGCATCACACAGTATATCCCAGGGTGGAACCTTTGCAACCTTCATGCTAGCACCACACGCTATATCCAGGATGGAACCTTTGCTACCTTCAGGACAGCATCACACGTTATATCCTAGGATGGAACCTTTGCTACCTTCAGGACAGCATCATATTGTATATCCTAGTATGGAAACTTTGTTACCTTCACAATAGCATCACACGTTATATCGCAGGATAGAACCTTTGCTACCTTCAGGATAGCATAACACGGTATATCCCAGGATGGAACGTTTGCAACCTTCAGGAGGGCATCATACCGTATATTCCAGGGTGGAACCTTTGCTACCTTTAGGATAGCATCACACAGTATATCCCAGGATGGAACCTCTACTCCCTTCAGGATTGCAGCACATGGTATATCCCAGGATGGAACCTTTGCCACCTTCAGGATAGGATCATACAGTGTATCCCAGGATGGAACCTTTGCTCCCTTGAGGATAGCATGACATGGTATATCTCAGGATGGAACCTTTGCAAACTTCAGAATACCATCACAAGGTATATCCCAGAATGAAACCTTTGCTACCTTCAGGATAGCATCACACAGTGTATGCCAGGATGGAACCAATCCTGCCATCAGGATAGAATCACACAGTATATCTCAGGATGGAACCTTTGCTACCTTCAGGACAGCATCACACTTTATATCCCTGTATGGAACGTTTGAAACCTTCAGGAGGGCATCATACTGTATATTCCAGGGTGCAACCTTTGCTACCTTCAGGTTAGTCTCACACAGTGTATCCCGGGATGGAACCTATGCTCCCTTCAGGATTGCATCACATGGTATATCCCAGGATGGAACCTTTGCCACCTTCAGGATAGGATCACACAGTATATCCCAGGATGTAACCTTTGCTCCCTTCAGGATAGCATTACACAGTATATCTCAGGGTGGAACCTCAGGATCAAACCTTTGCAACCTTCAGAATAGCATCACACGGTATATCTCAGGATGGAACCTATGCTGCCTTCAGGATAGCATCACACGGTATATCCCAGGATGTAACTTTTGCTAACTTCAGGATAGTATCACACGGTATATCCCAGGATGGAACCTTTGCAACCTTCAGGATAGCATTACACTGTATATTCCAGGATGGAACCTTTGCAACCTTCAGGATTGCACCACACGGTATATCCCAGGATGGAACCTATTCTGCTTTCAGGATAGCATCACACTGTATATCCCAGGATGGAACCTATGCTGCCTTCAGGATACCATCACACAGTATATCCCAAGATGGAACCTTTGCTACCTTCAGGATAGCATCACACAGTGTATCTCAGGATGGAACCTTTGCCACCTTCAGGATAGCATCAGACAGCGTATCCCAGGATGGAACCTTTGCTACCTTCAGGATAGCATCACACAGCGTATCCCAGGATGGAAACTTTGCTACGTTCAGGATAGCATAAAACAGTGTATCCCAGAATGGAGACTTTGCTACCTACAGGATAGCATCACACGGTATATCCCAGGATGGAACCGTTGCTACCATCAGGATAGGATCATACAGTGTATCCCAGGATGGAACCTTTGCTCCCTTGAGGATTGCCTGACATGGTATATCCCAGGATGGAACCTATGCTTCCTTCAGGATTGCAGCAAATGGTATATCCCAGGATGGAACCTTTGCCACCTTCAGGATAGGATCATACAGTGTATCCCAGGATGGAACCTTTGCTCCCTTGAGGATTGCATGACACGGTATATCTCAGGATGGAACCTTTGCAAACTTCAGAATACCATCACAAGGCATATCCCAGGATGAAACCTTTGCTACCTTCAGGATAGCATCACACAGTGTATCCCAGGATGGAACCTTTGCTACCTTCAGGATAGCATCACACAGCGTATCCCAGGATGGAACCTTTGCTACGTTCAGGATAGCATAAAACAGTGTATCCCAGAATGGAGACTTTGCTACCTACAGGATAGCATCACACGGTATATCCCAGGATGGAACCTTTGCTACCATCAGGATAGCATCACACGGTATATCCCAGGATGGAACCTTTGCTACCTTCAGGACAGTATCACACATTATATCCTAGGATGGAACCTTTGCTACCTTCAGGACAGCATCATATTGTATATCTCAGGGTGGAAACTTTGCTACCTTCAGGATAGCATCACACAGTGTATCCCAGTATGGAACGTTTGCAACCCTCAGGAGGGCATCACACTGTATATTCCAGGGTGGAACCTTTGCTACCTTTAGGATAGCATCACACAGTGTATCCAAGGATGGAACTTAAGATTTCTTCAGGATTGCATCACATGGTATATCCCAGGATGGAACCTTTGCCACCTTGAAGATAGGATCACACTGCATATCTCTGGATGGAACCTTTGCACCCTTCAGGTTAGCATCACACAGTATATCTCAGGATGGAACCTCATGATGGAACCTTTGCAACCCTCAGAATAGCATCACCTGGTATATCCCAGGATAAAACCTTTGCTACCTTCAGGATAGCATCACACAGTCTATCCAAGGATGGAACCGTTGCTACCTTCAGGGTAGCATCACACGGTATATCTCAGGATGGAACCTTTGCCACCTTCAGGATAGGAACACACAGTATATCTCAGGATGGAACCTTTGCTCCCTTCAGGATAGCATCACACGGTATATCTCAGGATGCATCCTCAGGATGGAACCTTTGCAACCTTCAGAACAGCATCACATGGTATATCCTACTATGAAACCTTTGCTACCTTCAGGATAGCATCTCACAGTGTATCCAAGGATGGAACCATTCCTACCTTCAGGATAGCATTGCACAGTATATCCCAGGGTGGAACCTATGCGCCTTCAGGATAGCATCACATGGTATATCCGAGGATGGAACCTTTGCTACCTTCCGGATAGTATCATACGGTATATCCGAGGGTGGAACCTTTGCAACCTTCAGGATAGCATCACACAGTATATCCCTGGGTGGAACCTATGCACCTTCAGGATAGCATCACATGGTATATCAGAGGATGGAACCTTTGCGCCTTCCGGATAGTATCACAAGGTATATCCCAGGATAGAACCTATGCTGCCTTCAGGATAGCATCACAAGGTATATCCCAGGATAGAACGTTTGCTACCTTCAGGATAGCATCACCCAGTACATTCCAGGATGGAACCTTTGCTCCCTTTAGGATGACATCACACGGTATATCCCTGGGTGGAACTTTTGCTACGTTCATGATAACATCACATTGTATAAACCCAGGATAGAACCGTTGCTACCTTAAGGATAGCATCACACAATATATCACAGGATGGAACCTTTGCTACCTTCAGGATAGCATCACACGGTATATCCCAGGATGGAACCTTTGCTACCATCAGGATAGCATCACACGGTATATCCCAGGATGGAACCTTTGCTACCTTCAGGACAGTATCACACGTTATATTCTAGGATGGAACCTTTGCTACCTTCAGGACAGCATCATATTGTATATCTCAGTATGGAAACTTTGTTACCCTCACAATAGCATCACACGTCATATCGCAGGATAGAACCTTTGCTACCTTCAGGATAGCATAACACAGTATATCCCAGGATGGAACCTTTGCTACCCTCAGGACAGCATCACACATTATATCCCAGTATGGAAAGTTTGCAACCTTCAGGATAGCATCAAACAGTATATCCCAGGATGGAACCTTTGCAAACTTCAGAATACCATCACAAGGTATATCCCAGGATGAAACCTTTGCTACCTTCAGGATAGCATCACACAGTGTATCCCAGGATGGAACCTTTGCTACCTTCAGGATAGCATCACACAGCGTATCCCAGGATGGAACCTTTGCTACGTTCAGGATAGCATAAAACAGTGTATCCCAGAATGGAGACTTTGCTACCTACAGGATAGCATCACACGGTATATCCCAGGATGGAACCTTTGCTACCATCAGGATAGCATCACACGGTATATCCCAGGATGGAACCTTTGCTACCTTCAGGACAGTATCACACATTATATCCTAGGATGGAACCTTTGCTACCTTCAGGACAGCATCATATTGTATATCTCAGGGTGGAAACTTTGCTACCTTCAGGATAGCATCACACAGTGTATCCCAGGATGGAACCTTTGCAACCTTCAGGACAGCATCACACGTTATATCCCAGTATGGAACCTTTGCAACCCTCAGGAGGGCATCACACTGTATATTCCAGGGTGGAACCTATGCTGCCTTCAGGATAGCATCACAAGGTATATCCCAGGATAGAACGTTTGCTACCTTCAGGATAGCATCACCCAGTACATTCCAGGATGGAACCTTTGCTCCCTTTAGGATGACATCACACGGTATATCCCTGGGTGGAACTTTTGCTACGTTCATGATAACATCACACTGTATAAACCCAGGATAGAACCGTTGCTACCTTAAGGATAGCATCACACAATATATCACAGGATGGAACCTTTGATACCTTCAGGATAGCATCACACGGTATATCTCAGGATGGAAACTTTGTGTTAGGCGATCCTCAGCACATCAGGCCTCCCCACATCAGAACACTGCTCACATTCCCCAAACATCTCCACCCCAGCTTCGAGGCTCAAGGGATTCGGTGAACCCACAGAACCGAAGACACCGTACCTTCTTTGGTGTACGGGCTCGTTTACAGCCTTTCCTGCACTGGCAACTGCCTTGGAGGATGTATCGCAGAAGGGACGGCGTTACGTCATCACGTCGGTCACGTGATACACTGTGGCGTTCCTCACGTGATCTTGGTGGACGTCACATGGCCCAGAGACGTCACATGACACAGGGACACACAGTATAAAGAGCTGAGAGGCAGGACGATCATTGCTTCTCAGCTGGCTTCGGACCCTGTTTGGCGTTATTACTTGCTCCTTGCTACCTCGACCACGGAACTCTATCTTGGACTCTCTTGGACACCCCTCTGTACCTTTGCCTGGAACTGTTTACCTGTTGCCGGATTTTTGGACTGCACATCGACTTGTCTTCGGATCATCCCTGAGTATCTTGCTGTACGTCTACGTCCAAGTCAAGCCCTATCTTACAGGTGGCCTACCTGGATCCACGCTTACCTGCGGTTCTACCACTCCGGGGACCGCTGTATCTTGTTGAGCCTCGAACCTCCCTACTAGGTTACCTGGGTCTCCCTTACACCAGATAGGTAAGACACTTTAGATTCTTTTGTTTACCTGCCTGTATTGTGATTGCCTGGTGCTTAACCTCATTCCTTCTTGACAGCAGCATCGGTGTTCCAGAGGCTCCGTGGATCTGGGAAGACATCTCTCACCTGTGGCCTCAAGGGTCGCACAGCGGGTTTCTATTTTGTTCCCCTGTGCGTCACTTGGGGACGGAGGTCTCATCGGTCTACACGACACTCAAGTCAGAACAGACTGAGAAGCCGTATAGTCGTGTTAGACGATGCAGGGATCCACGGACGAACCCATAACTGCTCTAGTTCAGGCAATTACAATACTAAGGGCAGATATGGCCGCCGCAAACACAGTGATCCATCAAAGGTTGGATACCATACAGAGCGTTCAGCATTCTCTTCCTGCAGACCCTGAGTTTGGAGATGGCAGCTCCTCCACTACACCCCCTCCCTTGGCTGCTTCTACAGTCCCGACTCCAATAATCCTCCCAACTCCTTCCCCCCTGGCTGCTCCTGAACGTTACCAGGGTGATCCCAAGAAATTCAGAACCTTTGTTAACCAGTGCAAGTTACATTTCTTATGCAGGCCGTTGGCCTTTCCCACGTCCACTGCCAAGGCCGCCTTCGCCCTTTCCCATTTAGCTGGAACAGCTGCCGCTTGGGCTAATCCCCTGTTAGAAAACAATAGCCCGGTTCTTTATGACTTTGATTTGTTGGTCCTAGAAATGTCCCGAGTATTCGATACTCGACACAAGGCACAGTCTAGGGATTTGGAGTTGTTGGAATTAACTCAGGGCAAAAGAACTCTGATAGATTACATCACCCGGTTCAATCAGCTAGTTGCAGAAACATCATGGCCAGAAAACAAGCGGGCGGTGGTCTTTTATAGGGGGTTGAGTAACACCATGAAAGACGCTTTAGCAGTGATCCCTTCTATGCCTACTCAGTATCAGGAATTGGTTGATCTCGTCCTGCAGGTAGATGCACGACGATCAGAGCGTAGAGCTGAATTGGGGGCCTCTTCCCCTCCTACTTTTGTTAATACTCCCGCTTCTGATACTGAAGAACCTATGCAAGTGGGAGGGTTACGCAGTCCTATTACAACATCTGAGAGGGAACGTAGAAGGGTAGATAATGCGTGCTTTTACTGTGGCACCAGTGGACATTTCGTGAAAGAGTGTCCTCGACGTCCCAAGAAGAGTCAGGTTTTTCGGATGGCTCGACCTTAGAACCGGAGACCAGGTCGAGTGTCCCATCATCTTCTCCGGGAACCCCTCTTGCCTTTGCTCGTGTTCAACCCATCTCCGTAAAGGCTACTCTATGTCCCTCTACTGGCCTTCTACATGCAGTCAATATCATTATTGATTCCGGTGCCACTGGTAATTACATAGATATTGATTTGGCCCATTCCCTCAATCTACCCTTAGTGGTAAAAACACGACCGGAACATGTTCAAGCCGTAGACGGCTCCGCGTTGGTTTCTGGTCCTGTTAGACATCAAACTGCACCCCTCTTGTTGAACATACAAGACATACACACAGAAACTTTATGTTTTGATTTGATCACCGCACCTCAATTCGGTATCATACTAGGGATTCCCTGGTTACGTGAACATAACCCACTGATCAATTGGCAAGCAGGCACTGTACTCTTTGAGTCCGATATTTGTCAGAATTATTGTCTCCCGGTCCATCAAGCCCCTGACACACCCTCTCGGGTCTTGGGAGCCTTAGCACAACTCACACTGACAGTTGACGATCCAGAAGTCATACAGTCCCATACTGTTGGGGAGTTGGTGTCTGGGATTCCGCCAGAATATCGGGCTTTCGAATCAGTTTTCGATCGAGGCTCGTCTGAGGTACTTCCTCCACATAGAACTTATGACTGCCCAATCGAATTGCTTCCTGATTCCACTGTTCCTTCGGGCAGGATCTACTCTTTGTCTCCTTCGGAGGAACTGGTGTTAAAAGAATATGTACAGAACGCCCTGCGTTTAGGACACATCCGCCCCTCCACTTCACCCGCGGCAAGTCCTATCTTCTTTGTACCCAAGAAGGAGGGGGATTTACGTCCTTGTGTGGATTATCGGCGTCTTAACGCGATCACCAAGAAGGATAGATATCCCATCCCGTTAATCACTCCACTCTTAGATCATTTAACACATGCTTCCATCTTTACCAAACTTGATCTACGCGGCGCATACAATTTGGTACGCGTTCGCGAGGGAGACGAGTGGAAAACTGCTTTCTGTACTCGTTACGGCTTGTACGAATATCTTGTCATGCCCTTTGGCTTATGTAATGCCCCGGCCACGTTCCAACGATTCATGAATGACATTTTCAGGGATATTCTGGATGTGTACATGGTTGTGTATTTGGACGACATCCTGATCTTCTCTCGTGATCTGGATGACCATGTAAAACACGTCCGAGAAGTATTAACCCGTTTGAGCAAACATTCCTTATTTGCCAAACCTGAGAAATGTCAGTTCCATAAGACCTCTGTTGAGTTTTTGGGTTTCCACATCACCCCTGGGGCGTTATCCATGAACGAGTCTAAGGTCAAAGCAGTCTTGGATTGGCCAGTACCTCAAACACTCAAGTCCTTGCAGGCCTTTTTAGGATTCTCCAACTTTTATAGGCGTTTCATTTCTTCCTTTTCCACGATTGTAGCCCCACTCACGGCCCTGACTAGTCCTCGGGTACCATATCAGTGGCAGAGAGAACAGCAGGAGGCTTTTGAGACTTTGAAAACCGCCTTTACTACCGCACCGGTACTCCAACATCCCAATCCTGACCTCCCGTTCATAGTCGAGGCAGATGCCTCTTCCTTTGCCCTCGGGGCGGTATTGTCACAAACATGTCCTAATACAGGCAAATTACATCCAGTGGCATACCACTCCCGTAAGTTTTCCAGTACTGAGTCTCATTATACCGTTACGGAAAAAGAACTCTTGGCTGTCATGGACGCTTTCCGTGTTTGGCGTCATCATCTTCTGGGGGCTAAATATCCTATCACAGTATACTCCGATCATCGGAATCTACAGGATTTGGCCTCTCTGAAATGCATTAATAGCAGACAGGTCCGATGGCATCTTTTCTTTTCCTCTTTTGACTTCCGTATTATGCACCGTCCTGGAACGGCTCATGGGAAGGCGGATGCCTTGTCACGTTCCCCGGGGGGGGTTCAATTGCCTACATTCCCCGACACTGTTCTCGGAAAGAGTCATGTGATTTGTCTCTGTACTCCCTCATTGTCACTGATAGACTCGGTTCGATCCTGGACTAGCGATCATTCTGACCAGTTGCGAGAATGGGACCCAGTGTTTTCTGATGGGTTACCGTTCGTACAGGAACGCCTGTTCCTTCCCACACCTGACACACGTAATCTGGCCCTTGAGTGGTCTCATGACGCTCCCTTTAACGCTCACCCCGGACAGGAGCGCACTTTAGATCTTCTCAAGCGTTGGTGTTGGTGGCCTTCTATGAAGCGCGATGTAGAATGCTATGTTAGATCATGCGCAGTATGTGCTCAGGCTAAACATCAAAGGGGTCGACCAATAGGGTTGTTGCTTCCGCTTCCGGTACCTCCCAGACCCTGGCATACGTTGACGATGGATTTCGTTACTGATCTCCCCAAATCGAAGGGCTTCGACTCCATCTGGGTGGTGGTGGACACGTTCACTAAAATGGCCCGTTTTGTTCCCTGCAAAGGTATCCCTTCGGCTCCTGTATTAGCGGATTTGTTTTTTGAACATGTGTTCATGCTATTCGGCCTTCCTTCGGTCATCATATCTGATCGAGGGTCACAGTTCACCTCTCGGTTTTGGAGATCCCTGACGAAGCTATTGGGCATTGATACCAGGTATTCTTCGGCCTATCATCCTGAGACCGATGGACAGACCGAAAGGACGAATCAATCTATGGAACAATACCTTCGTTGCCTTATATTGCAACATCAGACCTCTTGGTTGGCCGCTTTACGGCTTGCGGAGTTCGCATATAATAATGCGGCTCATTCAGCCACTGGTTATTCTCCTTTTTACGCCCTCTATGGCCAACATCCCAAGGTCTTGCCGGTCCCTGATGCTTCTGATTCTGCGAACCCTGCGGCCACGACATGTCTTAGGGATCTTTCTGCCTTACACGCTAGTACAGTGGTTCATCTCACTGAAGCAAAGGCTGCTATGAAGGCCCGTGTGGACGGCAAACGTCGGGTTGCTCCCCCTCTGGTGGTGGGTTCCAGGGTCTGGTTGTCTTCCCGTCATCTTCGCCTAGTGGGTTGTCGGAAGTTGCTACCTCGCTTTGTCGGTCCTTATGTGATATCGAAGGTTGTTAATCCGGTGGCTTTCCGTCTAGTGCTTCCCAGCTCTTGGCGTATCCATCCTGTGTTTCATGTCTCCCTCCTCAAACCATGTCCCGACTCTGTCCGTCTTCGTGCCCCTGTTGCGCCGGTGTCCTTGTCCTCTCCTGATGTTTTTGAGGTGTCGGCCATTTTGGGCTCCAGGTGGTTTCGGGGGGGGATCCAGTATCTGGTAGATTGGAAGGGTTACGGCCCGGAGGAACGTTCATGGGTTTCCACCTCTGACCTGAACGCCCCTCGCTTGGTAGCCCGTTTCCATTTAGACCATCCATCCTGCCCACGGGGTCGTGGGCCGTTGGGGAGGGGCTATGTTAGGCGATCCTCAGCACATCAGGCCTCCCCACATCAGAACACTGCTCACATTCCCCAAACATCTCCACCCCAGCTTCGAGGCTCAAGGGATTCGGTGAACCCACAGAACCGAAGACACCGTACCTTCTTTGGTGTACGGGCTCGTTTACAGCCTTTCCTGCACTGGCAACTGCCTTGGAGGATGTATCGCAGAAGGGACGGCGTTACGTCATCACGTCGGTCACGTGATACACTGTGGCGTTCCTCACGTGATCTTGGTGGACGTCACATGGCCCAGAGACGTCACATGACACAGGGACACACAGTATAAAGAGCTGAGAGGCAGGACGATCATTGCTTCTCAGCTGGCTTCGGACCCTGTTTGGCGTTATTACTTGCTCCTTGCTACCTCGACCACGGAACTCTATCTTGGACTCTCTTGGACACCCCTCTGTACCTTTGCCTGGAACTGTTTACCTGTTGCCGGATTTTTGGACTGCACATCGACTTGTCTTCGGATCATCCCTGAGTATCTTGCTGTACTTCTACGTCCAAGTCAAGCCCTATCTTACAGGTGGCCTACCTGGATCCACGCTTACCTGCGGTTCTACCACTCCGGGGACCGCTGTATCTTGTTGAGCCTCGAACCTCCCTACTAGGTTACCTGGGTCTCCCTTACACCAGATAGGTAAGACACTTTAGATTCTTTTGTTTACCTGCCTGTATTGTGATTGCCTGGTGCTTAACCTCATTCCTTCTTGACAGCAGCATCGGTGTTCCAGAGGCTCCGTGGATCTGGGAAGACATCTCTCACCTGTGGCCTCAAGGGTCGCACAGCGGGTTTCTATTTTGTTCCCCTGTGCGTCACTTGGGGACGGAGGTCTCATCGGTCTACACGACACTCAAGTCAGAACACTTTGCTACGTTCAGGATAGCATCACACAGTGTATCCCAGGATGGAACCTTTGCTACCTTCAGGACAGCATCACATGGAATATGTCAGGGTGGAACCTTTGGAACCTTTGCAACCTTCAGGATAGCATCGCACAGTATATCCCAGGGTGGAACCTCTGCTGCCTTCAGGATAGCATCACACAGTATATCCAAGGATGGAACCTTTGCTGCCTTTAGGATAGCATCACACGGTATATCCCAGGATGGAACCTATGATATCTTCAGGATAGCATCACACGGTATATCCCAGGATAAAACATTTGCTACCTTCAGGATAGCATCACACAGTATATCCAAGGATGGAACCTATGCTACCTTCAGGATAGCATCACACGGTATATCCCAGGATGGAACCTTTGCTACCTTCAGGATTGCATAACACGGTATATCCCAGGATGGAAACTTTGATACCTTCAGGACAGCATCACACTGTATATCCCAGAATGGAACCTTCTTCAGGACAGCATCACACGGTATATCTCAGGACGGAGCTTTTGCAACCTTCAGGATAGCATCACATGGTATATCCCAGGATGGAACCTTTGCTACCTTCAGAATAGCATCACACGGTATATCTCAAGATGGAACCTTTGCAACCTTCATGCTAGCATCACACGGAATATTCCAGGATGGAACCTGTGCCGCCTTCAGGATAGCATCACACGGTGTATACCAAGATGGAAACTTTGCTACCTTCAGGGTAGCATCACACAGTGTATCCCAGGATGGAACCTATGCTACCTTCAGGGTAGCATCACAGAGTGTATCCCAGGATGGAACCTTCGCTACCTTCAGGATAGCATCACACAGTGTTTTCCAGGATGGAGCCTTTGCTACCTTCAGGATAGCATCACACAGTATATCCCAGGATGGAACCTTTGCTGCCTTCAGGATAGCATCACACGTTATATCCCAGGATGGAATCTTTGCTACCTTCAGGATAGCACCACACAGTGTTTTCCAGGATGGAGCCTTTTCTACCTTCAGGATAGCATCACACGGTATATCCCAGGATAGAACCTATGCTGCCTTCAGGAGAGCATCACAGAGTGTATCCCAAGATGGAACCTTTGCTACCTTCAGTGTAGCATCACACAGTGTATCCCAGGATGGAACCTTTGCTATCTTCAGGATACCATTACACAGTGTATCCCAGGATGGAATCTTTGCTACCTTCAGGATAGCACCACACAGTTTTTTCCAGGATGGAGCCTTTGCTACCTTCAGGATAGCATCACACGGTATATCCCAGGATGGAACCTTTGCTACCTTCAGGATAGCATCGCACAATGTATCCCATGATGGAACCTTTACTACCTTCAGGATGGCATCACATAGTATATCCAGTATATTCGAGGATGGACCCTTTACTACCTTCCGGGTAGCATTGCATGGTATATCCCAGGATGGAACCTTTGCTACCTTCAGGATAGCATCACACGGTATATCCCAAGATGGAATCTTTGCTACCTTCAGGATAGCATCACACAATGTATCCCAGGATGGAACCTTTACTACCTTTAGGATGGCATCACACAGTATATCTGAGGATGGACCCTTTTACTACCTTCTGGGTAGCATCACATGGTATATTGCAGTATGGAACCTTTGCAGCCTTCAGGCTAGCATCACACCGTATATCCCAGGATGGAACCTTTGCTACCTTCAGGATAGCAACACATGGTATATCCCAGGATGGAACCTTTGCTATGTTCAGGATAGCATAAAACGTTATATCCTAGGAGAGAACCTTTGCTAACTTCAGGATAGCATAACACGGTATATCCCAGGATGGAACTGTTGCTAGCTTCAGGACAGCATCACACATTATATCCCAGTATGGAACGTTTGCAACCTTCAGGAGGGCATCACACTGTATATTCCAGGGTGGAACCTTTGCTATCTTCAGGATAGCATCACACAGTATTTCCCCAGGATGGAACCTATGCTCCCTTCAGGATTGGTTCACATGGTATATCTCAGGATGGAAACGTTGCTAGCTTCAGGACAGCATCACACATTATATCCCAGTATGGAACGTTTGCAACCTTCAGGAGGGCATCACACAGTGTATCCACGGATGGAACCGTTGCTATCTTCAGGATAGCATCACACGGTATGTCTCAGGATGGAACCGTTGCTACCTTTAGGATAGCATCACACTGTATATCTCAGGATGGAAACGTTGCTACCTTCAGGATAGCAGTGAACAGTATATCTCAGGGTGGAACCTATGCGCCTTCAGGATAGCATCACACGGTGTATCCGAGGATGGAACCTGTGCTACCTTCTGGATAGCATCACAAGGTATATCCCAGGATGGAACCTTTGCAACCTTCAGGATAGCATCACACAGTATATCTCAGGATCGAACCTTTGCAACCTTCAGGATTGCATCACACGGTATATCCCAGGATGGAACCTATGCTGCCTTCAGGAAATCATCACACGGTATATCCCAGGATGGAACCTATGCTGCCTTCAGGATAGCATCACACAGTATATCCCAGGATGGAACCTATGCTGCCTTCAGGATAGCATCACACTGTATATCCCAGGATGGAACCTATGCTGCCTTCAGGATACCATCACACGGTATATCCCAAGATGGAACCTTTTCTACCTTCAGGATAGCATCACACAGTGTATCTCAGGATGGAACCTTTGCTACCTTCAGGATAGCATCACACAGCGTATCCCAGGATGGAACCTTTGCTACCTTCAGGATAGCATCACACAGCATATCCCAGGATGGAACCTTTGCTACGTTCAGGATAGCATCACACAGTGTATCCCAGAATGGAGACTTTGGTACCTTCAGGATAGCATCACACGGTATATCCCAGGATGGAACCTTTGCTACCATCAGGATAGCATCACACGGTATATCCCAGGATGGAACCTTTGCTACCTTCAGGATAGGATCACACAGTAGATACCAGGGTGGAACCTTTGTTACCTTCCGGATAGCATCACATGGTATATCCCAGGATGGAACCTTTACTACCTTCCGGATAGCATCACACAGTATATCCCAGGATAGAGCCTTTCCTACCTTCCGGATAGCATCACACAGGATTTCCCAGGGTGGAACCTTTGCAACCTTCATGCTAGCACCACACGCTATATCCAAGGATGGAACCTTTGCTACCTTCAGGACAGTATCACACGTTATATCCTAGGATGGAACCTTTGCTACCTTCAGGACAGCATCATATTGTATATCCTAGTATGGAAACTTTGTTACCTTCACAATAGCATCACACGTTATATTGCAGGATAGAACCTTTGCTACCTTCAGGATAGCATAACACGGTATATCCCAGGATGGAACCTTTGCTACCTTCAGGATAGCATCACACAGCGTATCCCAGGATGGAACCTTTGCTACGTTCAGGATAGCATCACACAGTGTATCCCAGAATGGAGACTTTGGTACCTTCAGGATAGCATCACACGGTATATCCCAGGATGGAACCTTTGCTACCATCAGGATAGCATCACACGGTATATCCCAGGATGGAACCTTTGCTACCTTCAGGATAGGATCACACAGTAGATACCAGGGTGGAACCTTTGTTACCTTCCGGATAGCATCACATGGTATATCCCAGGATGGAACCTTGGCTACCTTCAGGATAGCATCACACGGTATATCCCAGTATAGAACCTTTACTACCTTCCGGATAGCATCACACAGTATATCCCAGGATAGAGCCTTTCCTACCTTCCGGATAGCATCACACAGTATTTCCCAGGGTGGAACCTTTGCAACCTTCATGTTAGCACCACACGCTATATCCAAGGATGGAACCTTTGCTACCTTCAGGACAGCATCATATTGTATATCCTAGTATGGAAACTTTGTTACCTTCACAATAGCATCACACGGTATATTGCAGGATAGAACCTTTGCTACCTTCAGGATAGCATAACACGGTATATCCCAGGATGGAACCTTTGCTACCTTCAGGACAGCATCACACATTATATCCCATATTGGAACGTTTGCAACCTTCAGGAGGGCACCATACTGTATATTCCAGGGTGGAACCTTTGCTACCTTCAGGATAGCATCACACAGTATATCCCAGGATGGAACCTATGCCACCTTCAGGATAGGATCATACAGTGTATCCCAGGATGGATCCTTTGCTCCCTTGAGGATAGCATGACATGGTATATCTCAGGATGGAACCTTTGCAAACTTCAGGATACCATCACAAGGTATATCCCAGGATGAAACCTTTGCTACCTTCAGGATAGCATCACACAATGTATGCCAGGATGGAAATGGTCTTACCTTCAGGATAGCATCAAACAGTATATCTCAGGATGGAAACTTTGCTACCTTCAGGATAGCATCACATAGTGTATCCCAGGATGGAACCTTTGCTACCTTCAGGATTGCATCACATGGTATATCCCAGGATGGAACCTTTGCCACCTTGAGGATAGGATCACACTGCATAACTCAGGATGGAACCTTTGCACCCTTCAGGATAGCATCACACAGTATATCTCAGGATCAACCTCAGGATGGAACCTTTGCAACCCTCAGAATAGCATCACACGGTATGTCCCAGGATAAAACTTTTGCTACCTTCAGGATAGCATCACACCGTCTATCCAAGGATGGAACCGTTGCTACCTTCAGGGTAGCATCACACGGTATATCTCAGGATGGAACCTTTGCCACCTTCAGGATAGGATCACACGGTATATCTCAGGATGGAACCTTTGCTCCCTTCAGGATAGCATCACATGGTATATCTGAGGATGGAACCTCAGGATGGAACCTTTGCAACTTTCAGAACAGCATCACATGGTATATCCCAGTATGAAATCTTTGCTACCTTCAGGATAACATCACAGAGTGTATCCAAGGATGGAACCATTGCTACCTTCAGGATAGCATCGCACAGTATATCCCAGGGTGGAACCTATGCGCCTTCAGGATAGCATCACATGGTATATCCGAGGATGGAACCTTTGCTACCTTCCGGATAGTATCACAAGGTATATCCCAGGATAGAACCTTTGCTACCTTCAGGATAGCATCACCCAGTACATCCCAGGATGGAACCTTTGCTGCCTTTAGGATAGCATCACAGGGTATATCCCTGGGTGGAACTTTTGCTACGTTCATGATAACATCACACTGTATAATCCCAGGATAGAACTGTTGCTACCTTTAGGATAGCATCACACAATATATCACAGGATGTGACCTTTGCTACCTTCAGGATAGCATCACACAGTGTATCCCAGGATGGAACCTTTGCTACCTTCAGGACAGCATCACACGGTATATGTCAGGGTGGAACCTTTGCAACCTTCAGGATAGCATCGCACAGTATATCGTAGAGTGGAACCTCTGCTGCCTTCAGGATAGCATCACACGGTATATCCGAGGATGGAACCTTTGCTACCTTCCGGATAGCATCACACAGTATATCCAAGGATGGAACCTTTGCTGCCTTTAGGATAGCATCACACCGTATATCCCAGGATGGAACCTATGCTACCTTCAGGATAGCATCACATGGTATATCCCAGGATGGAACCTTTGCTACCTTCAGGATTGCATTACACGGTATATCCCAGGATGGAACCTTTGATACCTTCAGGTCAGCATCACACTGTATATCCCAGAATGGAACCTTCTTCAGGATAGCATCACACAATATATCACAGGATGGAACCTTTCCTACCTTCAGGATAGCATCACACAGTGTATCCCAGGATGGAACTGTTGCTACCTTCAGGATAGCATCACACAATGTATGCCAGGATGGAAATGGTCTTACCTTCAGGATAGCATCAAACAGTATATCTCAGGATGGAAACTTTGCTACCTTCAGGATAGCATCACATAGTGTATCCCAGGATGGAACCTTTGCTACCTTCAGGATTGCATCACATGGTATATCCCAGGATGGAACCTTTGCAAACTTCAGGATACCATCACAAGGTATATCCCAGGATGAAACCTATGCTACCTTCAGGATAGCATCACACAATGTATGCCAGGATGGAAATGGTCTTACCTTCAGGATAGCATCAAACAGTATATCTCAGGATGGAAACTTTGCTACCTTCAGGATAGCATCACATAGTGTATCCCAGGATGGAACCTTTGCTACCTTCAGGATTGCATCACATGGTATATCCCAGGATGGAACCTTTGCCACCTTGAGGATAGGATCACACTGCATAACTCAGGATGGAACCTTTGCACCCTTCAGGATAGCATCACACAGTATATCTCAGGATCAACCTCAGGATGGAACCTTTGCAACCCTCAGAATAGCATCACACGGTATGTCCCAGGATAAAACTTTTGCTACCTTCAGGATAGCATCACACCGTCTATCCAAGGATGGAACCGTTGCTACCTTCAGGGTAGCATCACACGGTATATCTCAGGATGGAACCTTTGCCACCTTCAGGATAGGATCACACGGTATATCTCAGGATGGAACCTTTGCTCCCTTCAGGATAGCATCACATGGTATATCTGAGGATGGAACCTCAGGATGGAACCTTTGCAACTTTCAGAACAGCATCACATGGTATATCCCAGTATGAAATCTTTGCTACCTTCAGGATAACATCACAGAGTGTATCCAAGGATGGAACCATTGCTACCTTCAGGATAGCATCGCACAGTATATCCCAGGGTGGAACCTATGCGCCTTCAGGATAGCATCACATGGTATATCCGAGGATGGAACCTTTGCTACCTTCCGGATAGTATCACAAGGTATATCCCAGGATAGAACCTTTGCTACCTTCAGGATAGCATCACCCAGTACATCCCAGGATGGAACCTTTGCTGCCTTTAGGATAGCATCACAGGGTATATCCCTGGGTGGAACTTTTGCTACGTTCATGATAACATCACACTGTATAATCCCAGGATAGAACTGTTGCTACCTTTAGGATAGCATCACACAATATATCACAGGATGTGACCTTTGCTACCTTCAGGATAGCATCACACAGTGTATCCCAGGATGGAACCTTTGCTACCTTCAGGACAGCATCACACGGTATATGTCAGGGTGGAACCTTTGCAACCTTCAGGATAGCATCGCACAGTATATCGTAGAGTGGAACCTCTGCTGCCTTCAGGATAGCATCACACGGTATATCCGAGGATGGAACCTTTGCTACCTTCCGGATAGCATCACACAGTATATCCAAGGATGGAACCTTTGCTGCCTTTAGGATAGCATCACACCGTATATCCCAGGATGGAACCTATGCTACCTTCAGGATAGCATCACATGGTATATCCGAGGATGGAACCTTTGCTACCTTCAGGATTGCATTACACGGTATATCCCAGGATGGAACCTTTGATACCTTCAGGTCAGCATCACACTGTATATCCCAGAATGGAACCTTCTTCAGGATAGCATCACACAATATATCACAGGATGGAACCTTTCCTACCTTCAGGATAGCATCACACAGTGTATCCCAGGATGGAACTGTTGCTACCTTCAGGATAGCACCACACAGTGTTTTCCAGGATGGAGCCTTTGCTACCTTCAGGATAGCATCACACGGTATATCCCAGGATGGAACCTATGCTGCCTTCAGGAGAGCATCACACAGTGTATCCCAAGATGGAACCTTTGCTACCTTCAGTGTAGCATCACACAGTGTATCCCAGGATGGAACCTTTGCTACCTTCAGGATAGCATCACACAGTGTATCCCAGGATGGAATCTTTGCTACCTTCAGGATAGCACCACACAGTGTTTTCCAGGATGGAGCCTTTGCTACCTTCAGGATAGCATCACACGGTATATCCCAGGATGGAACCTTTGCTACCTTCAGGATAGCATCACACGTTATATCCTTGGATGGAACCTTTGCTACCCTAAGGACAGCATCATATGGTATATTCTAGGATGGAAACGTTATTACCTTCACAATAACATCACACAGTAAACCCCAAGAGAGAACCTTTCCTACCTTCAGGATAGCATAACACGGTATATCCCAGGATGGAACCGTTGCTACTTTCAGGACAGCATCACACATTATATCCCAATATGGAACGTTTGCAACCTTCAGGGGGGCATCACACTGTATATTCCATGGTGGAACCTTTGCTATCTTCAGGATAGCATCACACAGTATTTCCCCAGGATGGAACCTATGCTCCCTTCAGGATTGCATCACATGGTATATCCCAGGATGGAACCTTTGCCACCTTCAGGATAGAATCACACGATATATCCCAGGATGGAACCTTTGCTCCCTTCAGGATAGCATCACAGGGTATATCTCAGGATGGAACCTTTGCCACCTTCAGAATAGCATCACATGGTATATCCTAGGATAAAACCTTTGCTACCTTCAGGATAGCATGACACAGTGTATCCACGGATGGAACTGTTGCTACCTTCGGGATAGCCTCACACTGTGTATCTCAGGATGGAAACTTTGCTACCTTCAGGATAGCAGGGAACAGTATATCTCAGGTAGAACCTATGCGCCTTCAGGATACCATCACACGGTATATCCGAGGATGGAACCTGTGCTACCTTCTGGATAGCATCACACTGTATATCCGAGGGTGGAAGCTTTCCTACCTTCAGAAAAGCATCACAAGGTATATGCCAGGATAGAACCTTTTCTACCTTCAGGATAGCATCACACAGTACATCCTAGGATGGAACCTTTGCTGCCTTTAGAATAGCATCACACTGTATAATCCCACGATAGAACCGTTGCTACCTTTAGGATAGGATCACACAATATATCACAGGATGAAACCTTTGCTACCTTCATGATATCACACAGTATATCCCAGGATTGAACCTTTGTACCCTTCAGGATAGCATCACATAATATATCCCAGGATGGAACCTTCGCTACATTCAGGATAGCATTACAAGGTATATCCCAGGATGGAACCTTTGCCACCTTCAGGATTGCATCACACGGTATATCCCAGGATGGAACCTTTGATACCTCCAGGATAGCATCACACTGTATATCCCAGAATGGAACCTTTGCTACCTTCAGGACAGCATCACACGGTATATCTCAGGACGGAGCTTTTGCAACCTTCAGGATAGCATCACACAGTATAACCCAGGATAGAGCCTTTACTACCTTCTGGATAGCATCACACAGTATATCCCAGGGTGGAACCTTTGCAACCTTCATGCTAGCACCACACGCTATATCCAAGGATGGAACCTTTGCTACCTTAAGGACAGTATCACACATTATATCCTAGGATGGAACCTTTGTTACCTTCAGGACAGCATCATATTGTATATCATAGTATGGAAACTTTGTTACCTTCACAATAGCATCACACGTTATATCGCAGGATAGAACCTTTGCTACCTTCAGGATAGCATAACACGGTATATCCCAGGATGGAACCTTTGCTACCTTCAGGACAGCATCACACGGTATATCTCAGGACGGAGCTTTTGCAACCTTCAGGATAGCATCACACAGTATAACCCAGGATAGAGCCTTTACTACCTTCTGGATAGCATCACACAGTATATCCCAGGGTGGAACCTTTGCAACCTTCATGCTAGCACCACACGCTATATCCAAGGATGGAACCTTTGCTACCTTCAGGACAGTATCACACGTTATATCCTAGGATGGAACCTTTGCTACCTTCAGGACAGCATCACACATTATATCCCAGTATGGAACGTTTGCAACCTTCAGGATAGCATCAAACAGTATATCCCAGGATGGAACCTATGCTCCCTTCAGGATTGCAGCAAATGGTATATCCCAGGATGGAATCTTTGCCACCTTCAGGATAGGATCATACAGTGTATCCCAGGATGGAACCTTTGCTCCCTTGAGGATTGCATGACATGGTATATCGCAGGATGGAACCTTTGCAAACTTCAGAATACCATCACAAGGTATATCCCAGGATGAAACCTTTGCTACCTTCAGGATAGCATCACACAGTGTATGCCAGGATGGAACCGGTCCTACCTTCTGGATTGCATCACACAGTATATCCCAGGATAGAGCCTTTACTACCTTCCGAATAGCATCACACAGTATATCCCAGGGTGGAACCTTTGCAACCTTCATGCTAGCACCACACGCTATATCCAGGATGGAACCTTTGCTACCTTCAGGACAGCATCACACGTTATATCCTAGGATGGAACCTTTGCTACCTTCAGGACAGCATCATATTGTATATCCTAGTATGGAAACTTTGTTCCCTTCACAATAGCATCACACGTTATATCGCAGGATAGAACCTTTGCTACCTTCAGGATAGCATAACACGGTATATCCCAGGATGGAACGTTTGCAACCTTCAGGAGGGCATCATACCGTATATTCCAGGGTGGAACCTTTGCTACCTTTAGGATAGCATCACACAGTATATCCCAGGATGGAACCTATACTCCCTTCAGAATTGCAGCACATGGTATATCCCAGGATGGAACCTTTGCTACCTTCAGGACAGCATCATATTGTATATCCTAGTATGGAAACTTTGTTACCTTCACAATAGCATCACACGTTATATCGCAGGATAGAACCTTTGCTACCTTCAGGATAGCATAACACGGTATATCCCAGGATGGCATCTTTGCTACCTTCAGGATAGCATCACACAGTATATCCCAGTATGGAACCTATGCTCCCTTCAGGATTGCAGCACATGGTATATCCCAGGATGGAACCTTTGCCACCTTCAGGATAGGATCATACAGTGTATCCCAGGATGGAACCTTTGCTCCCTTGAGGATAGCATGACAAGGTATATCTCTGGATGGAACCTTTGCAAACGTCAGAATACCATCACAAGGTATATCCCCGGATGAAACCTTTGCTACCTTCAGGATAGCATCACACAGTGTATGCCAGGATGGAACCGTTCCTACATTCAGGATAGCATCACACAGTATATCTCAGGATGGAAACTTTGCTACCTTCAGGATAGCATCACACAGTGTATCCCAGGATGGAACCTTTGCTACCTTCAGGACAGCATCACACGTTACATCCCAGCATGGAACGTATGCAACCCTCAGGAGGACATCACACTGTATATTCCAGGGTGAAACCTTTGCTACGTTCAGGATAGCATCACACAGTGTATCCAAGGATGGAACCTTTGCTACCTTCAGGATAGCATCACACGGTATATCCCTGGGTGGAACCTATGCGCCTTCAGGATAGCATCACATGGTATATCCGAGGAATGAACCTTTGCTACCTTCACAATAGCATCACACGTTATATCGCAGGATGGAACCGGTCCTACCTTCAGGATAGCATCACACAGTATATCTCAGGATGGAACCTTTGCTACCTTCAGGACAGCATCACACGTTATATCCCAGTATGGAACATATGCAACCCTCAGGAGGGCATCACACTGTATATTCCAGGGTGGAACCTTTGCTACCTTCAGGATATCATCACACAGTGTATCCAAGGATGGAACCTATGCTCCCTTCAGGATTGCATCACATGGTATATCCCAGGTTGGAACCTCAGAATGGAACCTTTTCAACCCTCAGAATAGCATCACACGGTATATCCCAGGATGAAACCTTTGCTACCTTCAGGATAGCATCACACAGTCTATCCGAGGATGGAACCGTTGCTACCTTCAGGGTAGCATTACACGGTATATCTCAGGATGGAACCTTTGCCACCTTCAGGATAGGATGACACGGTATATCTCAGGATGGAACCTTTGCTACCTTCAGGATAGCATCACACAATCTATCCGAGGATGGAACCGTTGCTACCTTCAGGGTAGCATTACACGGTATATCTCAGGATGGAACCTTTGCTACCTTCAGGATAGCATCACACAGTATATCCTAGGATGGAACCTTTGCCACCTTCAGGACAGCATCACACGGTATATGTCAGGGTGGAACCATTGCAACCTTCAGGATAGCATCGCACAGTATATCCCAGGGTGGAACCTCTGCTGCCTTCAAGATAGCATCACACGGTATATCCGATGATAGAACCCTTGCTACCTTCCGGATAGCATCACACAGTATATCCAAGGATGGAACCTTTGCTGCCTTTAGGATTGCATTACACGGTATATCCCAGGATGGAACCTGTGATACCTTCAGGACAGCATCACACTGTATATCCCAGGATGGAACCTTTGCTACCTTCAGGATTGCATTACACGGTATATCCCAGGATGGAACCTGTGATACCTTCAGGACAGCATCACACTGTATATCCCAGAATGGAACCTTCTTCAGGATAGCATCACACAATATATCACAGGATGGAACCTTTGCTACCTTCAGGATAGCATCACACAGTATATCCTAGGATGGAACCTTTGCCACCTTCAGGACAGCATCACACGGTATAGGTCAGGGTGGAACCATTGCAACCTTCAGGATAGCATCGCACAGTATATCCCAGGGTGGAACCTCTGCTGCCTTCAAGATAGCATCACACGGTATATCCGATGATAGAACCCTTGCTACCTTCCGGATAGCATCACACAGTATATCCAAGGATGGAACCTTTGCTGCCTTTAGGATAGCATCTCACCGTATATCCCAGGATGGAACCTATGCTACCTTCAGGATAGCATCACACGGTATATCCCAGGATGGAACCTTTGCTACCTTCAGGATTGCATTACACGGTATATCCCAGGATGGAACCTGTGATACCTTCAGGACAGCATCACACTGTATATCCCAGAATGGAACCTTCTTCAGGATAGCATCACACAATATATCACAGGATGGAACCTTTGCTACCTTCAGGATAGCATCACACAGTGTATCCCAGGATGGAACTGTTGCTACCTTCAGGATAGCACCACACAGTGTTTTCCAGGATGGAGCCTTTGCTACCTTCAGGATAGCATCACACGGTATATCCCAGGATGGAACCAATGCTGCCTTCAGGATAGCATCACACGGTATATCCCAGGTTGGAATCTTTGCTACCTTCAGGATAGCACCACACGGTGTTTTCCAGGATGGAGCCTTTGCTACCTTCAGGATAGCATCACACGGTATATCCCAGGATGTAACATATGCTGCCTTCAAGAGAGCATCACACAGTGTATCCCAAGATGGAACCTTTGCTACCTTCAGGGTAGCATCACACAGTATTTCCCCAGGATGGAACCTATGCTCCATTCAGGATTGCATCACATGGTATATCCCAGGATGGAACCTTTGCCACCTTCAGGATAGAATCACACGATATATCCCAGGATGGAACCTTTGCTCCCTTCAGGATAGCATCACACCGTATATCCCAGGATGGAACCTATGCTACCTTCAGGATAGCATCACACGGTATATCCCAGGATGGAACCTTTGCTACCTTCAGGATTGCATTACACGGTATATCCCAGGATGGAACCTGTGATACCTTCAGGACAGCATCACACTGTATATCCCAGAATGGAACCTTCTTCAGGATAGCATCACACAATATATCACAGGATGGAACCTTTGCTACCTTCAGGATAGCATCACACAGTGTATCCCAGGATGGAACTGTTGCTACCTTCAGGATAGCACCACACAGTGTTTTCCAGGATGGAGCCTTTGCTACCTTCAGGATAGCATCACACGGTATATCCCAGGATGGAACCAATGCTGCCTTCAGGATAGCATCACACGGTATATCCCAGGTTGGAATCTTTGCTACCTTCAGGATAGCACCACACGGTGTTTTCCAGGATGGAGCCTTTGCTACCTTCAGGATAGCATCACACGGTATATCCCAGGATGGAACATATGCTGCCTTCAGGAGAGCATCACACAGTGTATCCCAAGATGGAACCTTTGCTACCTTCAGGGTAGCATCACACAGTGTATCCCAGGATGGAACCTTTGCTACCTTCAGGATAGCATCACACAGTGTATCCCAGGATGGAATCTTTGCAACCTTCAGGAGGGCATCACACTGTATATACCATGGTGGAACCTTTACTATCTTCAGGATAGCATCACACAGTATTTCCCCAGGATGGAACCTATGCTCCATTCAGGATTGCATCACATGGTATATCCCAGGATGGAACCTTTGCCACCTTCAGGATAGAATCACACGATATATCCCAGGATGGAACCTTTGCTCCCTTCAGGATAGCATCACACGGTATATCTCAGGATGGAACCTTTGCAACCTTCAGAATAGCATCACATGGTATATCCCAGGATGAAACCTTTGCTACCTTCAGGATAGCATGACACAGTGTATCCACGGATGGAACTGGTGCTACCTTCAGGGTAGCCTCACACTGTGTATCTCAGGATGGAAACTTTGCTACCTTCAGGATAGCAGGGAACAGTATATCTCAGGCAGAACCTATGCGCCTTCAGGATACCATCACACGGTATATCCGAGGGTGGAAGCTTTGCTACCATCAGAAAAGCATCACAAGGTATATCCCAGGATAGAACCTTTTCTACCTTCAGGATAGCATCACACAGTACATCCTAGGATACAACCTTTGCTGTCTTTAGAATAGCATCACACAGTATATCCCAGGGTGGAACTTTTGCTACCTTCATGATAGCATCACACTGTATAATCCCAGGATAGAACCGTTGCTACCTTTTAGGATAGCATCACACAATATATCACAGGATGAAATCTTTGCTACCTTCATGATATCACACAGTATATCCCAGGATTGAACCTTTGTACCCTTCAGGATAGCATCACATAATATATCCCAGGATGGAACCTTCGCTACATTCAGGATAGCATCACAAGGTATATCCCAGGATGGAACCTTTGCCACCTTCAGGATAGGATCATACAGTGTATCCCAGGATGGAACCTTTGCTGCCTTTAGGATATCATCACACAGTATATCCCAGGATGGAACCTTTGCTACCTTCAGGATTGCATCACTCGGTATATCCCAGGATGGAACCTTTGATACCTTCAGGATAGCATCACACTGTATATCCCAGAATGGAACCTTTGCTACCTTCAGGACAGCATCACACGGTATATCTCAGGACAGAGCTTTTGCAACCTTCAGGATAGAATCACACAGTATAACCCAGGATAGAGCCTTTACTACCTTCTGGATAGCATCACACAGTATATCCCAGGGTGGAACCTTTGCAACCTTCATGCTAGCACCACACGCTATATCCAAGGATGGAACCTTTGCTACCTTCAGGACAGTATCACACGTTATATCCTAGGATGGAACCTTTGCCACCTTCAGGACAGCATCATATTGTATATCATAGTATGGAAACTTTGTTACCTTCACAATAGCATCACGCGTTATATCGCAGGATAGAACCTTTGCTACCTTCAGGATAGCATAACACGGTATATCCCAGTATGGCATCTTTGCTAACTTCAGGACAGCATCACACATTATATCCCAGTATGGAACATTTGCAACCTTCAGGAGGGCATCATACTGTATATTCCAGGGTGGAACCTTTGCTACCTTCAGGATAGCATCACACAGTATATCCCAGGATGGAACCTATGCTCCCTTCAGGATCGCAGCACATGGTATATCCCAGGATGGAACCTTTGCCACCTTCAGGATAGGATCATACAGTGTATTCCAGGATGGAACCTTTGCTCCCTTGAGGATAGCATGACACGGTATATCTCTGGATGGAACCTTTGTAAACGTCAGAATACCATCACAAGGTCTATCCCCGGATGAAACCTTTGCTACCTTCAGGATAGCATCACACAGCGTATGCCAGGATGGAACCGTTCCTACATTCAGGATAGCATCACACAGTATATCTCAGGATGGAAACTTTGCTACCTTCAGGATAGCATCACACAGTGTATCCAAGGATGGAACCTTTGCTACCTTCAGGATAGCATCACACGGTATATCCCTGGGTGGAACCTATGCGCCTTCAGGATAGCATCACATGGTATATCCGAGGATTGAACCTTTGCTACCTTCACAATAGCTTCACACGTTATATCGCAGGATGGAACCGGTCCTACCTTCAGGATAGCATCACACAGTATATCTCAGGATGGAACCTTTGCTACCTTCAGGACAGCATCACACGTTATATCCCAGTATGGAATGTATGCAACCTTCAGGAGGGCATCACACTGTATATTCCAGGGTGGAACCTTTGCTACCTTCAGGATATCATCACACAGTGTATCCAAGGATGGAACCTATGCTCCCTTCAGGATTGAATCACATGGTATATCCCAGGTTGGAACCTCAGAATGGAACCTTTTCAACCCTCAGAATAGCATCACACGGTATATCCCAGGATGAAACCTTTGCTAACTTCAGGATAGCATCACACAGTCTATCCGAGGATGGAACCGTTGCTACCTTCAGGGTAGCATTACACGGTATATCTCAGGATGGAACCTTTGCCACCTTCAGGATAGGATGACACGGTATATCTCAGGATGGAACCTTTGCTCCCTTCAGGATAGCATCACATGGTATATCACAGGATGGAACCTTTGCCACCTTCAGGATAGCATCACACTGTATAATCCCAGGATAGAACCGTTGCTACCTTTAGGATAGCATCACACAATATATCACAGGATGGAACCTTTGCTACCTACATGATAGCATCACACAGTATATCCCAGGATGAAACCTTTGCCACCTTCAGGATAGGATCACACGGTATATCTCAGGATGGAACCTTTGCAAAATTCAGAATAGCATCACATGGTATATCCCAGGATGAAACCTTTGCTACCTTCAGGATAGCATCACACGGTGTATCCCAGGATTGGAACCGTTGCTACCTTCAGGATAGCATCACACAGCGTATCCCAGGATGGAACCGTTGCTACCTTCAGGATAGCATCACACAGTATATCCAAGGATGGAACCTTTGCTGCCTTCAGGATAGCATCACACAGTATATCCAAGGATGGAACCTTTGCTGCCTTCAGGATAGCATCACACAGTGTATCCCAGAATGGAACCGTTGCTACCTTCAGGATAGTATCAAACGGTATATCTGAGTATGGAAACTTTGCTACCTTCAGGATAGCATCACACAGTGTATCCCAGAATGGAACCTTTGCTACCTTCAGGACAGCATCACACGCTATATGTCAGGGTGGAACCCTTGCAACCTTCAAGATAGCATTGCACAGTAAATCCCAGGATGGAACCTATGCTGCCTTCAGGATAGCATCACACAGTATATCCCAGGATAGAACCTTTGCTACCTTCAGGATAGCATCACACAGCGTATCCCAGGATGGAACCTTTGCTACCTTCAGGATAGCATCACACAGTATATCCAAGGATGCAACCTTTGCTGCCTTCAGGATAGCATCACACAGTGTATCCCAGGATGGAACCTTTGCTACCTTCAGGACAGCATCACACGGTATATGTTAGGGTGGAACTATTGCAACCTTCAGGATAGCATTGCACCGTAAATCCCAGGATGGAACCTATGCTGTCTTCAGGATAGCATCACACAGTATATCCCAGGATAGAACCTTTGCGACCTTCAGGATAGCATCACACAGCGTATCCCAGGATGGAACCTTTTCTACCTTCAGGATAGCATCACACAGTATATCCAAGGATGGAACCTTTGCTACCTTCAGGATAGCATCACACAGTATATCCAAGGATGGAACCTTTGCTGCCTTCAGGATAGCATCGCACAGTGTATCCCAGGATGGAACCTTTGCTACCTTCAGGACAGCATCACACGGTATATGTCAGGGTGGAACCATTGCAACCTTCAGGATAGCATCAAACAGCGTATCCCAGGAGAGAACCTTTGCTACCTTCAGGATAGCATAACACAGTATTTCCCAGGATGGAACCGTTGCTACCTTTATACTAGCATCACACGATATATCCCAGGATGGAACCTATGCTGCCTTCAGGATAGCATCACCCGGTATATCCCAAGATGGAACCTTTGCTACCTTCAGGGTAGCATCACACAGTGTATCCCAGGATGGAATCTTTGTTACCTTCAGGATAGCACCACACAGTGTTTTCCAGGATGGAGCCTTTGCTACCTTCAGGATAGCATCACACAGTATATCCCAGGATGGAACCTTTGCTACCTTCAGGTTAGCATCACACAGTATATCAGAGGATGGACCCATTACTAACTTCCGGGTAGCATCACATGGTATATCCCAGGATGGAACCTTTGCTACCTTCAGGATAGCATCACACGGTATATCCCAGGATGGAATCTTTGCTACCTTCAGGATAGCATCACACAGTATATCAGAGGATGGACCCATTACTAACTTCTGGGTAGCATCACATGGTATATCCCAGGATGGAACCTTTGCTACCTACATGATAGCATCACACAGTATATCCCAGGATGAAACCTTTGCCACCTTCAGGATAGGATCACACGGTATATCTCAGGATGGAACCTTTGCAAAATTCAGAATAGCATCACATGGTATATCCCAGGATGAAACCTTTGCTACCTTCAGGATAGCATCACACGGTGTATCCCAGGATTGGAACCGTTGCTACCTTCAGGATAGCATCACACAGCGTATCCCAGGATGGAACCATTGCTACCTTCAGGATAGCATCACACAGTATATCCAAGGATGGAACCTTTGCTGCCTTCAGGATAGCATCACACAGTATATCCAAGGATGGAACCTTTGCTGCCTTCAGGATAGCATCACACAGTGTATCCCAGAATGGAACCGTTGCTACCTTCAGGATAGTATCAAACGGTATATCTGAGTATGGAAACTTTGCTACCTTCAGGATAGCATCACACAGTGTATCCCAGAATGGAACCTTTGCTACCTTCAGGACAGCATCACACGGTATATGTCAGGGTGGAACCCTTGCAACCTTCAAGATAGCATCGCACAGTAAATCCCAGGATGGAACCTATGCTGCCTTCAGGATAGCATCACACAGTATATCCCAGGATAGAACCTTTGCTACCTTCAGGATAGCATCACACAGCGTATCCCAGGATGGAACCTTTGCTGCCTTCAGGATAGCATCACACAGTATATCCCAGGATAGAACCTTTGCTGCCTTCAGGATAGCATCACACAGTGTATCCCAGGATGGAACCTTTGCTACCTTCAGGACAGCATCACACGGTATATGTTAGGGTGGAACTATTGCAACCTTCAGGATAGCATTGCACCGTAAATCCCAGGATGGAACCTATGCTGTCTTCAGGATAGCATCACACAGTATATCCCAGGATAGAACCTTTGCGACCTTCAGGATAGCATCACACAGCGTATCCCAGGATGGAACCTTTTCTACCTTCAGGATAGCATCACACAGTATATCCAAGGATGGAACCTTTGCTACCTTCAGGATAGCATCACACAGTATATCCAAGGATGGAACCTTTGCTGCCTTCAGGATAGCATCGCACAGTGTATCCCAGGATGGAACCTTTGCTACCTTCAGGACAGCATCACACGGTATATGTCAGGGTGGAACCATTGCAACCTTCAGGATAGCATCAAACAGCGTATCCCAGGAGAGAACCTTTGCTACCTTCAGGATAGCATAACACGGTATTTCCCAGGATGGAACCGTTGCTACCTTTATACTAGCATCACACGATATATCCCAGGATGGAACCTATGCTGCCTTCAGGATAGCATCACCCGGTATATCCCAAGATGGAACCTTTGCTACCTTCAGGGTAGCATCACACAGTGTATCCCAGGATGGAATCTTTGTTACCTTCAGGATAGCACCACACAGTGTTTTCCAGGATGGAGCCTTTGCTACCTTCAGGATAGCATCACACAGTATATCCCAGGATGGAACCTTTGCTACCTTCAGGTTAGCATCACACAGTATATCAGAGGATGGACCCATTACTAACTTCCGGGTAGCATCACATGGTATATCCCACGATGGAACCTTTGCTACCTTCAGGGTAGCATCACACGGTATATCCCAGGATGGAATCTTTGCTACCTTCAGGATAGCATCACACAGTGTATCCCAGGATGGAACCTTTACTACCTTCAGGATGGCATCACACAGTATATCCAAGGATGGACCCATTACTACCTTCCGGGTAGCATCACATGGTATATCCCAGGATGGAACCTTTGCTACCTTCAGGATAGCAACACATGTTATATCCCAGGATGGAACCTTTTCTACGTTCAGGATAGCATAACACGTTATATCCTAGGATGGAACCTTTGCTACCTTAAGGACAGCATCATATGGTATATCCTAGGATGGAAACGTTATTACCTTCACAATAGAATCACAGGGTATATTCCAGGAGAGAACCTTTGCTACCTTCAGGATAGCATAACACGGTATATCCCAGGATGGAACCGTTGCTACCTTCAGGACAGCATCACACATTATATCCCAGTATGGAACGTTTGCAACCTTCAGGAGGGCATCACACTGTATATTCCAGGGTGGCACCTTTGCTATATTCAGGATAGCATCACACAGTATTTCTCCAAGATGGAACCTTTGCCACCTTCAGGATAGAATCATACGATATATCCCAGGATGGAACCTTTGCTCCCTTTAGGATAGCATCACACGGTATATCTCGGGATGGAACCTTTGCAACCTTCAGAATAGCATCACATGGTATATCCAAGGATGAAACCTTTGCTACCTTCAGGGTAGCATCACACAGTGTATCCACGGGTGGAACCGTTGCTACCTTCAGGATAGCATCACATGGTATATCTCACGATGGAACCGTTGCTACCTTCAGGATAGCATCACACTGTATATCTCAGGATGGAAACTTTGCTACCTTCAGGATAGAAGTGAACAGTATATCTCAGGGTGGAACCTATGCGCCTCCAGGATAGCATCACACGGTATATTCGAGGGTGGAAGCCTTGCTACCTTCAGAATAGCATCACAAGGTATATTCCAGGATAGAACCTTTTCTACCTTCAGGATAGCATCACTCAGTACATCCTAGGATGGAACCTTTGCTGCCTTTAGAATAGCATCACACAGTATATCCCAGGGTGGAACTTTTGCTACCTTCATGATAGCATCACACTGTATAATCCCAGGATAGAACCGTTTCTACCTTTAGGATAGCATCACACAATATATCACAGGATGGAACCTTTGCTACCTTCATGATATCACACAGTATATCCCAGGATTGAACCTTTGTACCCTTCAGGATAGCATCACATAATATATCCCAGGATGGAACCTTTGCTACATTCAGGATTGCATCACAAGGTATATCTCAGGTTAGAACCTTTGCTACCTTCAGGATAGCATCACACAGTGTATCCCAGGATGGAACCTTTGCTACCTTGAGGATAGCATCACATGGTATATCCCAGGATGGAACCTTTGCTACATTCAGGATAGCATCACACAGCGTATCCCAGGATGGAACTGTTGCTACCTTCAGGATAGCATCACACAGTATATCCAAGGATGGAACCTTTGCTGCCTTCAGGATAGCATCACACGGTGTATCCCAGAATGGAACCGTTGCTACCTTCAGGATAGTATCAAATGGTATATCTGAGTATGGAAACTTTGCTACCTTCAGGATAGCATCACACAGTGTATCCCAGAATGGAACCTATGCTACCTTCAGGATAGCATCACACGGTATATCCGAGGATGGAACCTATGCTGCCTTCAGGATAGCATCACACAGTATATCCAAGGATGGAACCTTTGCTACTTTCAGGACAGCATCACACGGTATATGTTAGGGTGGAACTATTGCAACCTTCAGGATAGCATTGCACCGTAAATCCCAGGGTGGAACCTATGCTACCTTCAGGATAGCATCACACGGTATATCCGAGGATGGAACCTATGCTGCCTTCAGGATAGCATCACACAGTTTATCCCAGGATAGAACCTTTGCTACCTTCAGGATAGCATCACACAGCGTATCCCAGGATGGAACCTTTGCTACCTTCAGGATAGCATCACACAGTATATCCAAGGATGCAACCTTTGCTGCCTTCAGGATAGCATCACACAGTGTATCCCAGGATGGAACCTTTGCTACCTTCAGGACAGCATCACACGGTATATGTTAGGGTGGAACTATTGCAACCTTCAGGATAGCATTGACCCGTAAATCCCAGGATGGAACCTATGCTGTCTTCAGGAAAGCATCACACAGTATATCTCAGGATGCAACCTTTGCTGCCTTCAGGATAGCATCACACAGTGTATCCCAGGACGGAACCTTTGCTACCTTCTGGACAGCATCACACGGTATATGTTAGGGTGGAACTATTGCAACCTTCAGGATAGCATTGCACCGTAAATCCCAGGATGGAACCTATGCTGTCTTCAGGATAGCATCACACAGTATATCCCAGGATAGAACCTTTGCGACCTTCAGGATAGCATCACACAGCGTATCCCAGGATGGAACCATTTCTAACTTCAGGATAGCATCACACAGTATATCCAAGGATGGAACCTTTGCTACCTTCAGGATAGCATCACACAGTATATCCAAGGATGGAACCTTTGCTGCCTTCAGGATAGCATCGCACAGTGTATCCCAGGATGGAACCTTTGCTACCTTCAGGACAGCATCACACGGTATATGTCAGGGTGGAACCATTGCAACCTTCAGGATAGCATCAAACAGCGTATCCCAGGAGAGAACCTTTGCTACCTTCAGGATAGCATAATACGTTATATCCCAGGATGGAACCGTTGCTACCTTTATGCTAGCATCACACAGTATATCCCAGGATGGAACCTATGCTGCCTTCAGGATAGCATCACCCGGTATATCCCAAGATGGAACCTTTGCTACCTTCAGGGTAGCATCACACAGTGTATCCCAGGATGGAACCTTTGCTACCTTCAGTATAGCATCACACAGTGTATCCCAGGATGGAATCTTTGTTACCTTCAGGATAGCACCACACAGTGTTTTCCAGGATGGAGCCTTTGCTACCTTCAGGATAGCATCACACAGTATATCCCAGGATGGAACCTTTGCTACCTTCGGGATAGCATCACACGGTATATCCCAGGATGGAATCTTTGCTACCTTCAGGATAGCATCACACAGTATATCCGAGGATGGACCCATTACTAACTTCCGGGTATCATCACATGGTATATCCCAGGATGGAACCTTTGCTATCTTCAGGATAGCATCATATGGTATATCCTAGGATGGAAACGTTATTACCTTCACAATAGAATCACACGGTATATCCCAGGAGAGAACCTTTGCTACCTTCAGGATAGCATAACACGGTATATCCCACAATGGAACCATTGCTACCTTCAGGACAGCATCACACATTATATCCTAGTATGGAACGTTTACAACCTTCAGGAGGGCATCACACAGTATTTCTCCAAGATGGAACCTTTGCCACCTTCAGGATAGAATCATACGATATATCCCAGGATGGAACCTTTGCTCCCTTTAGGATAGCATCACACGGTATATCTCGGGATGGAACCTTTGCAATCTTCAGAATAGCATCACATGGTATATCCCAGGATGAAACCTTTGCTCCCTTTAGGATAGCATCACACGGTATATCTCACGATGGAACCGTTGCTACCTTCAGGATAGCATCACACTGTATATCTCAGGATGGAAACTTTGCTACCTTCGGGATAGAAGTGAACAGTATACCTCAGGGTGGAACCTATGCGCCTCCAGGATAGCATCACACAGTATATCCGAGGGTGGAAGCCTTGCTACCTTCAGAATAGCATCACGAGGTATATTCCAGGATAGAACCTTTTCTACCTTCAGGATAGCATCACTCAGTACATCCTAGGATGGAACCTTTGCTGCCTTTAGAATAGCATCACACAGTATATCCCAGGGTGGAACTTTTGCTACCTTCATGATATCACACAGTATATCCCAGGATTGAACCTTTGTACCCTTCAGGATAGCATCACATAATATATCCCAGGATGGAACCTTTGCTGCATTCAGGATTGCATCACAAGGTATATCTCAGGTTAGAACCTTTGCTACCTTCAGGATAGCATCACACAGTGTATCCCAGGATGGAACCTTTGCTACCTTGAGGATAGCATCACATGGTATGTCCCAGGATAGAACTGTTGCTACCTTCAGGAGAGCATCACATGGTATATCCCAGGATGGAACCTTTGCTACATTCAGGATTCCATCAGAAGGTATATCCCAGGATGGAACCTTTGCTACATTCAGGATTGGATCACAAGGTATATCTCAGGTTAGAACCTTTGCTACCTTCAGGAGAGCATCACACAGTATATTCCAGGATGGAACCTTTGCTACATTCAGGATAGCATCACGCAGTATATCCCAGGATGGAACCTTTGCTACATTCAGGATAGCATCACACAGTGTATCCCATGATGGAACCTTTGCTACATTCAGCATAGCATCACACAGTGTATCCCAGGATGGAACATTTGGTCCGTGGACGATCAGAGACTATTCATCCTTAAAGCTCTGTCAGGCCACAGGTGATAAGACTTTCAATATTGGGAACGCAGGATTTGGAGTAAATTCCCATGTTCTGCTCATGACAACACAAGCAGTTTTCTAGTTCCAGGCCCCGGCTGAAGCGGCATCTGTGTGGGTTGATGTTAGGCATACGTTCTAGTGGAGATGTGATCAGTGAGTCTACACAATATATATATGCCACTTACTGACCAACTGAGAAAAAAAGAGAAGCACCACCTTCGTTCTCCTCTTCTACCCACTTGGCTGGCAACGCGCCCCAGCCGCGAAACCTTGTCACATGTTGTCCTATGCACCATGCTCTACCCCATGCCCCTTCGTCGGTACACTTCTGCCACTGGCACTCATAGTTCACATTCCTGCAGGGGTAGGTAACCTGTAGCTCTCCACGTTTAGGTCTCCACTCCCATCAGCCCAATCTAGAATATTAATTGTGAAGGATTGTGGGAATTGTAGGCCAAAACGTCTGGAGAGCTGTTGGTTTCCTGTCCGTGCTAACAGGGAACTGGGTTTGGTGTCCATGGAAGTTCAGTAGGTTTCATATGTTCAGTAAAACAAACCAACCTTTGCATCATTCGTCGCCTGACTTTGTATGTCTTATCTCGTCCTTTCTTTGGAGGACACTTTGCCCTAACTCTACACCCCCCCCAAATGTTTCAAAGCATGTATTCATTGTTCATCAGTGTCTACCATAATTTTAAGAAATGCAGGCGTGACCACACTGTGAAAGGCGGGCGTTTGGGAGGAAGCTGACCACCCCACCCCAATTGTCTCGTTTGCACCGCAGGCTGCTCCAATCTTCCTCCACACAATAGCCGACATAGACAGCGATGAGGGACTCACTCCCAAGTCCCAGTCACACCTATGGTGGCCATCATACATTGGGCAATGTATTTCTTTGAAAGGAGACACAAGCACAGGTTTCTTCATGTACAGGAACAACTTTTTTGGGGAAAACAAAACATTATCAGTGCCCTGGGAACAAGGCTGGGGTGCTAATAGAGTTCACTATCGAGTCCACGGGTGGTGCAGGCCATTGAAGGCCCCCAGGCGTTGTGAAGCCTTAGCTTCAGGCTTCAGTAGGCATAGCTTCTGGTCGTATAAATCACATCTCTACCCAGCTGCCAGAAGTAGAGCAACTAGTTCCAGGTATCACTGAGCTGTGAAGAATAAAACAGACCATAGTCCCGCTGAAGCCTCCCTTCATGACGTCATTGGAAAAAGTCCAAACGTAGGTAAAGAGATTTCAAGTTAGTGACTGGGCACTTGGGCTGTTTGGACATGGGTGGGCTAGTTCGGGGCAGCACTGCTGAGCAAGTGGCAACATATGTTTAGGGGGAAGACGGGGGTAAATGTGCAGCTAGCCGGTGCCAATGGTGGCCAAGCTCTGGCAGATTGGGAGGAGACCATTGTCGGGGAAGGAAATAAAAGACACGGCAAACACCTGTGTTCTCTTGGACATTATTATTCACTTTATCCTTTCCTTTAAAGGCCTTCATTTTATGTTACAAATCGACCAACCTTTAACACACTTGCCAACATTCTGTGACCAAAAATATATAGGATTTTTCAAGTTTCAAAAATTATTCACAAAACAATGACATCACAGGAAATTACAAAACATATATTGTTGGCACCACTGGAGCATTATAAAATACACAACCCATCAAACAGCACAACATGGAAAGATGCTCAAATGTTTAATTCTGAATGGTAAATTAACACCATATTCAATTACACAGAAAGTAATCACACACAGCTGGTAGGCAACGGTTGCCACTGCTCTGTAGCAGCAACCCAGGCAGTGCCTATGTGTTCCTGCAGTGCAGGTTGAACACTGAATGACACCCCCCCCCCCAGTCTGATATGCAGATGCTGTGTGATGGTGGTACATGCTGCTACTTGCCTTCACTGGTGATTCTCCTAAGGCCTGTTCCGGCCAGAGTGCAGGGCAGAGCCACGTAGCTGTCAGGTCAGTGGATTGGTCTGAGCCCAATCAAAGTAATCACCTACCAGCCCACGGTACAGACAGACTAATTAATGTGTTGCTTGCTCTGTCCTGGAGCCTACCTTAGAGTGACATAAATTACCTGCCACTGTAAACAGCAGTAGGATATGTCATTGAAATCTGTAGGCGGTAGGGCTGCTTAAAAAGCAGAAGCCTACCAGGGACGTCATTTGGGGCTCGCCAGAGGTCGCAACTGCGACCTCTGAGGTCTCCCTTGCGACCTCTGTGGTCTCCCCTGCGAACTCTAAAAAAAAATTCAAAGAAACTAAAAAAATACTTTTTTTTGTTGTAATTTTGTAATGCAAGCTCCTGGGCTGTGGCCAGCACCATGTGGCTCTTTACTTCTGGAGTGTCTGACTTTCTTGTTAAAGCCCCTTAAAAAAAAAAAAGAAGAAAAATAAGAACAGGCGAGCCACAAGTCTAACCCTTTCAGCAGTGACCCTAAATAACGAAGAATAGGAATGCCAAATAATGCGCCTTTCTGGAATTCTATACAATAATTGCTAGCCTCATGAAAGGTTTATTTCAAGCACACTTCACGGGTGAGTCACTGATTTAGTCTGAACACCTCAACTCAGCCTCTCACCCTTCTGAGGTCGATAAATGAGTACCAACACAGGTTGGGTGATATTGTATGTATATTTGTTCTATATAAAGTGCTTAAGCGTGAGTGCTATATAATAACACATCATTATCATTTGGTCATTGACGTCTGCTGGCATTCACAGGGATTAGGTAATATGGGCCTATACACACTGATCTTAACGATACATATGGCGATCCATTCTTGTATGAAATGTCCATCACATTATAGCGATATCGTAACCATATTTTTCGTAGTGTACAATGCTATTTGATGCCACTTCCTGTTTTGTCAACGGGTGAAAGGTCGTGCTCCATCGCTTCCTTTGATATCACTTTGGGGTCGGATTAAATGACATCACTTCCTGTGATGTCATCAGGGGGGGTCAAGGGTCATGTGATGTCACTTCCGCTACCTCTGGCATTTTGGTGAAATTAAGTCCCTGAAGCCTACTGCCTAAATCTGTAGGGTTGGCAAGTTTGCCTTCAGAGCCCAGGCTTTCTTCTCTTCCTTCCCTCCTCCCCTCTTGCCTCTCCATCCCTATCTTTCCCTTCCCTTCTCACCCCTCCTTTTCTTTGCATCCTTTCCCTTCGACCTCCTTCCCGCCAAGGCTCTTCATTTCTCCTCTGTCCCTTCTTCCCCTCTCTTTCTTTTCTTCCTTCCCCATCACTGCATGACTCTCAGCTCTTCCTTATCGGCTCCTCTCTTTCCTAGCCCTCGCCTTCCTCCTCTGATGCGTTCTTCCCGCCATTAAGCCCTGCCTCGCTTGCCCTCATGCTGTTCCCTAATCTGCTGCCAGCCTACCTATCAGCGCCTCGGTGGTTCAGTATTTGTTAATGCCTGCATTACTGTTGCAGCCTCTTGGGGTGAGGGAGCTCGGACGGCCACATTACAATTCAACGGCGAGCCTCAGCCCTTCCTGTCGGGTTATTAATATGTAAATTAATGTTCGTAGCATGTTCATTTGGATGAGAAACATTGTGCCAGAGGGAGCTCTCTGGAAGCGGCGCACAGCATGAGCTAACCTTGTTGCAAGGCAGCTCTCCTGTAATGAAATCAGCCAGTGTTGTGCTGGCGGCGTGTGTCCTACATCAGTGATAAAAGGCGCGCTTCTGTCTGCAGGAATTACTGGAGAGGGCATCATGCAAAAAGCACGAGCATGCTCGTCCTTGGCACTTAAGGGGTGGAAATGCATTGCGCAGGCCTGTGAGAGGTAGTACTGCACAGTATGTATGCACTGCACAGAGCCTGCATTTACCAGTTTTGGTCAATTAGAGACTGAGGTCAAAGGCGATTAAGGGATGGGTCCAACATCTGACAATGTGGTCGATTTCGGAAGCTAAACATCTGTTTTCTGTTTGCCTGGTTCTACAGGCCATTTAATAAACCATTAGTTCATTAATAAATTAGTTAATCTTTTATTATGTGCTTATTGCCGGAGACCAGCCTCAAAGCGCGGGACGGGATTCCAACCAGTGTTGCTCTCAGTTTGTCAGACTGCGCAGGTACAATCAGTGTTTTGCCCTCTGTGGAACGATAATTGCGACCTCCACAAATGGGAAAGGGGCCACGCTTGTAATCTGACGCACCGCCTGCGGTTTTCCACCCCCTGAAATGGCAATGCTGGTACGCAGGGAATTTGGCACACCCCCTTTTGCGGGTGTTTGCCCACGCAGTCACTTTATGCGGGGTTCATTTTGAGCATGGCGATCAGTGTGCAATGTTTTCATGGAATAACCACAAAACTCAAATGCCATTACCGCCGCTTGGTCTGGCGGAATTACCGCTGGTCTACGAGCAGAGCGAAGGCTGCGATTTCCTGCATTAGGCAATTCTGCTGCGGTCAATCCGCCGATTTCAGGAGTAAAATGGAGTAAACTTTGTGCTGGAGGTAGATCCCCCACTTTCCCTCCAAACCCTGAGTTTGTGGGTGCAGGAAAGTGTCTGTAAAGTGTCAGTAATTCTATTACTGCCAAACTTGTGACGAGGCCCCCTGCCTTGCACTAGAGACCCTACTTAAATATTGTATTTATGCGGCACCCACTATGTGTCCCAGCTCAGCCTTCTGTCTAACATATTTAGGTCTGCCCCACTAGTGTAAGAAATCCTGCACGACATCGCATTGCTCCCACAACTCTCTCTCTTTTTCCAGTGCTTACCAGTGAGGTGGCTCCCACTTCCCTTTTTGGTGAATTGAAGCCTCTGAAACACTGCCAGACTAGGGTCCGGGTTCCTAACATCTGAACCATTGGCCATGACCCCCACCTCACCCTGAGACACTGCATGGTCACTGCAGGCAGAAGCGAGTGGTAATCCATGGGTTTCCTTTGGGTACATCAACCTCCCGTGCAGGTGGCGGGCACTCGGCATTGCTAGGCCGAGCCACAGGCTTGGAATCTACACAGGAGATTCCCTCACCTTACCAACCTTACTTTCCCTCACTTCCTGAACCTGGAAGGCAGGCAAAAGCAATGCCACTACTCCATCTCCTGATCTTTATCCGAGCAAAGGAATCGACAAAGGGTCTGGCCGAGGTTATGAAGAACACAATGCCGTCCAGAGTCCACCTCTGTCTCATCTCCTGGTTCTCTTTTCTCCGAAGATGTGGCGGAGGGTGTGGATGCCGCGACGCATAAGTGAAATATATGTTGATGGAGGTTTTGTTGCATGTGCTGGCTCATGTCGGAAGCAAGGTAGGATGACCTCCGTCCGGTGCCCTGGGTCCTTCTCATCGCACCCTGATGCCGTCTCATCAACCTAAAATGGCCGGTTCCCCTTTGCAGTGGTCCGCTGAAGGTGTCATCTTGCAAGAATGTTGGGAGCCGGATTCGGTCCTTCCACCCAGATTAATGGCATGTTTGTATCAAGGGCGTTTGGGGGTGGGGGGGTTATTGAACATACCTTTGCAGACACTGAAAGTCAATTCTCTACTGTCCGATCACCATTTATGGTGACTGATGATTCAGCGTGACCTCTGGAGCTCATTGTCGCGTGGTGAAATGTTATATTGGGTGTTAGGTGGCCTACACACCCAATCCACCGTTGAAACCTTCAAGCACTTTGTTGAAGGCAGTGCGGGGAGATGATCCCGCTTGTATGATGTCGACAGGCAGATGCAAGTCTTCTCCGGTTTGGTATATGGTGCTATCCCGTGAGCAGGAGTCTCAAGATTGGGCACATGTAATGAGACGAGAAGGCAGCTTCATCTATGAGACTGCTGTAGGGCTGATAGCCAAACAACGTGTCCCCGACGATACCGTTCCAAGGTGTCTGAACATCAATGTCCACGAGGCGTTCAAAACCACGCTTTGGTGGCAACGTGGGGTCAACTGCGCAACACTAAAGAAAGATGCTAATGTTTTCTAGAGGACTTCAAGCCTAGACAGTCTCATCAAAAATCTCTAAGTCTAAGGATTGTTCTCCTGAAAATATTCATGATTCCTGGCAGAGACACAGCGGGAAGGGAACTCCCAGTTGGTAGTCACCTGAGTGTTTTTTGCTGAGGTATGGCATGAGTCCACTTGAGGCTTGTGTGTGTTGGACAGGTCAGAAGGGTTTCTCTCATCGACTTTGCCATGGTTGCCGCAAATAGTGGGAGTCGGGGAAACTCCAACTCTGAAGGGGTACGCAAGAAGAGAGCTGGTATGGCGGCCCATGAGATCTGTTGAAGAGGAAGCCCACGCTTCCAATTTCAGAGACGGAGAGAGGAGTCGGGTGGTCTAATCAAGTAAGAGGATCTTGGATTTATTAAGCTATTGAGAGGCTCCACATGTGCCTGCGAGTCACTCAGCCCCAAACTACTGGGTTCCAAGGACGCAGAGGCGGCAAACTCAGACTTACAGGAGGTGCTGTATCCTTTGGGTGGTGGCTGTCCTGTTCCATCTGGAAATGGTAACTCTTCTAGTTCAGAGCCCCTCAGCTAGTGATCACTATGTATGCCAACAGCTCGGAAGGTGGCACCCCCCCTAGGACCTTCGGGGTGCAGGGCGGGTGGTTCGACTGTAAGATCGGTAGGAATCACTCAGGCAGGGACAGGGCCTTTGTAAATTCAATAATCCTTTCATCTGGGGCTTTGGACACAGAGAGCATCTTCTCTATGAGCGATGCATAACCGGGAGGCCGATAGTTTGAGGGTGGACGGATAGAGCAAGCTTTACATATTTCATCTTTCTCCTGATCCTCTGCTGAACCTTAAGGGTTGTTGCAGGTTTGGGACTCCCTTTCTCGTTCCATTTTCTCCCAACAGAATGCTTTTCTTCTCAGTTTTTTCCTGTACGCAATCCCTCCCATCCTCCGATTCCCTCGGTACCGAGGCGAGAGCCGGGCAATGGTGCAGAGGTGATCGCGGTATCCCTTTCAACGCCTTGAAGGATTTGGCTCCCATGTCTCCTACAGCTTGGGGGTGGGGGGCTATTAAAAGCTATTCGTGCATCACCCCATGTGACTGCTCCTGAACTCCCTTGGGTTCCTTAAATAGAGGCACATGAATTGACTTACCATTGATAGATGCTGTGTACACATGTGACAATGTCAGTACACATCAACCAGATGACCTTTAATCATATAAATACATGTATGTTACAGTCTTACTCCAGTCAATCAACATGCAACCACTGACCTCACAGAACTCAATACCATGAAATCAATGAATAACAATTAAGGGCTAATGGAAAAGGAAACATTGTGTCTGTAGGTGTGTACACGATTGCAACCAAGGCATGAGCTATGGCCTCTACTTTAATGAGATGTCAGGTCCACAAAGAAAAGAGGACTGTGTTTGCGATAAGCTGTCAACCCGTTCCGATGGAACACTGAGGTAGCAATTGGCTGCACCCCGTCAGGCAGATACAGTAACTCTGCTCTTGTGAACCCCTGCCAGTCTAACTCCAGTGCTTCTGGAATCTTCCATAGTTACACGGGTTCTACATTTGCCAGGGTGAGGCTTAGGTTACAACATCAGTAGAACTCTAGAGAGTTAGACATGTCTGTCCATCAACCCATAAATTCTGCATCTCATGTACCGTGTTGCAGGATCTTCCGCAAGCCCCTGTCTTGACCCACATTAGGTTCAAAGGTTCAGTCCTTGCCTCCTGACTTTGGGGGCTTTCTGAAACTTCTTCATGGTACTTTCGATTTAAGCCCGGCCGTGCCTACTATTCATCTACAATGGACATACAAAGGAATTGTGGGAGCCATGGCCTGATCTTACAGAGTTGCGGCTTCAGGAAGCAGTCCTTAGACTGTTGGTTCCTTCATAGAACTTACTGTTGGTGTTGAAGTCTGTACAATGTTTTAGTTAGCTCAAAGTCTCTCCCCTCAAGGCATGAGGCAGGCCAGTTAGATGGTACCAGGGCCATGTTTTCTTTACCTCAAAGTCTTCTCCCCTCGAGGCATCAGGACAGGCTAGTCAGAAGGTATCGGGGCCATGCTTTCTTTAGCTCAAAATCTTCTCCCCTCAAGGCATCAGGGCAGGCCAGTTAGCAGGTACCAGGGCTATGCTTTCTTTAGCTCAAAGTCTTCTCCCCTGAAGTCATCAGGGCAGGCAAGTTAGAAGATAACAGGGCTATGCTTTCTTTAGCTCAAAGTCTCCTTCCCTCAAGGCATCAGGGCAGGCCAGTTAGAAGGTAACTGCTTCCTTTAGCTCAAAGTCTTCTGCCCTCGAAGCATTGGGGCAGGCCAGTTAGAATTTACCGGGGCCATGTTTCCTTTTGTTCAAAGTCTTCTCCCCTCTAGACATCAGGGCAGGCCAGTTAGCAGGTACATGGGCTATGCTTTCTTTAGCTCAAAGTCTTCTCCCCTGAAGTCATCAGGGCAGGCCAGTTAGAAAATAACAGGACTATGCTTTCTTTAGCTCAAAGTCTTCTGCCCTCAAGGCATCAGGGCAGGCCAGTTAGAAGGTAACTGCTTCCTTTAGCTCAAAGTCTTCTGCCCTCGAAGCATTGGGGCAGGCCAGTTAGAATTTACCGGGGCCATGTTTCCTTTTGTTCAAAGTCTTCTCTGCTCTAGACATCAGGGCAGGCCAGTTAGAGGGTACATGGGCCATGCTTTATTTAGATCAAAGTCTTCTCCCCTCAAGGCATCAGGGCAGGCCAGTTAGCAGGTACCAGGGTTATGCTTTCTTTAGCTCAACGGCTGCTCCCCTCAAGGCATCAGGGTAGGCCAGTTAGAGGGTACCAGGGCCATGTTTTCTTTAGGTCAAAGTTTTCTCTGCTCAAGGCATCAGGCCAGTTAGAGGGTACCAGGGCTATGATTTCTCTACCTCAAGGTCTTCTGCCCTCAAGGCTTCAGGGCAGGCCAGTTAGAGGGTACCAGGGCCATGCTTTCTTTAGCTCAAAGTCTTCTCCCCTCAAGGCCGGCCAGTTAGAGGGTACCAGGGCCATACTTCCTTTAGCTCAAAGTCTTCTCCCCTCAAAGCCTCAGGGCAGGCCAGTTAGAGGGTCTCCGCATCGTAGGCTCTTGTCGGAGACATCGGCATGACCGCCACATGAGCTGCTCTCCACATCTCCCGCCTTTTGGTTGCCAGGATTAATTGCTGCATGGCCTGATAGCTAAACTAATGGCAACACCTAGATCTGCCGGTCCTTGGCTGCCTTGAATATTGCAGAGGCTTGAGCGTTCAGCTGAGTTCACGTGTGTGAAGGTCGAGTGGGGCATGATTTTGTAGGTCATATGAATTCCCCAGACGATGCCACCTGCCATTCTTCTGGATGGCACCCTTTGCTTTTCACCTCTGCCTTATTTCCACCCCCCCAGCCCTCCTTACCAACTTACTCCCCTATAAAATCCCTTACACATAACAGGGTGCAGCCATACACCCCCACACATCCACCAGGGGCCCATCAGCTGCACATCAACATGCATTGAACTCTCACAAGCTCCCCCTCTCACCCATCAGGGGCTCTCCCCAACTAAGAGCGCTGCACTTAGGATCAAGTCTTGGGCACCAGCCTGTCCCCAAGAGTTTCCTCCCAAACATCTGCTCAGAGCAGCACTCAAGAAACAGGCCCTTCCGACCTGCACCCCCTCAACACCTCAGGGCTCAGATCTGCCTCTGCCCCTGTCCCCCGAAAACCCACCCCTTGCAGTGAGGGCAGCAAGATGGCAGAAGGGCACTCTACAAGACCACTCTGCATTACAAAGGGAGCAAAGTGAGCGCATCACATTTCAGGGGGCACCACTATCCGTGATATTTTGGGGTATGGGTTATTTTCTGATCGCATTTTGCATTATTTGATGGCTTTCTCGCCGGGGTTCTCTTGCTTAATGGGACAAAGCGCTCCTGCTTGGATACCCCTCACTGATGAGGGGTGGGGCGAGGAACAGTCCCCAGGACCAGCTCCTTCCCAAGCTGCTCTTTTTGGGGAGGGCAGTCTCTTCATGCACTACTCCAGAGTGGGATCCGCTTTATTGGGGTACTACTGGGGTTCCTGCCCTGGGAGCCATCTCGCTAATAACAGGTAGGGTGCCCCAAGTCTAACAGGCCACCCCTATGCGTCATGAGTTCCATGTCTATCAGGCCAACTCAGCCCTGCACTCCCCAACCCCTCATGTGATAAACTCTTTATCACACTCTGGCTAATAACAATAGAAATAGGTAACACCAATTACCAAGCGCTCTGAAACTGGTGATAGTGGCGCTATATAAAAAAAAATACACCAATAAAGAACGGGGTGGAGAATAGTATGACTAGGAGGGATAAAGATTACCCGTGAGCAAGCACGCATTTAATTCCAGCACACGTGATGCCGCGCACGCTGACCATGACCTCAATTTCCTAAATAACTCAGCGGCAGCTGCAGAAAGACGCTCAGTAACATGTCGTGCAAATGTTTGAGTCAACGTGACATCTCTCACTTTGCCACGGAATCTGCCAGCTGGGCATCTCACTCACCTTAGTAGAGAAATGTTCACTGTTGCCCTGGCCAAGAGGAGTGAGCTGCCCACTCAAAAGATAGGATGTATGAATCTAGAGAAAGGGGGTGGGCTGGGGGAGAGAGTGAGAGAGACAGACAGAGAGGCAGACAGTCAGAGACCCCTCCCCCTGCCTCCCAGCATGGCAGTGGCAGCTGATGTCTTGAATCCTTCCCGGCCGCCATTTTCTTTTTCCAAGTGCGTACACACCAGTGCTCTGGAGGCGCTGCTTCATTGGAAGGACAGGCACGTAGCCGGCTGCAGGCTGCCGGCTGCCGCTGTGTGTCAAGGCGGCAGCCTGCTGTGCCGCGCAGGCGCCACCTCACAAAGCGGTGCTCAATACCGAAGCCCGAGCCAGGACGCCTGGAGAACAGGGCCATCATTCATGGTGGGTTTTGTTTGAGTGAAAACACAATCCAAGTAACACAAAATATTCAGAAGCCAGTCAACCCACAGCATCAGCCTCCAGGCGAGAAAACGGTGACTCATGCAGTGAGGCGGGGTGTTGCTAGGTCTGGAAAAGATCCAGCGCTACGCCAATGTTGGGTCTTGGGGCTAGCCTTTTGGTTGGTTGCCCCTAAGCTTCTATCTGGGGTTACAACCAAAAGACCCGGGGTTATACCCCCCAGTGTTCCCCTAGCAACGCCATGAGGAGACTCGCTGATCCGTTCAGGCCCTCAGACGTGTGGTAATTTTGGCAAAGGGCAGGTGTCTCCAAGAGAGAGAATAGCTCACAAGCTAGTACAAGGGAAGTCGATGAAGAGCCAGTCAGGCCATTGGTTAAGTAGACGCCAACGTTTCCCTTTTATATATGGCTGCCAAAATCACAAGGCTGCTCCTGATCATCAGGGGCACCCTTGCGAGGTCTTTGGGGAGACCCTGATTAATGTGGGTTAAGACTAGTGTTCAAGCAACTGTCAGCAAGGGTGTTTAGAGGTTTCCCGCTCTACCTGAACCTAAGGTGACCCCGCTCTATTCATGCATTCATAGGGCGGGCATTGCATGATGGTAGAGGTGCGCAGGGAAGGGGGTCCGCCTCCCTCAGGAGCGACCGAGAGAGGTCTTAAAGGGGAGATCCGAGGACGCCATCATCTTTAACTTGTGGTTGGTTCCCGCTAAAACAGGGCCACCAGGCAACATCCCTGGAGAATGAACACCCTCCACGGGGACCGGAATGGCGATGCCAAGGGACACAAGGGTTTCTGCACCCGTGCCGGGAATCCTCCTGTAGCAGCGGATATGAATGAGCGGCCCTCAGGGGCAAATCCTCAAAGACACACACTCTGCAGATTCCCACAGGTGAGGATCATTCAGAATCTGCGAAGGGGCGCAGTCGGAGTGGGTAACGGTATGCTGCTCTGGCAGGCCATTTAAGAAAACATCTGTGTGGGTACACTATCCTGTGCCAGCCTCAGGCCAGCAGGCCCTGCCACCTGGCAGAAAGCCTGAGAAAAATGTGTTCGATGGGCAGGACAGTGGGCAGCAGACTCGCTTGGCAAGCAGAGGAAAGAAGTGCCAATTGAGGGGCTGGCCACAGGGCCAGAGAAAGTTCAGACTCCTCAGCAATCTTAACTTGAGAGGGGTTTTGGGAGAGTGGGGGGGTTTACTGATCTTCCAAAATCACAAGTGCCAAGGTGAAAATACCGCTGGCTAGAACTGAGGGGAGCCTTAGCCATGATCTGTTGCGACCCGCTCCCCCTGAAGGTCAGGGAGACCATCTCTTGATAGCCATGATCTGTTGCGACCCGCTACCCCTGAAGACCAGGTAGACCATCTCTTGATAGTCATGATCTGTTGCGACCCGCTCCCCCTGAAGGCCAGGGAGACCATCTCTTGATAGCCATGATCTGGTGTGAACCGATCCCCCTGAAGGCCAGGAAGAGCATCTCTTGATAGCCATGATCCGGTGCGACGCGCTCCCCCTGAAGGCCAGGTAGACCATATCTTAATAGCCATGATCCGGTGCGACGCGCTCCCCCTGAAGGCCAGGTAGACCATCTCTTGATAGCCATGATCCGGTACAACCCGACCCCCTGAAGGCCAGGGAGACCATGTCTTGATAGCCAGGATCTGGTGCGACCCGCTCCCCCTGAAGGCAGGTAGACCATCTCTTGATAGCCATGATCTGGTGCGACCGTTCCCCCTGAAGGCCAGGGAGGCCATCTCTTGATAGCCATGATCTGATGCGACCCGCTCCCCCTGAAGGCCAGGGAGACCATCTCTTGATAGCCATGATCTGGTGCGAACCGATCCCCCTGAAGGCCAGGTAGACCATCTCTTGATAGCCATGATCCGGTGTGACGTGCTCCCCCTGAAGGCCAGGTAGACCATCTCTTAATAGCCATGATCCGGTGCGACACGCTCCCCCTGAAGGCCAGGTAGACCATCTCTTGATAGCCATGATCCGGCGTGACGCGCTCCCCCTGAAGGCCAGGTAGACCATCTCTTGATAGCCATGATCCGGTGCGATGCGCTCCCCCTGAAGGCCAGGTAGACCATCTCTTGGTAGCCATGATCCGATGCGACCCACTCTCCCTGAAGGCCAGGGAGACCATCTCTTCATAGCCATGATCTGGTGCGAACCGATCCCCCTGAAGGCCAGGTAGACCATCTCTTGATAGCCATGATCCAGTGCGACGCGCTCCCCCTGAAGGCTAGGTAGACCATCTCTTGATAGCCATGATCAGATGCGACCCGCTCCCCCTGAAGGCCAGGTAGACCACCTCTTGATAGCCAGGATCCGGTGCGACCCACTCCCCCTGAAGGCCAGGTAGACCATCTCTTTCTTAATAGCCAGGATCTGGTGTGACCCGCTGCCCCTGAAGGCCAGGGAGACCATCTCTTGATAGCCATGATCTGGTGCAACTGCTCCCCCTGAAGGCCAGGGAGACCATCTCTTGATAGCCATAATCTGGTGCGACCCGCTCCCCCTGAAGGCCAGGCAGAACATCTCTTGATAGTGCGCAAGGCGGTCATTGAGGTCCTGATGCCACTGTGTGACACCTACACACGAATAGCTTCTTACCCCACATCCCAGAACAGCACAAAACAGCTCCTTTTCTCATACGAGATATGAATGAAATGAAATACATGGCCAGATTCAAAGGGTCTCTCCTTTCATGTTTGTGAGCTTTCATTTTTGCAGAATCTCTTTCCAAAGAATAAGTCGGGTGGCCTCCCATTATTGCAGAACCTCCAGGATTCTGTGGGAAATAGAGGGAAAAGTGGCTTAACTTTCAGAATTCCATTTCTATTGCACTTCGTGTGCCTCCCAGCTGAGAAGAAGCCCTCGCAGGGTTGAGTTCCTTCCTCTAATCGATGTGTGGAGCTTTGGGCTACACTGTACATCAGAATGGACCCATTCTTGCCGATCACTCTAATGAGTGGCCAATTGGTCAGTGACGAAATGTGGACCCTTTCTAGCAGTGTTTGTTTTTTTTTGTTTCGAGCGTAAACTCGCCATAAGCTGAATGGACTGGTCATAAGGGCGCCTTCTCCACCAGAGGCCGAGAATGGCGTGGCTTGGGCACGGCCAGGCAGGTTCTAATCCTTTTTGCGTCCTGGATCCCCTTACACAGTTCTGATCCCTGGTCTTCACAATTGCCCTCCCTCTGGGCTTCTACGCCCCCCCCCCCCCCCCGCGCTTTCTTTTGTGAGCTGGAGGTGAATGCGCCGGGCCCTAGTACCACCCGGCCGCCTCCCTCGCTGGTGCAGAGTTGAATGAAGATGTGTTCTGATAAATAGCGCCATTCATGGCTCAGAGCCGCCGCCTCACTCCTGCTCCGACACATAACTGGCCATTCTGCCGCCTTCCCTTACGCGCCCTCCCTCCCTCCCACACTCCCCCCTTTCTGCATTTCTTTATTTAGCTTGCCTGTGTTTAATGCACCCCCTCCCCTCCTTGCGCCTCACATTTTTCTTCCCTCCCACCCAGACTGTAAACAGAACTGCTAAATTCTCCTGGAGCCTGCTGCGGAAAAGCAAAGGATCCATTCGCAAAGGCAGCCCGGCTCTGCACTCTTCCTGGGACGGCTTCTGGGATCAAAGCAAGAAAGAGGCTGCACATATGATCAGGACACGCGTGTGTATGTATATACCAGGCTCAATGCGCCATGCAGTGGAACCATGCACGCTGTGCCGGCGCTGGGCATCATCATACGGCAAGACGCCACCTGCTACACAAAATGGAGGCCGCATGCAACCTCATGAGCTATCCTGGCCCATATATGAACAGCAATGTTGTGCGCATTCAGAAAAAGGGTTCCATGTGTTAAAATCGCGGAAAAAAGGTCCTTTACTCAAAAAACAGCGGAGGAAAAAAGGCCGTGGTTTTGCCACTGCAATCAATGTAAAGGATGCGGGGGACAGACCCGCAAACCCCGGGCCCATTATGTATAATGGGGTACAACTTTACTGGGTCAAACCACAGCATTTGTGCGGTGATTTTTTTGTAAAGGCGACATTTTTGCCGCGATTTTATTACTGCGTATCCAGAAAAAGACATGGGCGCCTAGTAACACGTGATTTGCTATTGAACTCAGTTCCTGCGTGCCACGCATCAACGCGGCCTGCCCTGACAAGAGGCCGTTCCAGGAGGCCACACAGTGATGGCGCCAGGGTATAACACCACATTGCGGGCCCTCCACGTAAGAGCGGCTCTACGAAAAATATGCACCCACTGGAGTTGAAATAGGAAACCTTGATGAAAACACCCACCAGGGCAAGCCAGGCAATTCAAGTGAGCCGCATCAGGAACCTTGCAAATGACACCGCTTGCCAGACATTAAATGGCTACACATCAAAGGGGATTTGCTGCTACATCTAAGATGGCGGACCCAGGTCCCAATGCCAACCAACATGTGGTGTACGGCTCCCCTGTGATTAGTGTTCAAAGGCGATTGGTTTTCCATGTGACGCCCTTTAACTAGGACTATACTGCAAAGCCCCGTTTAGAGTCTTTTTTCTCACTTTGTTGACAGATTTGGTGATACTCTTCGTAGTAGTCGTTGCGGAGATAGCTTTGAATTTTCTAGACCAGGCTTGTCCAACCTTTTTGAATGTGGGGCCGAAGCATTCACTTTTTGTCACCCGGAGGGCCGGCGAGCCAAAAGTGAACATCCTGACCCAAAGCAGTATATTCAAAAGCGATGGTGTGTGACCTTTCACACAATAGCATCAAAGGCATAGCCATGCAGTCCCAACGATAGCTTTTGGTGTCGGGGGCAGTGATGAAAGGTTAGTTTCTTGTGATTTCTTCCAGTGTGTATGTGTTGATATTTCTCAGAAATAGTGGGGGCGACCAAGCGTAGCCAGGGAGCTGTAACAATATAGGGAGGGTTGGTGGGGGGGGGGAGTCTCCCCCCTCAAGATTTTTTTTTCCAAATATGGGGCTGAAATTGTGCATTTTACAGCAGGAAAAGTGACCAAAAAGCCATATGTTTACAATCAGTTCTAAAGGGGAACATGTACATTCCATGTCACTAACAGCAGACAAGAACATTGTAGAACACAACACATTTTAATGATCAATGTGTCCACAGTGTAAGACAGCACTGTCACTGATGTAACACATTGACATGCTGGTTGTGCCCGTAATATGCCTCTGTAGCAACATGTCTATGCTGGCTGTTACCAATTTAGGCCAGCATTGTCCTCTACAAGGCATGATTGATGCTGCCTGTGCAGTGTGCCCAATACATATGCCAGTTTATCTCTGTAATACACATTCATTACTTCTGTGGTAATGATTGATGCTGCCTGAGCATGTGCAGTGTTGTGCCCAATACATATGCCAGCTTATCTCTGTAATACACAATCATTACTTCTGTGTTAATGAAAGAAGCATAATGCCATTCCAGGGGGCACCTGAGGCAGTAAAAGTCCTCCACCACGGCCCGGTTTATTGGTCGGACCCAACATTGCAGAAATTAATTAATTAATCGTGTCCACGGACCCGACAAACATTGAACAAATAAATAAATCGGGCAGGGGAGCCGACTTATGAATTTCCCGGGTGGTGCCCAAATATAGGAAGTGACATCACGAGCACTTATATGACCGCATTTGCACATAGTCGCCAACTTGGTGTGAGGGGGACGGTGGGGTGCAGAACAGTGGAAACATTGGCTAGCATGTACTGCATATACTAAAGGCAAGTAAGAAGGAGGTTTAAGCCTTCCAGTTGCATCCCAGTAGGCCAATACTGCCCCTACTCCACCCCTCTATAATTATCCAGGTTGTAGTAGCCCTCAAAAGGCAGAGCAACACAACTAGGACAGGAGAACGAAATGCCATCCCATCCTGTGAGTGTGTCAAACCTCAGAGCAAAGACTGTGCATGTGCCTTGGAGCACAATCTCACTAATTTGGTGCAATTCGCGCAAGTGAGTGCATGGGAATGCCATGCGTGTGTGTGTGGGCTGCATACCCCGGATCACTTGCTCACTTCTTCACTGTGAAACTCTGTCCAAGGCAGTACTGTCCCAATGGTGAGAAGTGTCATATTTTCACATTAACTCTGCTTAAGCACTTTGGGTTATTGAATAGTGCTGCTCCATTCGGAGTAATTCCATCCCTTTAAATATATTAGCTCTTGTATAACCACAACCGTGTTGATTTATTCTGATGATGATGATGAAGATGATGTTAGACTTGCTCAATAGTTCTGGTTCTGTATCATTAAATGTACTTCAGATCTTCGGAGTCTCGGGAGGATAGCCCAGGAGCAACACAGGTTCGATCCCGCTGGGTACATTATACCTCTACATCTGTGCACCCCTCTTGCCAAGCGGGGTGCACAGAGGGGTGCACAGATGTACAAATACACCCAACCCAAAACGACTTTTAGAAATTGAGGGACAGACTTGCTTTGAATCTGTGCCTCCATTTCTAAAAATCGTTTTGGGTTGGGTTACTTCTATATCTGTGCACCCCTCTTACCAAGAGGGATGCACAGAGGGGTGCACCAATGTACAAATACACCCAACCCAAAACGATCTTTAGAAATGGAGGCATAGATGCAAAGGAAGTCTGTCCCTCAATTTCTAAAAATCGTTTTGGGTTGGGTGTACCTCTACATCCATGCACCCCTCTTCCCAAGAGGGGTGCACAGATGTACAAAAAAACCCAACCCAAAACGATTTTTTAGAAATTGAGGGACAGATGCAAAACAAGAGCATCTTGCTTTGCACCCGTCCCACAATTTTTAAACATAGTTTTTTACCCGGCTTTTACCCGGGCCGCCAGAGAGAGACACAGTATGGATGGAACAAAGGACCATCCATACTGCGTCTCTTCTCTTCGGCCTGGGGGGCTGGAGCACCCGCATACTCTGTGCCCCTGAAACTGGGCCGTGGCCTGTAACTGCCTCTGGTGCTGGGGGCACCAGAGGCAGTTACAGACCACGGCCCAGTTTATTTATTTATTTGTTCAATGTTTGTCGGGTCCGTGGACCCGATTAATTTATTTATGCAGAAATAAATAAATTAATCGGGTCCACGGACACGACAAACATTGAACAAATAAATAAATAAACTGGGCCGTGGCAGATGCAGTAACAGTCCTCCGCCACGGCCTGGTTTATTTATTTATTTATTTGTTCAATGTTTGCCGGGTCCGTGGACCCGATTAATTTATGTAACATTGCAGAAATAAATAAATTAATCGGATCCACGGACCCGACAAACATTGAACAAATAAATAAATAAACGGGGCCGTGGCCTGTTACTGCCTGTGGTGCCACCCCCCCCCCTTTAGGGGGCACCAGAGGCAGTAACAGTCCTCCACCACGGCCCGGTGTATTTCTTTATTTGTTCAATGTTGTCTGTACAGCCTCGCGGGCCACATGAAATGGCTTGGAGGGCCGTATGTTGGACAACCTTGCTCTAGACAGTCTAGCTAGCCCTTGCATGGAGTGGAGAGCGTTCTGGAAGTGGTTCATCGATGACATTTGACTGCTTTAGACATTAACCACTTATTCAAGATGACCAAATCCAGATGACCTACCCAACCCAAAGTCTGAAAGAAGGTACCACTAAATGTTCGACCTTCTTTCGGACTTCTGGTTGGGTAGGTCATTGGATTCGTTTTAGGGCTGCGGGGGTGTCCCCCTAGCCCCTGCTTACTATACTGTGAGCGGGGGTTGCAGGGGTGTCCCCCGCAGCTGTCCTGCAGTCCAAAAAAAACAAACAAACAGGCTGCGGGGCTGTCCCCGGCAACACCCCGCTCACTATACTATACAGTATAGTGAGTGGGGCTGCGGGGGACAAACCCCCAGCTTATCCAAAGAAAAAAAGAAAAAGAAAAAAAAAAAAGGAAAGGACCCTGCGGCTCCGGTTCCCGATCACAGAAGTGAAAGGGAATTGGCGTTGCAGGGACCAGCAAGACGGAATTGAAGGTAAGTAGGAATTGGGGGGGGGGGTGGCACGGTGTGTGTGTGTAGGCTTTGGGTAAGGGTTTGGACACTTTGGGAATGTTCAGGGGAGAAACGACCGAAGATTATTTCAAACAAATAATCTTCAGCCGTTTCTCCCTTGAACATTTCATCCGCGGTAAAACAACCCCAAATCTTAACCACGGCTGCCCTCCAGGGATTTTATGTCTTGGTGAATAATTCTGACCATAATGTGCAATTTTGAACATGTTCCAGCACAGACTCCCCCATCTTTCGGGTCTATAAGTTCTTATAAGGGCCAAAGATTCTGCATAGACGTATGTTTACCAAACCAACAGCAAACATGTGATGCTCACATACCAAAGCCAGCATCCACAGGACCAGCGTTTCTATATCCCATTCTTGCAGTTCCTTAAGCTTCACATAAGTTATTCTAAGAAAGACGGCCACTTATAGTGCACTTTCCAATAAAACAGACAAACCATGAGTGCACCAAAGGCCAGATGTAGCAACCTCTGCAATGGGCGCGGAAAAAACAACCGGGAAAGACAACTGCACCCCTGACCAAACGCAGAAGAGGACCAGTGGCGCGGAACTGCACCCCTGACCAAGCACAGAAGAGGACCAGCAGCACGGAACTGCACCACTGACCAAGCACAGAAGAGGACCAGTGGTGCGGAACTGCACCCCTGACCAAGCACAGAAGAGGACCAGTGGCATGGAACTGCACCACTGACCAAGCACAGAAGAGGACCAGTGGTGCAGAACTGCACCCCTAACCAAGCACAGAAGAGGACCAGTGGCACAGAAGAGGACCAGTGGCGCAGAACTGCACCCCTGACCAAGCACAGAAGAAGACCAGAGGCGCAGAAATGCACCCCTGACCAAGCACAGAAGAAGACCAGCGGCGCGGAACTGCACCCCTGACCAAGCACAGAAGAGGACCAGCGGCGCGGACCTGCACCCCTAACCAAGCACAGAAGAGGACCAGCAGCACAGACCTGCACCCCTAACCAAGCGCAGAAGAGGACCCATGGCACGGAACTGCACCCCTGACCAAGCGCAGAAGAGGACCAGCGGCGCAGAACTGCACCCCTGACCAAGCGCAGAAGAGGACCAGCGGCGCGGAACTGCACCCCTGACCAAGCATAGAAGAGAACCAGCGACTTACGTGTTTGACCACATTTAATAATCAGTGCTATGCCACACACAAAAGGATGTGAGCAATTGGCATACAACAAACATAGGGGCTCCCTCAGTACCGAAAACTCATTTGATCTCAAAAATGGTAGCAGCCAGATAGTCGGGGTATGGGGGTAAAAATGGGAATGGGAAGGGCCATGGCGAATGGGGAATTACCGCCCCCACACACCTTGGAATAGGGCGGTAATTCCGCCATTCACCATGGTGGACTCGGTAAAATACCAGCGGCAACCATGGCGCTAATAGCGCCATGGTTACCGCGGTCCGTGTAATGAGGCCCTAAGTCTCTTACCCTGCTATGGGGCATAGTGGTGCATTGGTTGGTGCGTTACATCTGAAGGTTTCTTGCACAATGCGCTTTGGCTGTATGTATGCCTTATTACTGAGGTGGCCCTCTGTGGCGATTAAGAACTTCACTTTCATTTTACTTTACTCATTGTCTCTCTCCCACTCCTTCTCCCTCCTATTCATCCTGAGAATGTTCCAGACATATTGAGGAGGGGGGTGGGGCTACAAATAAGCATTAGCGTCTGCATGCAAGACATTGGGCCTCATTCCGAGGTTGGTGGTAGTCTGCCACCAATAACGGTACCGTGTCCGGTTTGGTGCAATGGGGACTCACTGGTCTAGTCAGACCTTGGCGGGGCCAGTAAGTCCCCATTCACCAAACCATTCCCCATTCCCATTTTAGCCCCCATAGGGCTCAATGGGAATGGGAGGGCGCAAATAACAGGCCGGCGTATGCTAAGCATGTTATGTGCGCCCAGGTCCCTTAACGGGTCCCGTCCTTAACATCTGGTCAGACCAGGCGTTAAGGAAGGGACCCGCCAAGGGACCTCGTGGTAGGGCGGTAAGGGATTACCGGCACTGGTCTCCTTACCAGTGCCCAGTATCCCTTACCGCCCTACTCGGAATGAGGCCCATTTTGTTTCCTCATCACCTGGCTGGAAACCTTTAATGACTGTGTTTGTTGGGATCGTTGCAGCCAATGGCTGAAGGGAAATGCTAAATAACGGGGTAGACGTTATTGTTGCTAGTCCCTTTTTGTCTCAGAAGTTCTCCTGAAAGCTAGTCATCTGTTTATATTAGCACTGGGGCCACTAAGTTGTGGGCGTTTTAACAAAAAGATCATCAAAAGCTCATATGATGTAAGACTTTGAGACGTTACTACCAGCAGACCTTCCTAAATGCTTTCTCCCCGTCCAGGCTGAGAAGCAGGTGATGATGACCTGCGTGTTCCTCGATGCGACGCAGAACAGCAAGACTGTCCCTTGCGTCGCCACGGGCTCCACGCTGCGTGATAAAGTCAGTGCGGTCCTATCTCTTACGCTCAGGTTGTACATTTCTATTGGTACGTGAGACTGGGTGCTAATTTGCACATCCCTGTCGCTCTCTGCCAGGTTTTGGTACGAGGGAGGCTCACGTTTGAGCACTTCACAGACTTGTGTTGAGGTGGAGGTGTAAACGTGTATGACAATAGGTGGAAGTTCTTTGAATATTTGAGGTAAGGCCAGCTGGGCTCAGAGATATTCCTGGCTTGAGAGAGCCATTCCTCGAGTGATTAAATCAATCGTTTATTTTGCCACGGATGGAGGTGTGTTCAAAGTAGCCGAAACCTAGGTTACACCAAGGTGTTGTTGGAAGAACCAGCAACGCTGCTCATGAATAAGATGACTAACTACTGGAACATCTAGAAACAAGATGGCTCCCTACCTCATGCCCACACGTGCCATGAGCATGCTGTAGTGGGGTGCAGCTGGCGAAGAAGCTGGGAGGCAGTGCTTAACTCAGGGTGATGAACCTTGAGGGTAATTGAGGTAAGCTGAACCAAGACACAGTGGTCACCTGACTCTTCTTCCCGTGTAACACGTGCACCAGGCATTTTCGTTGCCGTTGTGGAAAGAGAAGGTCCATGTTTACCTTGGAACAGCGGCAACTCGATCTCGAAGCGCTCTGGAGGCATGTGGAGAGAGCGAGAGAGAGAGAGTGGAGGGGTCTGTACCCACGTCTCCTCAGGCAGCCTTGATCATAGATTCATTTTGATGTCTCCTACCTAAGAGCAACCCTGAATGCACCCTTGGTAACCACTGGGGAAAAAGCCCAAGCCCTGGAATATGACTCCTTTACGTCCCATCCGAATAGGATTGACAGACTTAAATGAGCGGTTAAGAGCACCAAGACCACGAAGTTCGTGACAATATTTCAGCATTCCTGCTCGATCCGGCAGGTCGGATCGGCTGTTATGAGCCTGGGGACCGAGTTAAAGGACCGGGCGTAGTGAAGGCTTATAACTGGGCCGATAACACCCGATCCGACAATCCAGAGAGGCTATGAATGCTATTAGCACCCCTAGGTTGCCGATCAAGTAACCGGGGTGCTGAGAGCATTGTATTTTGTTTGAATGAACGCTCAGTCTAACAAAATACTTTGGAAAGATGGCCACCAGAGAGCTGAAAGACGAGCCTCCATATGAAGTGCCTCTTCCATTTCCATGGTGGCCAGCACGGACAACAGGAGGAGGCAGCAGCGGCGCAGGTGTAACTGCCACAGAAATAAGGGAAGTGCAGGATTTATTTATACAATTGTAGAAGTGCCCAAAACCCTTAGACATCTAGGAACTAGTTACAGGCATGGTACATTCAGGGGGTGCATACAGTCTTAGTTGAACAGATGTGTCTTGAGCTTTTTCTGACCAGCGGATAGTTGGGGTCAGATCGAAGGAAGAGCCGTAGATTGTTCCAGACGTTGGTTGCCACCACCGGGAAGCTAGATCCCCCTGCTCGTTTGCGTCTGAATCTTGGCATTACAAGGAATGGCTGTGGGTGGAGCTCAGTGGTCTGGAGGACGCGCACGTGATGAGTCTCTGAGCTACGTATGTAGGGGCGTTGTTAGACCGGCACTGATGGGTGATTGGGAGGATTTTGAACGTACTTCTTTCTCGGATAGGAAACTAATGGACAGATCTTCTAGCTTCACAGATGTGGTTATATTTATTTAGGTCCAGTGCAGCGCAAAGAGCATTGCTTTAGTTAACTTAGAGCTTGTTTACGTTTTTTTTCCAAGGTGCCGCAAAGCAAGGCATTACAATAGACCAGTTTAGATCACACAAGAGCGCAGGCAACAGAGAGGCGATTGTCTGAGGATAAGTAAGGTTTGCTAGCTCATATGAGCTTCGTGGCGTAGGCTGCCGTGGAAGTAATGTGGCTGATTTGGCAGGACATATTGAGTGAAGCGTCAAGGTGGATGCCCAAGGCTTTCACCGAAGGGGAGACAGGGGGGGGAATCATATGGCCATCGATGTTGAAGAAGCTGAAAGCTAGGTCAAGTTTTGCAAGGCGGGCTGGCGTACCAACTTGAAGGGGCTCAGTTTTCTCATCGTTCAGGCAAAGACTGTGTAGGGACATCCAAGTTTGGATCATTTCATAAATGCCGTTTACATTGGTGGAGTCCTGCGCATGGTCACCAGAGAGGGGGAGGAGGATATGGGTGTCGTCCGCATAGTTTGAAGGGCACCTTGTCTACAGATCCCTACTGCGTTTAAGAGTACAAGTCAATTATTAAGATGAAAAAGGAACTATTCCTCAAGGCCAAATGGGTAGCTCTTGCCCCTGCCCTCGATGCCAGGGACAACGCCACATTCTGGAAGCTGGTGTCAGGAGCAGAGGTGAGAGGGGACATGGACATTAAGTACACCATATCCGCTGGGGAACGGCAAGAACATTTCTCATCCTTATATAGAAGACGAGGCGACATCGACACCATGTCAGAGGTTAATATACACTGGAGGGGGGCCAGGGGGGAGAGGGAGATTACCTTTAGCATTGAAGAAGTGGCATCTGCAACAAACCCCCTGAAGGCAGGGAAGGTGCTAGGCCCTGATATGATTGGTTATTTATAAGGCGCTTAATACCCAGAGGTTTCTAAGCGCGGACCCGGGGATCGAACCTGTGTTGCTCCGTGTCGTCTAACGTCCCTGACAGAGTTCTAGTTAATGTCTATAAAGAAGAGATTTCCATTTGGCTTCCAACTCTCTGGAAGCTATTTACAGTTACAATCAACTCTGTCCCCAGCTCAAGGTGCTTGGCAGAAATAGCACCAGTCTATAAAATGGGAGGAAGGGGTGCCCAGTAAATTGGCGCCCAATATCACTGTTAGAGAGGGAAGGGTACTGTGGACCACCGTTTCTGGATTTCTATTATCATCCAAAAATATACTGTCCTAAGAAAAATGAAATTGTATGCCATCTTTGTAGATTTTTGGACAGCCTTTGACTGTGTACCAAGGGATCTGCTTTGGTCAGCACAGGAAAAAAGGGGGTATGCCCCGCGTACAGTGAAAATAAGGCAGTTCTTAGAGTTGGCTTGGTGGGGGGTTGGGGGGGGGGAGTTACGGATTCCATCAGCGCCACAAAAAGATGTCAGGCTGGGATGTGTCCTGGTCTCATTATTGTTTTGGATATCCATGGAGGATGTCACTGAAATGTTGCTAGTTGAAGGCAAAGACCCCCCAAAAATGGGCCTCGGCCGATACCCTGGTCTCTTTTTCGTGGACCATGCCATGATATTGTCCACCACCCCACAGGAACTGAGGTCATCTCTAGTGTCCTTCACGGGAAAATGTAAAGAGTTAAAGTTGATCCTGAAAACGGAGAAAACAAAGACAATGGTGTTCAGGCCCAGAAGCTTAATGCTGGAGCAGGGGGCGTGCAGTTGGAACAAGCAAGACCTACAACTACCTTGGTACACGATTCCAGGAGAGCTGGCATTGGACAAGCCAACTAGTTAAGTCTTCAGTGACCCTGGAGAAATATAGGCGTGGGGCATGTGCCTTTTCTACTAGGCAAGGAAGAGGAGCGCTCTCTCAGGTCCTATATCTATATAGGAAACACGCTTTAGCAGCTCCCTCTATGGGGCAGGGCTTTGGGGGTACGTGAACCTAAACTCACTGTCTGTGTCTCCCCCAAAGCTCGCCCAATGCTTTACTGCACCTCAAAACTGATGCATGTCCAGTAAATGCGATTGCTGCATCGAAACCTGCTGTGTACTGGTTACGGCTTACCCCAGAACTTGTAGCATTTAGGGACGAGGTATAGGGAGAAAATGGTGGAATAAACCAAAGTCGACAAGCATTAAACAAACTGCACGACGAAACAGAGATCAAATGGTGGATGAAGTCGTCGAGCATTAAAAATAAACTGCATAATGAAATTTATAGAGAGAACAGGGTGGACTAAACCAAAGTCGACAAGCATTAAAGAAACTGCATGATGAAACGTATAGAGAGAAAATGGTGGATGCTTGCAGGAGCTTAAAGCTGGCACCTGATTACATAAGAGCAAACCCGGATTTTGGCTTCGAAATCTCCATGATCAACCCTACCTCTGCCCATACATTGTTTAACATTCCTAGGAAACAGCATATTACTACAACCAGACAGAATACACATTAGCTTAACATTAAGCAGAGATTAGACCTTAAATCACTCTTGCTTACCCACAAGTGTCTCAGTAACCAGGCACACACATACCTTTGTGATGCCTTCTCACAACACACACCACTGTGACATAGTAGAATAGCGCAATCACACTGTGTTGTCATCCCACGATTTAACCATTGAGGGGGAGATGGAATCAGTTTCCCGCCCTTCCGAACCCTCGTTCTCGCTCTCCCGCAATAAGGTCAAAGCCTGGTTCACGGACCAAGACCATATCGAACCCATTTCCTAACACATACTACTCCGAGTATGCCCTCTATGCCTTTAAATTGTATATTCTCTGCCTTTCCCTCTATATACTTGACTGAGCACCATGCCTTTTCCCTGTATTTTACCATTCACTTTATGTGCCTCTATGTTGTATGGTTACTTCCTGTACATTCGTCTCTGTACTTCATGTAAGTTGCGGCACCCAGATGCCCCAGAGTTTTGGACGCGCTATACAAATAAATAAATACACATATCAACTTTACACTAGGCTCTCTGAAGGTGGGAAAGTTTTCCAAGTCATAGGGCAACGAGAACCTGGCCAGATGCACCCTATGTAACACCTGTGAAGGGACTGTAAATAACGTCCTGTTCCTCCGCGCAAAAACCCATGCAGGTAGATCTTTGTATCTTAGCCCTTTCTTGAGATCCTCAGGCATCCGTACTATAAGTGGGGCTCTAGAGCTGTGTGTGTAAAAGTTCTCAAGACTCAGAAAGGGTTTACAGAGCGGCTACATATATAGACCGTGCATGGCGTCTTAGGCTGAAGCCACATCTAGGGCCCTCATGTATTTATTGTTCTCCCCGCATCCAGTTGGAAGTTGCACTTATACTCTCTGGGGGCTGCGAGGGCTTTTTCACTCTCCCCCAAATCACTTTTTCATGCACTGTATTTTTATGCAGAATTGTTCTTATGTGCTTTCATGATGCGTTTTGCATATTCTTTCTTGTGTTGTTTCATGGCTCCGCGCCGAATAAAGGTGATTGGATGTATATGTTGCAGAGGATGGGGGGGAAACAGGAGCCTTCAACACCCCGAAAGAGATAGTATTAGGGAGGGCAGCAGCCTCACCTGCCAAGACTGGAAAGGTTCAGTTATCGAGGAAGGAGGAATCCAGCTGGCAGCTTCTGGGGAGAAACATGCAACCAAGGTTAGGTGGTTGCATAGAATCGATAGCCGATGGATGAGATTGAATGTCGCCGATTGGTCAAGGAGCAAAAGCAAGGATAGTTTCCACATCATTGGCATTGCCAAGTTGGTAGTTTAGGTCGAGGAGAGCTGTTTCAATCCCATGTCTAGGGCAGAGACCGGACTGGCGAGGGCAGAGACCGGACTGGCGAGGGCAGAGACCGGACTGGCGAGGGCTGAGGATGTGGTATCTTCCCAGAAATTCTTGCACTTGGGTGTAGGCGGCTCTGTGGATGATTTTCTGGAGGAAAGGAACGCTGACGATAGGCCTGTAGTTTGCGTGGTGGTCGGGTCTAGTGAGGGTATTTTGAGCAAGGGAGCAATCCAGGACTCTTTCAAACAGGGAGGGACAGTGCCTGAGGCAAAGGAGGAGTTCATGATGGCAGTGATGAGTGGGAGAAGGGGGTCTGCGCAATCTTGGTGGTGGCCAGGGCGGACTCGGAGATAGGTTTGAATTTGAAAGGTTGGTCAATGGCAGGTGAGATGCCCCAGGCATGATTTGGCCGGCTGACTGACAAGATGGCCGAAGGGGACTTGATTTTGCATTGCAATTGTGTGACTTTGCTGATGAGGGCATCTTGCATTTTACAACCCTAGATGTTGTCTTTCATGAAGGATGGTGAACAATTCTCGGGAGCTTGAGGATGCCTCAGAAATCCTTCCGTTGTAGGCGGTTGCTTTGGTTGCATCAAAGGCTTGTTTATACGTCACTGCCACGTCTCGGAAGAGTGCTTTGTTAGTGGCGTTTGGGGACTTCTGCCAAGCTACTGCTGCTCGTTTTGTGCATGTAACGCTTGGAATTCTACAGTGAACCAGGTATTTTTGTGCCTAGTAGTTTTTGTTTTACGCTGCTTACGAGGGGCGAAGAACTCAAGAGCGTTTGCTAGCATGGAGCTGTGGTGCACCACCAAAGAGTTGGTGTCAAGGTGAGCAGGAATCTGAAAGTTATGCAGGGGCAGGAGACAGTTGCCAGGTAGGTTACGGGAGCTCCGTGCTAAGGTGGGGGGTAAAAGGAGGGGCTTGGTACATCTATTTGGGATGGGGTTGGTTACGGTGGTGGTCGGACCAAGGGCAGGGTACGTTAGCGAGAATAGAGATGTTACAGTTGTGCACCAAGACCATGTCGAAGGTACGGCCTTGTAAGTGGGTAGGGTTGAGGATACGTTGGGTGCCTCCGAGGGCAAAGGTAGCTTCATCGAGGGCTGAGGAGTCTTCAATCTGGGCTACAATTACCCCTTAGATTCAGTCTCGCAGGATCATGAGCTGAGTACTGGGTTTGAGGTTGGCCGAGATGAATTGGATAAGGTAAACTTCAAAAGGTGGCAAAAGGTCCCGAAGCTCGCTAGATGAGGTGGGAGTAGATGGACGAGTTGGACGTGCAGTTGTGTTTGGCAGAGATGAATTCACAATGCGGTATTGGGGGAGGACGTTATGGAGCATAGTGGAATGAATCCTTGTAAGTGAAGGTGACACCCCTCCGTTACTGGAAGGCCAGTCTTCCCGGAGTAATGGCATAGCCGGGAGGTAGCGCCAGGCCAGCTGAAGGGTTAAGCCATGTTTCAGTGATGGGCAGGATGAAGATGTTATTAGAGGTTATAAGATCATGGAATGTCGATGGCATGGGCAATAATAGACCTGGCGTCGATCAGGAGGCATAAGAATGAAGACGTTGATGAAGGACTGGGGGCGGTCGGATCAGAGTTAGATGTGATGGTTTGTGTAGTGCATTAAGACAGGTTGTTGGGGGGGCACAGGGCTGAAGTGTGGTAACTCAGAAAGGAGTTACATATTAGGGTGCCACAAGGGAGAACACCTGTAGGGGTGGCTGGCGACGGAGTGCGGGAAGTGAGGTGGAAGAGTTGGTCCGAGCCTGAACGCGGCATAGTGGTAGTTGTATGGACTGCAGGTTGGCCTGCAGGAATAGGCTCTGGTAGGGGGAGGCTAGGTTGGGGCAGTTCAGGCGTGGAGCTATTTTGCCCTAGGTGCATTGTGGAAATGGGCATATGGGCTGCAAGGTAGGCTGCTGGACCTAGTGCTGTTGGCGGTAGGTGGAAGCTAGGCTGACCCAGGGTATGCACAGGACGGTGAGTCCGCTGTGCTGGTAGGAGTGCACCTCGTGGCAGTGTGGAGGCACTTGGGTAAGCAGGGTAGTCTGCTGGTGCTGGTAGGTAGGGGGTAGATTGGGGGAATGTAGACATAAGGTTGACAGGTATTGAGCACAGTGGTGAGGCTGGCATGTGGCAGGTGAGGTGTTCTGTCTGTGCTAACGCTGGAAGGTATGCTTGGCGTAGTGTAGGCATAGCTGTGAGAGAGGCAGGGTGGCCTAATGGGGCTAGCGCAGGTAAGAAGCGGCTGGGGTAGGGAAGTGTGGGTGCAGGGGTGTCTTGACCGGGCAGAAGTCATATAATGGCCTGCCATTCCTAATGCTGAAAGAGGTGTACAGGGTACAAATAGGGCAGAGGTAAGATGGCGGGGTGGGGAAGCAGCCATCAGGTTGCTCGGAATGCAGGCTTAGATTGTTAGATTCAGCCTGCGTTCCTAGCAACCCGATCGGTTGCTGCCCCCGTCCCAAGTTCTAATTGTATGTGTTTGGAATTTGTACCACACTACACACTGCTTGGCGAAATCAAAGAGCGCAGGGAAGGGATACAAGGGGAGTTGCTAACCTCACATGTGGTGGAAGCGGACATTACAGTCTGCCGGCATATATACATATTTGTTTATTTATTTTATTGCTTAAAGTGTAGACCTTGCTCGAGAGCAGTGGACCACTGTACAGAGTGTGGGCAGCCAGCGTTTGGGCTGACATCTTTTAACAATAGTGCAGTACTAGGAGTTGAGGTCTCTGTGTCAGTCAGTGCATCCAATAGTCCTTGGTCAGGTGTTGTTGAAAAAGCCATGCTTTGAGAGATTTGTGAAATTGGAGAATGGTGGGGGCATTCTGAGCCGACAACGGGATCGAGTTCCAGAGGGTGGGTCCGCGACAAGAGATGGATTCCTCAGAGGGACAACACCTACGTAGGTGTTGGGCCGGTTTGGACATCTTAGCCAGCAGCCACTTAGACAGCAGATAGAAACGAGGCTATCGGCTGTTGATTGATTGTGTAACTACAAAAGTGATGGGTGGAAGGTTCTGAATGAACCTGTACCACCGGCATTGCTCTGGGCAACCTTCCACACCACCGTTTTTTAGCCCGTCTGCGCCACTGAAAAAGGGTTCCAGCCATATGCAAATCAGTCTGGTACTGCCACCAATGGTAGCAGCCAACGCTTGTGGTCTCGTGCAGAAGGGATGTGACCTAGCAGTTCAGGCTGGACTGCCCCTTTTGTGGTAGGACCAAGCCTGATTTGCATATGGTTTTTCCCCTTCTGTAATGGCTTGGCAGGCTGAAAAACGATGGTCTGGAGGGTTGCCCAGAGCTTTGCCCGTGGTTATGATTAATTCAATACCTTCCAGCCATCACCTTTCTGTTTTGCTAAAGTCACCCCGAGTGGGACGGGTATGCCCAGACGTGGGTCCCGAGTCTGCCGGGCCTAGAGACCCAAGCTACTCCTCACTGATGACGCCCAACAAGGCTGAAACATGTCTGGGGATGCTTGTGGGCTCGTGCAGAAGGGATGTGACATAGCAGTTCGGGCAGGACTGCCCCTTTTGGGGTGGGACCAAGCCTGATTTGCATATGGTTTTCCCCTTCTGTAATGGCTTGGCAGGCTGAAAAACGATGGTCTGGAGGGTTGCCCAGAGCTTTTCTCGTGGTTATGATTAATTCAAAACCTTCCAGCCATCACCTTCTGTTTTGCTAAAGTCACCCCAAGTGGGACAGGTATGCCCAGATGTCGGTCCCAGAGACCCAAGCTACTCCTCACTGATGATGTCCAACAAGGCTGAAACATGTCTGGGGATGCTTGTGGCCTCGTGCAGAAGGGATGTGACATAGCAGTTTGGGCTGGACTGCCCCTTTTGGGGTGGGACCAAGCCTGGTTTGCATATGGTTTTCCCCTTCTGTAATGGCTTGGCAGGCTGAAAAACGATGGTCTGGAGGGTTGCCCAGAGCTTTGCCCATGGTTATGATTAATTTAAAACCTTCCAGCCATCACCTTTCAGTTTCCCGATTGATTGATTGTAGCATGCTCCTTCGCCCCTGTATCCACATACAAGTAAGCACCTAAGCATTCCCCCCACCCCTCCTCCTCGACATCCTGTGGTGTTAAGCTATCCCATCACATGGGAGTGCCCCTCCCGTGCGAGCTCGCAAGTTGAAAACTTTGTGCGTTTTTGAAGGCACCGCCTCCCCTGCTCACTATATTCGCACCTCCGTACCGTATTGACGTACCTACTTGCATTGTGTAGCTGAATGCACAGATCCACTTTATAGACGGCCTGTGCCTCACTGCAGCAACAGTAATTCCAGTAGCATCATCTGGCTTTGCCTCATTGTCTCTCTGGTCGCTTATACTTGTCTGCACTAACAGCAATCGTAGCTGCCTTGATCTGATTGTGCTTAAATTGCCTAGCTGTACGTTAGTATTCCTAGCTGGCGCCTTCTAACTGCGCCCATTTGTTCTTGGCCGCTGGTACTCCACTTGCACCAACATCACGTAACTGATATTATCTGGGCCTAACTGTTCCTTGGTCGATTGTGCCCGTTTGTGCCAACAGAATTTCTAGCTGATCTGACCTGAATGGGCCTATTCTGCCCTGCCGTTTACCTCACTCACCTGCCTTTAACAACTGGCCTAGCTGCCTCGACACAAATGCACCTTATATGTTTATACTACAGCCAATATACTACATTCTAATGTGTAAAACTACATTTGAGTCAACCATACGGTCAACTGTATTGCCAACCAACTGCTTAATAGCGTGCTAGCTGTCCACACAGTTATGCCACATTTATTGTTTGTCATGTTTTTTTGCAATCTAGTGTGCCTTTCTCAAATGCTTTTCCTACTCCTAACTATCACAATTTGGGTTCTTATCTATGCAACCCAACCACAAATCAATTGTTTATTTTCATCAATCACTCCCTCTGTAACGATGATAGATCCTACCTATACTCCCATCGCGAATCATTGAAACCACATAGCCATACTATGGGACGCCCCGTGCTATGGGATAACCTGTCGTATAACATCACAGGATCGACTAACCCGTACCGTAATGCCTCTGCCTTACAGTTAGAACACTTCGCTAAGAAACCTACACCAAACCAACCTTGTTCACTACACATTAGAAACAAGAGACTAGGATCTAGATTTTCTCCCACTGGTGGTCACACTAAGAACCATTGCTCATTGTCCAAACTTCCTTCTCCTAACCTCATCCACCAGGTGCCCTCCACATCTACTCCTAAAACTAATCCTATTACCACGGCACTACCATGCAAAGATACACAGATTAAGGGCACCACCGTCTACGCCAGACCCCTTTCAGCTCACACATTAGACATTGCTGACCCGATCCAAGACACAAGAGCTCGACTTTATTGCGATATCAGCGACCTGGCTACACGCAGCTTCTGGACCCTCACTTTCCCTGGCGATACCTACCGATTATTCCATCACTAGATGTGACCACACACCAGAGGGGGTGGAGTTGCCTTTATCTACAAAAACTCTCTTTGCTTGAGAGCTATACCTAATGTAAACATTGAGTCTGCTGAGTTACTCTCGGTCAAGCTACCGCTATCTCCCAACCAAACGGCCACTTTATACCTGATCTACAGACCACCTGGCCCTGCGACATCCTTTATGGACGAGATTATATCCTTATTACTTGACAAAGCTAAAACTAAATCGCAAATTATCCTCTTAGGGGACCTCAACTTGGGCCATCAAGATCCAAATGACCCCACTGCAATAGACTTCGCTAATACCTTAACTGATTTAGGATTCACCCATGACATCCAAGAACCTACCCACATCAAAGGGAGGACACTTGACTGGCTAGCCGACGCTAACTGCAATATTAGTCTATAATCTAACTCACCTTGCGCATGGTCGGATCACCATATTATCACTTTAAACATAGAAGCAGCCCACCGCCTCCCACCAACAATTGCGCCTGCCATCCCCACCAGAAACAAAAGCGACATAACAAGAGACAAGTTACTCCCTCTCATCCTTCCCACTCTTAATAAAGTCACAGACTCCTGTTCTGATCCATCGATCTTAGCGGATACCGATAATCACGCCATGCTCACAGCCTTAAATTCCATCGCCCAGATTAAAGTCAGGAAACCAAAACCACAAGCGCATCTCACCACAGTTCACACCACAGTTAAGAGTGCTCTGCAAAGCAAAATGCAGTGCTGAAACCAGATGGAAAAGTCATCTTTCTGATGCCCACAAGGACAGTCTCATCCTAGCCTCCCTCAATTATAAAGAAGCTATCTTCCAGGCTATAATAATCGCATTATGCAAGCACACTCAAACACCAAAGAATTATTCAAGATTCTAAAGGAACACGAATCACCCGCTATGCCCCGATACTTGCACCAAAGATAGCAAATGGTGTACAAACATACAGACAGCACTACTGGATAAAATTGCATCCCTCCAATCTAAAATTAAAGACAAACAAAATTCTCTACAGACGGATAAACCTCCGACCACTCCCCTGAGTGCCACCTTCCTGGGCCCCCCTAACATCAAACCTTTCTCCTTCTCTCCACTCTCCATTGCTGAAGTGGAAGGCATCATTTACAAAATTAAACCATCTAATTGTCAAGGCGATTCATGCCCTGCTCCTATTATCAAGGAAGCCTCTCATGATCTGGCCCCTTTTATCACGGCCTACATAAAATCATCCTTCAAAACAGGTTTAGTCCCGGACAATCTCAAGGACGCCTCGGTCATCCCTTTGCTTAAAAAACCGTCCCTTGACCCTAGTATACCGACTAATTACAGACCTATCACCACTGTCCCATTCATGCTCAAAATATTAGATCGCACAGCTTACCTTCAGATCCAGGACTATCTCGAAGCTAACAATCTCCTCGGTCTGAGACAATCTGGCTTCCGCCCCAGGCACGGGACTAAAACATCTCCGATTAATCTCAAAACACAAATTGAGGTCTTAAAAGATCATGGAAAATTAGCTTGTTATTCCTACTAGATCTTTCTGCTGTGTTTGATTTGGTCAATGACCAAATCCTATGCCATCACCTCATATCTGCCACCCACTTTTCAGACTCTGCCACGACGTGGATTAGTTCCTTTCTAAGCAATAGATCCATGTGGGTCTTCTCTCCCTCAGCTTCCGCGGACCTTGTTCCTATTCACTGTGGCGTCCCTCAAGGTCCTAGTGTGTCAACTACACTTTACAATGTGTTCACTAAACCACTCTTTGATGTTCTTGACTATCTGGGTGTCTCATACACTGATTATGCTGATGACACCCAGAAACTCATCCCCATCACAGGTGACCACACAGTTGACACCAAATCCTTGAACGACGTCTACTTGGTCATTCAGGCCTGGATGGCCCAACATGAACTTTGCCTTAATGATGACAAGACGGAGCTCTGCATACTAGGCTCCACTCAACATCTTAATAAATTAGACCATTCCTTGAAGTCTTTCATCATTGACGGCAATGTCTTCAAAGTCTCCAAGGATACTAAAACAGTAGGTATCTATCTTGACTCTACTCTATCTCTGACCAGACAAACTAATTCAATTAGGTCAGCGTCGGCCTACACTTGCAAACTTATCACGGCCTGTAGACCATTTCTAACTACTCCTAATTGCATCACACTGCCTAGAACTCTCATCATGTCCAAGATAGACTATTATAGTGCCCTCTACCTTGGGACTTGCCAGTCCAACTGTTACAAATTACCCAGAACAATGCCATCAGAGCGGCATTAAAAATTCCTAGAAATCAGCATATCTCCGACTTCAGAACCAATTCACATTGGCTTCCAGTTAAGCATAGAATTTCACTGAAACCTCTTTCCCTGATGCACAAGTGTTTGGCCAACAAGGCCCCCTCCTACCTATCCAAACACCTCACTCTCCACACTTCCACCCGTCCCCTGAGAGCGGCCCAAACACACAGCCTATTCTTGTCCAGATTCAAATTACAAAAAGCTGGGGGTGTGAGCTTCCCTGTCCTGGCCACTAAGCTCTGGAACTCTCTTCCTAACGCCATTAGAACTGAGCCTTCTTTCCAATCTTTCAAGAAAAAAAAAAATCTTGGCTCTTCGCACAAAACATTTGTTTTACTTACTATGCTCTCTCTGATACGGCCTGATTTCAGAGGTCTCACTGACTTATTGTCTCATTGTATATTGTTGCCCTGTATTTAACTTGTGTTGTCATTCTGTTAATTTGGTTCACTTCTGTATGTTTCTGTAAACAGATTGAGCTAAGCTCCTTGCTATTTCATGTAACTAACTGTGTTCTACAAGATTATGCGCCCGGATGCCTGTGGGCCTGGCGCTCTTTACAAATAAATAAAATACAAAATACAAATATCTTACCGAATAGGCTTTCCATTGTTTTAGGGTGGGAATGATCTACAGTAATGGCTCCTACTGCAACTACAATGCCACTGTGAGGAATTCGACCATCCACACAGGGAGTGGGCACTCGCCTGGGCATTTTTGAAATTTGTTAAGAAATAGAATGATGGGCGACCAATCTCAGAAAATGTGTGGGGAAAATCTGCACACATTTTCCTATGCTCGCCGCACACCAAACACATAGTCAAGTGTACTCAGGGGTTGGGCGGGGGGGCTGGCAAACAGCCTACAGGCACAGTCCTTCCGGTCACATTTAGTTGGAATTTGAGAACCACAGGTATATCAAAGCATCTTAGGAAGGGTGACGGTAAAACCTTCCTATTGCCATGGCCAGCCTAATTAAATATCAAAGGCTACATGGATCTGCCCTTTTCTATTGTCTAAGCTCTTTGTGGTGGGGGTGCATACTGAGGAGTTAATTGAAGCAGGCCTTAGGAATAGGCCTGGTCACAGAACTAACAAAGGGCAGGAAACCCCAACACCTTTTTGATATGCGATGCGTCAACTTGAAGCTAGCTCCCACCCCTCTGTATGAAGGGCAGTGAATGTCATGTCTGGGACAACTGTTTACAGTAGGCAACCCTTGCAGCATGACCCCCTTTCAGAGGGAAGAAGTATGTGATTTAATGGAGACAGAAAGTCTGTTCTCACCACAAACTTCAAGGGAGACCTGCACTTTGATCAGGAGTCACAGAGAGCTCAATTAACCAGAGAAAGACTTTGATCCACAACAGACAGGAAGATGGTTGGGACTTAGTAGTACAAGTTGTCACCCCCTACCTTTCCTGTTGCAGAGCACTCTGGTTCTGACCTCACGCATAACAGAAGATTGTTGATGGGACCCAGAATTGGTTCATTAAAGCAGGCTTACCCTGAACCAATCACTGTGGCCCATTTGGCTTTAAAAGAGGTTGAGCCCCTCTTTTGGCAGATCATCTGACGAATTCGAAAGCAGTAAGAAAGAGGACTCATTTGGACCCTGGCTGAAGGTACAGTCTGCCTTACAGCTTCCGCCAGTAAAGGAAGGCAAGGATTTCCAATTGGGAAGCAAGATCCCTCCCCTAAACATCTCCCAGGGAACAGAGGGAGATACTGACCTCAGAGGACCTGTTCAGCAGCTCCAGAACCGGTACCCAGCCAGTACACAGCGTGCCCTGCTAGGTTATGCCAGCAAGCTGCCTAAGTGGGAAGTGCCAGAGTGTCTCTGAACAAAGTACAAGGCAGTTGCCTGCAAACACTCTCCTCAGCTTTGCGCTGTCCACCTTAAGGACGTAACAAGCCCTGCGAAGAAGCTAGGAGTGCCACAACAAGCATCAACCAGCATCCATCTTTTAAGGACATATACGAGGCAGTCTAGCTCTTAAATCCCGACCGGCTGCACCACTGACTGTTTTCATGCTGCAGTCATTGAAGACATCCGAGATGCCTCCACCTGAATTCCAGATCTGCCAACCAGCACAGAGACAATGATTCCTGATCCTGAGCCGCCATGTAGACCAGCCTGCAGCCGTCTGTCCAGCCTTGCTTGTTGAACTGCATGCCGCCCGATACCCGCAGCTGTCGACCGTCTTGAACTCTGTCGCAGGAGCTGCAAAGCGTCCTGCAACAGATTCGACTGTCGAGCATCAAGAACATCTCAAGCACCAGGTTCATTGTGTTCCCATGGTCCTTCTCCGAAGGCCCCTAGTGACATTTACGACCCCTTGCTCCCTTGATCCTGAAACCAAATAACCTTGAACAGTTCAGACTGATTGCTTTACCAAATACCTTCCTGTCAGTCTCCAGAGTGCATCCCTTTCCTCCATGAAACGGCCTGCCCTCTGCATTCCTTTACAGGGTGGGTTGTAGTTTGTAGTGTGCTAGAACTGTCTGTTGTGATAATAATAAAGTAGATATGTGTATACAACCTTGACTGGACAGTCCCTTTTATCATTGGGTAATAATTGTTTTTTCATTGTGTTGCAACTAACCAACGATCCACAACCTTGCGGAGATAAGCCTGCCGTTCCGTCCACGTTATCAAAATTGGACAAGGAGGTTTATCATTTACTTGTGATTCCAATCTGTTCGAATCCCTTCTGGTGTACTAGATGTGTGGGGCTGATTGATGGATTAGAAACCGATATTCATCCCTGTACCACAGGTGCCCCCGAAGTTGATTCGTTACAGCCATGCACTGTTCACGAAACCAAACATGGCAACAAAAAGGACAGAAGGTGAATTTGGAGAGGAGAGTAGGTGACCGGAGAAAAGCTATCAGGGACGAGATCCAATAAAACCAGGTGACGGTTACAGGAGGCTGGAAAGAGGACAAATAGAAGGGGTTGTGGGGGAGCAAGAAATGACCTACAGGAAGGGGTAGATTAATGAGGCGGAAGAGGACAAATGTATGGAGACAGCCGGAAACAAAGAGTAAAGAGACGGTGACCTATAAGGAGAGGAAGAATAAGGAAGAGCAAGAGCAGGAGGTGAAAGAGGCCAAAAGTGAAAGAGAGACATGAAGGAGTCGAGAAAGTTGGCTGTTATCCCACAGGAGGTCAAAGGAGAAAGGTAGCCTAGGAGAGGAGTGTGCCTGACTTAACTCTGTGATAGGGGAAGGGAGGATGGGCACGCACGTGGCCGAACAGTGAGGAGGCGGTCGAGAACACAGGAGGATATAAAAAAAAACTCCCAGATCATTGAGGAGGCAGAGTGAGGTGGGATGGTGGATGCAGAACCAGGTCCCCATGAAGAAAGGCAAGTATCGCATCATATGCATCCTCCAGACCAGCTTAAGTGGCCTGCAGCTTTATGGGAACTTTGGGGTCTGGCCAGCTTTATCGACCTGCGCACTATACCTCACGTTTGGCTAATGGGCAGTGGAACAGTAATGACTGAAGCCTGAATATTCACCCAGGACAGACGGGAAGGAATGAACTATTGCCTGAAGACCAAGGACTCACATCCAGGAGGAACAACATTCACCAGCAGCACCTACAGAAGGGGCCCCTCTTCCTGGGGACCCTACAGGAAGTGCAAGTGACTGCATTTCCCCAGACAGTGCACCGTGGGTTGAAACTGTTGAAGGAAAAGGCCTTTGGACTCTGGACCACAGTTCTGTAGTAGAATAGGATTTGTTTTTCAAAGAACCTGAAAGATATGATTAGCACGCCAGACAGATAAGCATCCTTGCTTGGTTACCCCCCACCCCCCCCTTACTCCAAGCACTGGGTTTGAACCAAAGAACATTTTTTGAGTCTCAGGTCAATTGTTGATTTCTAAAGTGTATGATCATGGTGGTATATGTTTCTCAGGCGGCTCTGGACTGTGATGCACATGCTTTGCAGATGTTTTAAGTGCATATTTAAGAAAGGGGCAATAAAGGTGGGATTGTGGAATGTGCTTGGGGGTAAAGGGGTCAAGATCAGTCAGGGTGAAGTGGAAAAGGGAAAGTGTGTGCTAGAAAGTTGAGGGCTGTAGGCAGTGGGACTGTTGGGCAAGAAAAAAAGTTCAACATCACTTCAAAACAAGCCAAAAACATGTTTTGGGCCTATTTCGAAATTGCATTGACATTTTTTTTAGTCCGGACAGGACACACTTGTGCATGTGAAGGACACAGGCAGCAGGCGGGGGGCCTCTGGGATGCACCTAAAAAACATGAGGTTGCCAACCTTACAAGGACAAGTAGGTACTTTATCCAAAATTAAGGTTAGGCTATATAAATGGCAACCTATATAATAAAGGCGGTAAGCAGAACAGTTAATCAAAAACTAAATTTTATTTCTACATAAAATGAATGAAAATAACATACATTTATTAGAACAGTCACAGAAAATAATGACAAAGTAGAAGCATTTTTACTACTCTTTTAAGTCGATTTAGGTACTGAATTTTCTTTTGAGTACTTTACTACTTCCCCGATATAGGCTGCCAAAGAATAGATAGAAAAATAGCCATTGGTGCTATTATAAATGTAGAGACAATGTTATTATTACCTCTTCAGTACTAAGGTAAATAAATATTCCACTATCCAACTAAAGTAAAGATTCAGTACCTAAATTGACTTCAAAGAGCAGTAAAAAATGCTCCTACTTTTAGAGCTAAACAAGTGACTTGAATTCAATACTTTTTGCTCCTGATGAATGTTCAACATTAAAAGGACTATGAACAGAAACATGTAGAGTATTTACCAATGCGGAAATGGGAAGGTCATAGTGTATAAATATTGCAATACGCAGAACTTTCATAACTCCTACTGAGACTGATAACTATACACTCCATTCGAACCCTATGGCCTCTATCTTATAGAAGCCTCTCCCACCTAGAGAAGTTGAGAGCCATTGTCTGTATTTGTAGTTGAATAACTTTTTAAAACTGTTGTCATTTTTGTATACACTATCTTTTATTACAGTCTGTGAATGTTCTAATTAAAGGAATAGTTCACTCTCAAATGTTATTGTCCCAAAAGATGGGCAATAATCAAAAACATATATTAAACATCTTTTTAAAGAAAGTTCCTACGTAAACGTTTGAGCAAACGAGGCTCAAAATGTTTACATGGGGGCATCCATCTTGTAATGTCAAGCAGCCTCCTCAGCTCATGTCAAGCTCTGCCCTGGCGGCACTAAACAAGCAATAAAAGCCCCCTACTGAGAGCTTTTGCTTACTGCAGCAGAGCAGAGCTGCACATGGAGGAGGCTGCCTTCACTTTCATTTTACGTTTTCGGTGCTCCCCAAGCCCAGGGAAGCACAGAAAATGTAAAATGAAAGGCAGAGCAATTACAAATACATCGCCGTCTGCCGGCGGAGTTTTCATAATTGCTGCCATTTTCTTTTCTAGTTTCCCATGTGGGAAACTAGAAAAGGAAGTCTCAGCAATTATGAAAACTCTGCCGGATGCCGGTGAAGTATTCATAATTGCCTGGACTTGCCCACGAGCAAAGGCGCGGCAATTATAAATACAACTTTGTTGTATTTATGATTGCTGTAGTTAGAAAACCACGGAAATTATAAATACAACAACGCTGTATTTATGATTGTGGTGGCTTCAGCTTTGAGTCTCCTGGGCTCAAAGCGAAAGCCGCTGCAGTCATATTATAAATGCTGTGGTTTTCTTTCTAAGTTTCCCGGGCTGCACCAGCTCGGAGGAGCCCAGGAAACCTAGAAAGAAAACCGCGAAATGAATGAAGCAAAAGCTGCTGTAATAAATGCTACCAGCAGGTGGCTTTTGCATCATTAGTGCCGCGACGGCAGAGATTAACAAGCACAGGAGGCTCATCCATTTCACAAAATGGATGCCTCCTCATGCTCGAAATGTGTGACTTTTAGCCTCATTTGCTCAAAAGTTTACATAGGAACTTTCTTAAGAAATATTGTTTATATATATTTTTGATCATGGCCCATCTTTTGAGCCAATACAATTTTAGAGTGAACTTTTCCTTTAATGTATGGTATTTTAATTCATTTTATAAAGAAATAAAATTTAGTTTTTCATGAACTGTTCTGCTTACCGGCTTTAATATATAGGTTGCCATTTATATTTCCAAACCTTAATTTTTGATGAGGGACACAGGCACCAACAAGCTAAATGCTAGAATGGAATACCAATGGCGGCAAAGAAGGCTGTGCTAAGGAAAGGCATGGCAAAGACTAATCCATACCCTCTAACGGACACTAACGCTGTAGCAGAACTCAATCATACGGCAAAAGGCTTCCATTGAAAAAGTGATGCAAAAAGGTTCGCAAATGGTTGTTTTTTTCTCTTTATTCTTCTGTCTTTTTTGTTTTTTTAAATGGCTTAGTGCAACATTTTTATTGTTTTTTCAAGAAGCCAAAAGCTAATCTATGTATGATCACTTATGTGTTGTCCCTGGTGACATTTACTCCCTCTCACAACCTGGTCAGAATGTCCCTCAAGCTCCCCTCATTGCAAGAAGCCCTCCGCTTCCTGTCACACCCGATTTCTTATCCATTGTACGTTCTTTTGTGATCAAATGAGCATTGTTCCTCCTGTCTATGAATACATTAAATAAATAAATACTGATGCCCAGTCAACTGCCTCAGCATTTCTGGGCAGGGCTCATGATCAAAGACGAATCGGAGACAAACTTTCCGTTAATGTATGTTTTTATTGTTAATGTTTCAGGCTGTGCCCCTTTAACAGGAATTTAGAGTTACAGAATATTGCACATAGAGGAGGGAATAGGAACCAAAGATGGAAAGTTGCTCCAATAACTCATGTGTTTGAAGGTGATGCAGAACACAACATTTAAAAAAAAAGGTTAGGGCCCGGCTTACACAACATCCAGCGTAGAACAAAGCTTTGCTGTTTCATCACAATTAAGACATGTTCACTTTTTATAGAGAGTTTTGTTTAAAATAGTATTCTTTGCATCTATTACATACAGGAGTATAACACATTATTGTCCACATGCAGAAACAAGCAAAGGCTGACTTCAAATGGTTAAATATATATAAATATATATGTATGTACATATACATGTATGTATATAGATGATCTATTATGTCATGTGATTGTAGTAATTGGTTCACAGTCCACTATACCCCTCATGTAATAAATTGACGAGTAAATTCAATGCATCTTTTTGGAGACCATTTTCCCTCAATGGAATGCAGTTACTATAGACTCATTCTCCTACGATTGCAAGGATTTGGCTGAGAACTTCATTAGGACAATGTGCGCAGAAAGTTGCACAGACAAAAAATACAAAAATGCGAAAGTGGGAACAGCTGCATTTGGCAGAACTGGAGTGGCATCTTTTTATGCATTCACTTTGAAATCTTTAAAAAAAAAAATATTGGACAACCAAATTGAAAAGTGACTTTGCAGGGAACTGAAAGAAAAAAAAATCTTAAGACAATCTATTTTACATTCTTCTGTACCGTTTGCTCGAAGCTGTGTTACACATGTACCATTTCCCAGGTCTTTGTACAATGCGGGCAAATCTACAATGCTATGTGTTACACATTGCAACGGTTTTCAAGTTTAAGGTCAAAAGAAACATTCATGTGTGTGTTTTTCCCTAAGAATTAGTGCATTCACTTATTTGCCTAGACACTTGTGAGAAAATTGACGTCCACATAATGAGAACAAATTATTTTGTTTCTTCTGAACTCACAGCCTGAGGGCACCAGGCTTCTAGGCACCTGCAGCTGGCTGTCAGCCAATGAAGATGCAGCAGACACGCCTGGCCAGAAGGCCTCTTGGAGTAATAAAGGCCAAACACTGTAGAGGACAGCAAGCAAAGGAGACATGCTGAGTTCTGGAAGCATTTTCACCGAGGAATAGAGATGTGCAGGGGGGACATATTTATTCCGGTATCACTGTGCCCTCTTGACAGCGGAATGTAAACACACAAAGCAGTGTCAGCGGGTTAAGTGGAATCCATGATAGAAAAAACACCAAATTTAGAATGAGATCTTTGAGCCTCTCTTATTACTCCTCTGTTGCTTCTACCCCAACAGACAACTGCTTCTTTGTCAAGTCTACTACCCCAAGGAATCCCTGCTTCTCTGTCACTTCTACTACCCCAAGGAATCCCTGCTTCTCTGTCACTTCTACTACCCCAAGGAATCCCTGCTTCTCTGTCACTTCTACTACCCCAAGGAATCCCTGATTTTCTGTCACTTCTACCCCAACAAATCCCTGCTTTGATGTCACTTCAACACCACCAGTTTGACTAATTACAAAGTGATGTTTGTGCCAACTGAAAGGGCACCCTTTAAGAGCTCTGTAAACTTTCTACTGGATTTTGATATCGTACTTTAAGTTGTGTGATGAGGCTACCTGCTTTTAGTCATTGTTACACAGAGGCATGCGACTTGTTTTTGTGCATGATGGGACAGAGAATTTGCAGTCACACACAAAAGTTGAAATGTGTGTGACGAATAAGCAGAAACCACTTACTTTGCTTTCTTGAAGGCGGGCAGAAATTGGGCAGCTTACTCTGAGCTGTGTGGTGTGTTGGCAAAGGAATGCTACAGTGCTGATGACAAACAAATGATTGTGGGATTTGCAGCTCGGACAGAATGTCCCCCTCCACCCCCCCCCCACCATCCATTCAAGTTTGCCCCTGCTGCAAGCCTTCGATGAAAACAGATCTGCCTTTTAACCACGGGCCCCTCCAAACACGGTGACAGGGGTAACGGCTCTGGTAGCCCCACGCTGGGAGGCGATGAAGGAGTAGGACCCCCCCCAGGACACTTGGAACAACTCTCCCCCCCCCTCACGTGCTGATAGTTTACAGAACAAAGGCATGGGACTGCCTAGGAAAGTCTTGCAAACTTGATGCCTTGGACCCACTAGAAAGAATAGCCAAAAATCATGGATTCCAGACTTCTAGAACCCAGGACAATACAGCAAAACCGGAACGGACACATTTGACACAATACATAGATATCTCAATACAGACACACCCAGGAAACCCATTGGCGACTGCAGTGCATGTACACGGCCTGCCTGGCACTGTCCCCTCAACATCGTGCCAACCAGGATTTTGCAGTCTTTGGGCGTGGACAAGGTTGCAGCGAAAGGCAATGACATTCGGCCTCCTGCCATCAGCTGAGAAGCAACATTTCTAATTTCAGGTGCAGACTCTTTCAAGTCCATATTGGCAAGACCCTGGTGAAACCTGTAAAGAGTACTGTAGGCCGAAACCGGTCGAACAAAGAACAGTAACATCAAATGCCATGCCTGCCGCAGCTGGTTTGCTAAGCGCTAACACTGGACATTTATTTAATACGCTTTGTTCTTTTTTAAAGCAGCATCTAATAACACATAAAAATAGAAGCCTGTTGAATAAAAAAAACACCCACATACACTGCTCAATGTTACATATCATAAATTAAAATTATATTAAATTTACAGAAATATAGCTTAGCTTCTGAAAATATAAACATAAATATATAAATTAGACAGCACAAAATAAACACTGAAATAAAAAATAAAGAAAACCATTTGTTTAGTTCTCTAACAAAATGTTTGCTAAGGCGCAGTTTTTTTCTCCCTTACAGCAGCAGACAGAAGTGAAGAAACTGGATAATGGTGTGAACCACTGCAGTGTTTAGCAGCCTTCTGTCCCTGGCAAGCAGTGTAAACCACCCCGAGGCGCATCTCTTGGTAGTCCAGGGCCACCACTAGGCCTGCAGGAGTGTGTGGTCAGCAGTGCCAAGCTGTACCCTGCAAAAGGGGCATAGCACCAGGCTACGCTTACATTCATATGCACGCTAGTCTATCTCCTAGTTCCCTGACTGAAAGTGGCCTGCTTCAAGGAACTCGGAAAGTAGCTTGCATCTCTGTGTGTTGCTGATAGTGTAGAGCTCATTGGTCACCAAGTGCTTCCTCCCTGGGACATGTCACTTCCCGTGAACAAGTACCCAATGAGCACATAGCGTCACAGGACTTGAAGTGGCCAACTGGAGCAACTTGTCAAAGCCAGATAGCCACAAATCTTCCCTTTAGCTTAAAGAACAGCCTTCACCCTAATGTTACAAGGTATACCCTGGGCACAGTAAAATTAGATTGGAGAGGCAAATTATGAAAGAGGCGTAAAGTTGTGCTCTTGAATATCCAAATTGCAAATACAAACCTTTTTTGTACACCTTTTTTCATTAACGAACCCAAACCCCAGGACACAGGTGAACTCTCTCGGTGGGATGAGCCCTGGGGCCAATACACCCTAACCCAGCCTCCTGTTTAGTCATGAACGCATCAGCATATTTCATGGAACCAGTAGTAGAGAGAGAAAGAGGACAAGGCGTGGCTAAGGACAGGGCCAAACACACCCGCAGACCCCACAATAGCAAAGGAGACATTCCCACTGTACAGGCAGGCACATAAAATGATGACACTCAAATGAGTTCTCGTTGTGGGGGGAGGAGGGGCACGTGGTAGAGACAATGCTCCCCCACTGGTGTTTTTCTTTAGAGTAGTAGCTCTGCTCTTTGCCTTTGAAAT